>NC_133330.1:303226008-303553508 GCF_042186555.1 Aquarana catesbeiana | reverse complement strand
GGGTTTGTTGTAGTTCATCTGCTGATCTGCTTCTGTAAATTGTACCTTGGTAGTTAAATCTGACTGAAAAGGGGAAGCCCCATTGATACATAATGTTGTGGCGTTGCAGTTCCATTAGTTGGGGTTTCATGGATCGTCTTTTAGTAATAGTAAGTTGGGATAGGTCAGCAAAAATTTGATAATTGTGTCCTTGAAAATTAAGTTCCTTTTTTTCTCTTGCAGCAATTAGTATTTGTTCTTTCGTTCTGTAATAATGAAATTTTGTGATTATATCACGTGGGGGTCCATCTTTCTTTTTGGCTGTGAGGGCTCTGTGTACTCTGTCCAGTTCTAAACGTTCAATAGGGATATCTGGCTTTAGTTCTTGTAATAGAGCAGTAATAGTAGATTGCAGGTCTGTCACAGTTTCAGGTATTCCCCTTATGCGCAAGTTTGAACGTCTGGCTCTATTTTCGTAATCTTCGAGCTTAGTTTGAAGTATTAAATTCTCTTTTTTTAATTGTTCCAATTCTGTTATATTTTCTTGGGTTGTAATTTCAATTTCATCCATTTTTATTTCTAAGGCTGCGGTGCGGTTTCCCAGCTCTCTTATTTCTTTGGTTAGGCTTTTTGTTATTTGGTCTGAGGTTTGTTTTAAAGCCTTATGAAGCATCTTTTCAAATTGTAATAATATTATTGGGGATGCTGAGGAGTCTTGTGGAGAAGTTTGTGAGAGGATTTGTTCTGTATCTGACTCAAATGGAGAGTCTTGCTGTGACATTTTCTGTCTGTGAGAGCGCCCTGATGCTGTATATTGTGAGGTGACTGGAGCTGCTTCAGCTGCAGTGAGTGCCTGTGAGCTCTTTGTGAGGTGATTTTTATTTCTGCCACGGTTTCCTCCCAGTACCATATTTCCTGCCCAAACTTTCACAGTTTGTTCCCTGGGGCAAAAAGGTTCAAATGGATACCTTTTGAGCCTGCAGGCTCCGATTTGTCCTTCTCTTCTCTCCTCAGCGGTGTGGAGCTCTAACAATTCATGTCTGCTCTGCTAGGCTCCGCTTCCTGCCCCCCCAATAGAATTTATTTAACTGGGAGTTAAAAACAAGAGTTAGAATGTACAAGTCTTGCTGTTTGTTTGCTGTTTGTTTGCTGTTTGCTTGCTGTTTGTTTTCTGTTTGTTTGCTGTATGCTGTTTGCTGTTTGTTTGCTGTTTGCTTGCTGTTTGTTTGCTGTTTGTTTGTTTGCTGTTTGTTTGTTTGCTGTTTGCTTGCTGTTGGTTTGTTTGCTGTTTGTTTGCTGTGTTGCATTTTTGGGGCTTTTCCTTTTAGTTTTTAATTTGCCTTTTGCTGTCACTTTTTAAATAGCTTTTTTTTTTTTCTCTGGTTCCATCAATCTATCAATTAAGGGGGGTGGTTAATTGCTCACAGGTGCCTATTTAACTGGTTGTAGGACTCAGTCTGAGCGTGCTCAGTCTGAGGCTGTGCAACTTGGTGTAAGTGGAGCTGGTATAAGTGGGAGTTAAAAACCAGAGTTAGAGTGTACAAGTCTTGCTGTTTGTTTGCTGTTTGCTTGCTGTTTGTTTACTTGCTGTTTGTTTGTTTGCTGTTTGTTTGTTTGCTGTTTGCTTGCTGTTTGTTTGCTGTTTGTTTGTTTGCTGTTTGCTTGCTGTTTGTTTGCTGTTTGTTTGCTGCATTTTTGGGGCTTTTCCTTTTAGTTTTTAATTTGCCTTTTGCTGTCACTTTTTAAATAGCTTTTCTTTTTTTTTTTTTTTTTCTCTGGTTCCATCAATCTATCAATTAAGGGGGGTGGTTAATTGCTCACAGGTGCCTATTTAACTGGTTGTAGGACTCAGTCTGAGGCTGTGGAACTTGGTGTAAGTGGAGCTGGTATAAGTGGGAGTTAAAAACAAGAGTTTAAAACAGGAGGTTATAACAGGGGTCATAGTACCTGTGTAGTGTGAGTATCTGAGTGTTGTCTGAGTAGTGTGTGTGGATCGTTAGTACTTGTGTATTGTGTACTGTATACTTGTGTATTGCGAGTGCACGTAGGTCTGTGAGTACCTGTGTATTGTCTTGTTGTGTACCTGTGTATTGTCTTGAGTATTAGTGCCAAGAAGCTAGTTGTTAGGTAATTTGGACAGGGTAAAATCCCCAAATCCTCACTAAATTTAATAGGTACGATGCCGGCGGGTGTGGAGAGGCAACGCTTTGTACATCTTGCCGCATGTATGCGTTCCTTGATCATCCGATCGAGGGCGAATACTGCTGTGCAAAATGTAAGCACATTGTTTCCCTGGAAGCCCAGGTTCTGAATCTGAGGAAGCAACTGTCAGCACTGAGAAGTCCCTCCATACTAAAGGTGAGCCAGGAGCGTACACGGCAGGTGCCGGCAGGGGCCAGCACAGAGGCGGGTGGGGACAAAGAGGTGCAGGCACTAGCAAAGAGTAGATGGGTGACAGTCAGGAGGGATAGAGGGGGAAGTGCCAGAGAGGCCGATCCAGGACTGGAGCATCCCAATAAGTACGCTCCATTGAGTGACATTGGTGAAACCAGTCAGGGACCAGCACTGCTGGAGATGAGGGACTCTCCTAGCTGCCAGGGGAAGAACTCCTCCAGTGAGAGTGGGGGGGAAGCAAAGGGAAAGGAAAGACAGATTCTGGTGGTAGGGGACTCAATTCTTAGAAGGACAGAGAGGGCAATCTGTAACCAAGACCTGAAGCGCCGAACAGTATGTTGTCTACCGGGCGCTCGGGTTCGGCACATCACGGATCTTGTGGACAGATTACTGGGAGGGGCTGGGGAAGACCCGGCTGTCATGGTGCACGTTGGCACCAATGACAAAGTCAGAGGCAGATGGAGTGTCCTAAAGAACGATTTTAGGGACTTAGGTGCTAAATTGAGGAAAAGGACCTCCAAGGTAGTGTTCTCAGGAATATTACCGGTACATCGAGCCACACCAGAAAGGCAGAGGGAGATTAGGGAAGTAAACAAGTGGCTGAAGAGCTGGTGTAGTAAGGAGGGGTTTGGGTTCCTGGAGGACTGGGCCGACTTCTCAGTCGGTAACCGGTACTATAGAAGGGACGGACTGCACCTAAATGAGGAGGGTGCAGATCTGCTGGGAATGAAGATGGCCAAAAAGTTAGAGGGGTTTTTAAACTAGGCGATGGGGGGGAGGGTCCAGAGACAGTGATAGCCAGCGCGGAAGATATTCCAGAGGGTAGTATTGGGGGCATTAGTGGTAGGTTAACCAAAGCACAAAAACACAAGGTGAGTATAGTAGCAAGTCCTAGTTGCAATCTTGAAACACCCAATACGAGGACAATATGCGACCGGTCTAAACTATGTGGTATGTTCACCAATGCCAGGAGCATGGCAGACAAGATGGGTGAACTAGAGATTCTGTTGTACAAGGAGGATTTGGATTTTGTGGGAATTTCAGAGACCTGGTTCAACAGCTCTCATGATTGGCTGGCAAACATTCAAGGGTATACCCTATACCGCAAGGATAGAGAGGGTAAAAAAGGGGGAGGGGTATGCCTACATATCAAGAATAATGTACAAGTGAATGTGAGAGATGACATCACTGAGGGAGCTAGGGAGGAGGTGGAATCCTTATGGGTAGAGCTCCAAAGGGATGAAGCTAAGGGGAAAATAATACTGGGAGTATGCTATAGGCCCCCTAACCTGAGGGAGGAAGTGGAGACGGATCTGCTATCACAAATTGGATTAGCAGCAAGGATGGGAAGTGTTATCATAATGGGGGATTTTAATTATCCAGACATAGACTGGGCGGAGGGAACCGCGCATTCATTTAAGGCTCGCCAGTTGCTTAATGTCTTGCAGGACAATTTTATGGGTCAGATGGTAGACGCACCAGCTAGAAAAAAAACATTACTGGATCTACTGATTACCAACAATACAGACCTGATCACAGATGTGGAAATACGGGGCAATTTAGGTAACAGCGATCACAGGTCAATTAGTTTCAGTATAAATCACACAAATAGGAAACATGAAGGGAACACAAAGACACTGAATTTCAAAAGAGCCAACTTCCCTAAACTACAAACCTTGCTAAAAGGCATAAATTGGGATAAAATATTAGGAACAAAGAATACGGAGGAGAGATGGGTTTGCTTTAAGAGCATATTAAATAAGGGCATTAGCCAATGTATCCCATTGGGTAATAAAGTTAAAAAAGCGAACAAAAATCCTGGATGGCTTAACTCCAATGTAAAAATGCATATAAAAGCAAAGGAGAAGGCCTTCAAAAAATACAAGGTTGAGGGATCATCCTCAGCATTCAGACTTTATAAAGAATGCAATAAGAAATGTAAGGGTGCAATTAGGACGGCTAGGATGGAACATGAAAGACACATAGCGGAGGAGAGCAAAAAAAATCCCAAGAAATTCTTTAAGTATGTAAACAGTAAAAAAGGGAGGACAGACCATATTGGCCCCATAAAGAATGAGGAAGGACGTCTGGTTACAAAGGATGGGGAGATGGCAAAGGTATTGAATTTATTCTTCTCCTCAGTATTCACGAGTGAATCGGGGGGCTTCAGTAACCAAAACTGCAGTGTTTATCCTCATGACACAACACAGGAAGCACCTACATGGTTAACAGAGGACGGAATTAAAATTAGACTTGAGAAACTTAACATTAATAAATCACCGGGACCAGATGGCTTGCACCCGAGGGTACTTAGGGAACTCAGTCAAGTGATTGCCAGACCGTTGTTCCTAATTTTTACAGACAGTCTATTGACTGGAATGGTACCAGCTGATTGGAGAAAAGCCAATGTAGCACCAATATTTAAAAAGGGCCCAAAAAACATCCCTGGGAATTACAGACCAGTTAGCCTAACATCAATAGTATGTAAACTCTTGGAGGGGATGATAAGGGACTATATACAAGATTTTAGTAACAAGAATGATATCATTAGCAGTAATCAGCATGGATTCATGAAGAATCGTTCTTGCCAAACCAATCTATTAACCTTCTATGAGGAGGTGAGTTGCCATCTAGATAAAGGAAGGCCCGTAGACGTGGTGTATCAGGATTTTGCAAAAGCATTTGACACAGTTCCCCATAAACGTTTACTGTACAAAATAAGGAGCGTTGGCATGGACCATAGGGTGAGTACATGGATTGAAAACTGGCTACAAGGGCGAGTTCAGAGGGTGGTGATAAATGGGGAGTACTCGGAATGGTCAGGGGTGGGTAGTGGGGTTCCCCAGGGTTCTGTGCTGGGACCAATCCTATTTAATTTGTTCATAAACGATCTGGAGGATGGGATAAACAGTTCAATCTCTGTATTTGCAGACGATACTAAGCTAAGCAGGGCAATAACTTCTCCGCAGGATGTGGAAATCTTGCAAAAAGACCTGAACAAATTAATGGGGTGGGCGACTACATGGCAAATGAGGTTCAATGTAGAAAAATGTAAAATAATGCATTTGGGTGGCAAAAATATGAATGCAATCTATACACTGGGGGAGAACCTCTGGGGGAATCTAGGATGGAAAAGGACCTGGGGGTCCTAGTAGATGATAGGCTCAGCAATGGCATGCAATGCCAAGCTGCTGCTAATAAAGCAAACAGAATATTGGCATGCATTAAAAGGGGGATCAACTATCTCAAGAGATAAAACGATAATTCTCCCGCTCTACAAGACTCTGGTCCGGCCGCACCTGGAGTATGCTGTCCAGTCCTGGGCACCAGTCCTCAGGAGGGATGTACTGGAAATGGAGCGAGTACAAAGAAGGGCAACAAAGCTAATAAAGGTCTGGAGGATCTTAGTTATGAGGAAAGGTTGCAAGCTCTGAACTTATTCTCTCTGGAGAAGAGACGCTTGAGAGGGGATATGATTTCAATTTACAAATACTGTACTGGTGACCCCACAATAGGGATAAAACTTTTTCGCAGAAGAGAGTTTAATAAGACTCGTGGCCACTCATTACAATTAGAAGAAAAGAGGTTTAACCTTAAACTACGTAGAGGGTTCTTTACTGTAAGAGCGGCAAGGATGTGGAATTCCCTTCCACAGGCGGTGGTCTCAGTGGGGAGCATTGATAGCTTCAAGAAACTATTAGATAATCACTTGAATGACCGCAACATACAGGGATATGTAATGAAATACTGACACATAATCACACACATAGGTTGGACTTGATGGACTTGTGTCTTTTTTCAACCTCACCTACTATGTAACTATGAGTGGGTCGGCTGGGGTTGAGCACATATCCACCCTGTTGTTGGACTATTTGTGGTCTCTGCAATATAGCATGCACAGAAGGAATGCATTACGTAGACAATTTGCAAGTTATCAAATTGCACAGTGCAAAATAATATAGCAAAGCCCATAAAATTAAAGTACATTCGGTTGAGAAACGACAAAAACTGAAACTGAAAGTGTTGTATGCTGTCTCAAATGAATGGATATTTGGAACTTATTAGCACCTTTAGACATATTCTATAACAAATGAGTATATAGAACTGTAGCCTGAGTATATTGGACCTAAACCCTAAAAGTAAAACTATGGGCAAAACTTTTTCGTATTTTCATCAGATTTATTTCACCATCTGTGTCTCATTGCAGAGATTTCCCTTCACTTCCTGTCCCATAGCCAAACAAGAAGTGACAGGAAATCCCTGCAAATTAAAGGAATTCCTTGGGGACCCCTAGGTCCCCATTGGAAGATTTCCTTTCTATTACTTTTCTAGAGGCAACCCAAAGTTTTGGCTTTTCTTTTAATTTCTCATTCAATGATAATGGTAAACAGGTCAAATGGAGAGGGGGAATCTCACTAATGGGTGCACAGACAGAAGGAGCTGTGTCTGATAGACAGCTAGCAGTGGATTCTGCCTGCTACACATCCCAAATTTTCTTATATTTTTTTGGGCAACCTCAGTAGTCATAGAGTGCTTTATAAATCAATGATTTCAATTGTTGTAAGGTAGCACCCCAGCTTGGAGCCACGTCTTAAGCTATAAGCTTTTTGGCAATAAACAATACCTTATGAAAAAATGACCAGATAAATGTTTAATTATAAGGACTCAGGAGGATCCTATAGGCATAACAGAAGGTCTAATTGTATTGGGGAACCCATTACACCATGCAAAAAGTTTATTACTTGCTTCCAGTAGGCTGGTATCTGTGGGCAGGACCAGAACAGGTAAAAAAAAACACTTGACACCTAGGTCATAATGGATTAGAAGACAGAGTATATCTTGCCAACCGAATTGGTTTCAAATAGGTACAATAATTTATTAATAGATAAATAGGTAAGTTTATCGGTAATTTCCAGGGAGGCTAATCGGTAGCCAGTTAGAACCTAATTAGAATTACAAAATAATTTGTTTGGGGAGAAGCTCTAACCATGGTGGCAGCTAAATGATTATCTGCAAGCACAGGTAATATGGGCCCAAATTTCCAGGTGACTGCAGTCTAAGCTGAAGGTTTCGGAAAAGCATAGAATTCAGCAAGTTAAGTTCCTCTTTTAGATCCAAGAAGAATTTGACTACAACAAAATGTCTGCACACTGCCCCAGCATATAGTGAGCTCATCTTAGTAAAAATGGCTTCAGCTTGTCCTCCTACCCATGGGAGAACACCCTCTAACATGTTTTGTGCAAGGGATTTACTGTATATGGTATTTTCTCCAATGTGTAGGAAACCAAGCTGAAGACATGTTTTATTAAAAGGAGCTCACTATATGCCAAGTCATGGTGCAGACAGGAGCCATTTTGTTGTAGTCATCGATGTTTTTGATGAGCCAGTATTCAACCCGACCGCTACCATTGTGGCCTGTCGGCTGCGATAACAGATTGGGCATTTCTGTGGTATCAATTGTATTTGGTTTTTGGTTCAAAAAGGATTTGAGTTGCTCACTAGTTAAGATCTGAGCTAAGCCATACCATGTATATGCCATAGCTCAGGATGTGGCACCATACAAAGCTCAACTAAAATTTGACTATAAACCCCCTGAATACCTAATTTGAGACACTGGCGTCAACATCAACTAGGAAGACTATAGGAGCATGTACCCTTTTAAACTGCAATTAATACTAGAAAGAGGGTATGGGGAAGTAATTCTGTCAGGGGGTAATACCAGGTCTCCCAAATCCTAAGGCGCTTCAGAGTGGACCAGGTCAGTTTGTGTCTGCTGGAATTCCCAAATAAAAATGTTAGTAGAAAATCTAACACTCTAAAATATTTCAGGGGCAAATAGATTGGAGTGACAAATAGTATAAAGGATTTTGGGGAGATTAATAATTTTAACAAGGCTAAAATGCCCAGTGATACCAATCAGGAGCTTAGCTCATATGCCAATCTTAGTTTTAACTGTGGTAGGAGGGGTTCAATAATGGAAGTGGGGCCTGATTACGGCAATAGGGGAGGAATTAATAGGCAGCATTTGTGATTGTTTGAATAATTGTCAAAGTCATTAATCTGTACAAGCAGTTTTAAATGAAAGGTCCGAGTCCTCTAAATATAAAATCATATTGTCAGCATATAGTCCAACTTTTTCAACATGTGCTGCAACCTTCAAACACTTAATATCTGGATGTTTCCTGAGTCAAATAGCCAGCAATGGCATACAAGAGAGGAAAAGGGGGACATCCCCTTGTGAGGTTGTCCACCACTAATACATACTCTGCCCATGGGAGAGGCATAGATAAGTTGTAGCGATTTAATAAATTGAGGTTGTGTAACATTTGCCATAAGTAGCCCCATTCCACAGCATTTAATGCCTTCTTGGGGCACCTTACAAGAAAAAGAAGCTTTTGATGTGCTTCTCATTGGTTAGTGTGGTAATGTGGCTGCGCTGACCAATGAGCACTTGCCGTTGTGAGCATTATGATGACTAATCACTCTATACACTGCAATACACAGCCCCAGACTGCTACATTGGAAGCACAGAGCCTCATAGCCGCTATATGTAGTGGGGTCCAGGGGGGGGTGTTCAAATATTTGGAGTTAGTTCATCTTTTTATTTTTTTTGTAAAAAGGTGAATTTACACTTTAAGTAAAGTGATTTATTTCCACCTCAAGTCCCCTTGCTCATGGGCACCTCCAGTGTACGTCCAGTCCTGCTACAGGTAGCCTATCAAAATCTAAGACAGGCTGCAGCTGGACAGGGTTGAATGTTATACTCGATGGTACCAGCCTTTAGAGCCATGTGCCTTCAGGGATAGGTGTTGGGAGGGACGCACTGCAGCTAAACGACCCCATGTGCAAGGAGTGTGCAAGGATCCTATATCCAGAGCAATTTCCATTTTTGCTCAAAGTATTGACTTACATGTTTATAACTTTTAAACAGTTTGTGATATACAAGTGAATTTCAGATTGTTTCTCAAAGCAAACATTTCTTTACTCTTTTTACAGTTGTTAATATTCCATATGGTATTTCCTATGCATTTAAAAGGACAAATTCAATAAACTGAAAATTTGAATCTTTTTATATGCTCATCCTCTTCAATTTTTTTTATTTCTTTATCTAAATTAGCCTAAGGCTTATCTATAAAGCATCCATGATTGACCGCTCTTGTTTGTTTAATTTACACAGTACAAGCATAATTTGGCAGCCCCACAATCTCTGTGGTATATTCAGTTTGAAGAGTAAGTTTTCATTGTATGCAGTGGCTGGTGTCTATAGAATACAGAGCTCAAGGCTATAGATAGGCCTATATTTCTGCTACAGCACCAAACCTTTATGGGATATATTTTATTTGACTGATAGTTTATGTTAAACAAAAAGCAGACAAGCCTAATTAAAAGTTCATAGTTTGGCAAGAAGTTGTGGCTCACACTGTTCCATATTTCACCTGATCAAAGTATTTAAAAATCAGTTACACCCTTTCTATTATATACAGCCAAAGAATTAATCTCCAAACATGTCCCACACATCCCCTTCGTCTGAAAGAATCCAGAATATAGAAAATAGGTCACTTACAAACTATTATTTCACCCTGGTACATCGACTGATCGAACCATTTCGACTATGGAAAAATTTTAACCCCACAGGCGTTGCGAGGGTTTAGGTTGGATCTCAAGCTAAAATGGCTCTATATTGCAGTTTACCAGTCCTTAGATGTGGGGGCTGCATTCGTTTCCCTTTTTTCCAGTGTTAATTTTGTTGAAAAAAATATTTGACATCATTTTCGTCAGCGATATGTTTCCAGTGACGAAAGCGAAACAAAAATAACTTAGAATTTTTGTTAATTGACGAAAACTTTAACGAAAATCAATTCTAAATTTCAGCAACAAATGAAAAAGGAACAAAAATGTGAGGGAGGGACGTTTACCCATGTGAACTTACACTTTCCTCGGAGCTCCACCTGTAAAGCCAGTGAGTGTTTCCCCTCCCAGCAAGCAAGGTATCGACTGTAGCATGCTTAGTGGCGTGGAATGCTTAGTACTGTGCAGCATTACAGGCCTCCTCAGACCATTGTCCAAAGCACTGTGCAATATAGGTCTCCTCAGACCACCGTCCAGAGCACTGTGTGCATTACAGGCCTCCTCAGACCATCGTTCAGGGCACTGTGTGCATTACAGATCTCCTCAGACAGTACAGAGCCCTGTGTGCATTACAGGCTTCCTCAGACCATCCAGAGCACTTCTCGCTGTGCATTACAGGCCTCCTCAGATGACTGTCCAGAGCACTGTGTGCATTACAGGCCTCCTCAGACTGTCCAGAGCAGTGTGCATTACAGGCCTCCTCAAACCGTCCAGAGCACTGTGTGCATTACAGGCCTCCTCAGATCTTCCAGAGCACTCCTTACTGTGCATTACAGGCCTCCTAAGACTGTCCAGAGCACTCCTTACTGTGCATTACAGGTGTCCTCAGACCATCCAGAGCACGCACTATGCATTACAGGCCTCCTCAGACCGTCCAGAGCACTCACTATGCATTACAGGCCTCCTCAGATCATCCAGAGCCCTCACTGTGCATTACAATTCTTCTCAGACCATCCAGAGCACTCACTATGCATTACAGGCCTCCTCAGACCTTCCAGAGCACTCACTATGCATTACAGGCCTCTTCAGACCGTCCAGAGCACTCACTGTGCATTACAGGCCTCATCAGACTGTCCAGAGCACTTGATATGCATTACAGGCCTCCTCAGACTGTCCAGAGCACTCACTGTGCATTTCAGGGATCTTCAAGCCATCCAGAGCATTGTGCAGAATTACAGGCCTCCTCAGATGACTGTCCAGAGTACTGTGCAGCATTTACAGGCCTCCTGACTTTCCAGAGCACTGTGTGCGGCATTACAGGCCTCCTCAGACCATCCAGAGCTCTCACTGTGCATTACAAACCTCCTCAGACCATTTTTTTTACTCCAGGAGTATATGAGTTTGGTAATTCTAGAGAAATGCTTAAATTATGCATTACAATTTAACTAATCCCATTTGATTTTAGTCGACTAAAATGTATGATATTTTAGTGGACTAAAATGTACTGCAGATTTTAGTTAACTATAGTATGACTAAAACTAAAAGCAATTCGGATCACTGAAATACGACTAAAACTAAAATAGCATTTTAGTCAAAAGACTATGACTAAAACTAAGTTGAAATTTGACATCAAAATCAACACTGTCCTTTTTCAGGCTTCTTTTTCTTTATTTTCACTAGCAAAAAAAGATTTACATACAGTGGAACTGTTCAAAATGAATTTAGTGGCCCCTCATTGTTTGACATAAGTTAACTGTGCAACCAACTTTTGTCGAAGGAGCCTGCCAGGAAAATCTTTGACCAGATCAGAGGCTGCATCCAACCAAATGTAGCCTCTGTCTGGAAATTTTGACAGCGGCATGGAAGGCTGTCAAAAAACAATAGCTGCAATTAGAGATTCGTCCATCTGCACTGTATAGCTTGGAGGATTCTGTTATTTTTTCGGTCATCTTTACACACTTCCCATCCTAGGGTGGCAACACTTACTCACTGTACTGTATCTATGGAGGAAGCTATAGTTGTCATCCAAAGACTGAATTACAAACACTACCTCCTCTATTTATCTTTATCACACAGGGGAACTAATTAAAACTAAAGCAGCCACCACATCTAAGGACTGATAAGCTGTAATATATGATATTTTATTATTGGGTTTAGATACCTTTAATAGAGTGGTGAAAGGATTTCACTGCTGTTTGTGTCAACTTTGGGGAGATTTCCTTCACTTCCTGTCCCACTGTCAGTAGTTGCAAGGGCAGGAAGTAAAAATCTCCTCAATGGAGAAGCCAAATAGTGGCATAAGCCATCAAAGATGTTGACAATCAGTTTAATTATCAGTTTTGTTAGCTACATTCAACCTTGGTACATCATAACAAAGGGTATTCATTGTCTTACAGTTTGTTTTCTTTCTAAAGCAGCCCCAGTAGAGTAGAAAAGCCTGCCCCCTGCCAGCAGCTGCATAGTGGGACCTTGCTCTCTATGTAGAAGCAGTGGTCTCATTGCAGGTACGTATGTATTTTTTAATGTGACCAACGTAAGTACCTGAATGTGAATTGGCATCAGCCTCCGAGTGCCATTGCAAGCTATACAGCAAAAGCATCATAAAAAAAAATAAAAAAATCAAAAGAAAATTTCTCATCTTGCCACAAAGCTTATACAATGCAAGTGCCTAGGAATGTGATTGCATAGGTGAGCTTTGTAACATAATAGGTAGTATAATGGTCTTTTTTCAACAGCACAATGATCTGTATTCCAGTTATGCTTTTTTTTTTTGTAAATGATATTATTTTACTTTATAAAGAATGAGATGCTACATGGCCAGGGGGAAGGAATTTAAAGATTGTTGCTTTACATGGAGACATAGGAGTTTAGCAGCAGAATGCGACAGAGGAAGTGTAAGTATAAAAAAAAACACTTTTGTATATGGCATGGATTCTTTGAAGCAGAAACAGCTTTAAAAGTAAAAAACAAAAAAAAAAAACAAAACACTGGGGCAATTAAAAAATAGGATATCAATAAATAATAGTGATACAAATGAGAGTCTGTTCAAAGCAAAATAAAAAAAAATATATACAGGTGCATCTCAGAAAATAAGTATATCATCAAAAAGTTAATTTATTTCAGTAATTAATTTCAAAAAGTGAAACTCTTTTATATAGATGCGTTACACACAGAGTGATATACAGTAAAACCTTGGATTGCGAGCATAATTTGTTCCAGAAAAATGCTTGTAATCCAAAGCACTTGTATATCAAAGCAAATTTTCCCATAAGAAAAAATGAAAACTCAAATGATTTGTTCCACAACCATTTATTCACAAGTCCTTCAGTTTATAGTCCATATAAAAAGATTATAGTAATGTGACCAGGTTGTGTAACCATAAAATGTCCATCCACAAATGGAAGCCTCTACAAGGGGATTAGAAGCAAAATCCAGCAGGAGCTAAAGAGTATAAAAGAGAAGAGAGGCGTCTCTAAGTGTAGTAATATGGTTACATTCAATGAAGATACAACATTTAGCAACTCACATGGTTGATGATTAAAAGAGGCACATGAAAGTATGCAGGCATCCGGGGTAAAGCTTCCCACATAGACCATCCTCTGCACCGCCGGCTCTCACCGTTGTCAGTCTGCAATCATGACCGGGAAGACTACTCTGCAGTAGAGATCTGAAAGCGAGGCTTGAACCGCTCGTGGAACGCAGCATGAAAGAGATGATGGTGGTGAGGAGTATGGTCTATGTGGACAGCTTTACCCCGGTTGCCTGCATACTAATGCCCTGAACACACGAGCGGAATGCCAGACAGAAAAAGTCCGGCGGAAGCTTTTCATCGTCTATTCCGATCGTGTGTATGCCCCATCGAACTTCTTTTTTCAAAAATCCTGACGGACCTAGAAATAGAACATGCTCTAAATATTTCCAACCGAACCAATTCCTATCGGGAAAACCACTCGTCTGTATGCTGTTCCGACGGACCAAAAACAACGCATGCTCTGAAGCAAGTACGAGATAGAAGCTATTGGCTACTGGCTATTGAACTTCCTTTTTCTAGTCTCGTTGTACGTGTTGTACGTCACCGTGTTCTTGGCGATCGGACTTTGGTGTGACCGTGTGTAGGCAAGACCGCTTGAATGAAATTCCGTCGGAGTTCTACCGGAGGACATTAGGTATTAGATGTGCCTGCATACTTAGATGTACTCATCAACCATGTGAGTTACTAAATGTTGTACCTTCATTAACCACTTCAATACCAGGCACTTAGACACCTTCCCGCCCAGACCAATTTTCAGCGCTGTCGCAATTTGAATGACAATAGCGCGGTCAATAGCACGGATAACCGTACCACTGCCCGGCCGTCATCTGCTATGGGCCGGGTGGGAAGTGGTTAAACATAACCATATTGCTATACTTATAGGCGCCTCTCTTTTCTTTTATACTCAGTTGTGACATGACGCTACTTGTATATCAAGACGTCGCTTGTATATCAAGTCAAAATTTATTAAAAAATGTTGCTTGTCTTGCAAAATGCTCTCAAACCAAGTTACTCTCAAACTAAGGTTTTATTGTATTTCAAGCATTTCTTTCTTTTAATGTTGATGATTATGGCTTTACAGCTAGTGAAAACCCAAAATTCTGTATCTCAGAAAAGTACAATATTACATAAGACCAATAAGAAAAAATGTTGGCTTACTAAAAAGTATAAAACAAAAAAAATTCCGCGCTAGAAGTACAAAAGGATAAGCAGCAGTAAACAGTGCGACAACACCAACAAAACAAATAAAATTAAATAAACTGCGCTAAAACAAAGGTTATATGTGTTGGAGTGAGTTAATAGTGTGACCTAACACCAACAAAAATATAAAAAACGAATCCAGTAAATAAAAGTCCAAATTCCCAAAGTAGTAGGTATTCAGTATAAATGTGGATGCTGTTCCAAATGAGCTATGATTGCTCTTACCAGAACTCCAAAGATATAAGCGGATGGCAAAAAACCCTTGCCAGGGCCTCTGAGGTATTGGACCAATCAGCACCGTCCGTGGTCAGATCAAAATCCCCTCAATGAATGCAGGAGAGAAGCAAACACAAGAAAAACTGGCCATAGTGTAGTATGTTAAATGCTAAACATGGACATACGAACATACCAATCACCCTGGTGTGCACATAAAAACAACCAAAAAGAGGGGGAGGGAAGTGAAAAAAAACCCCACCACCGTGGCTGTAGATTGTGCTTACCGACTCACGGTGATAAACAGGTTCTTAGTAGGTTAGGAGCTGACATAGAGCACCTTGATACGTCCTCATTAACCCGAAGTTCACATCGTCAGTAAACCACAATGACAATGTTGTGATTTCCAAAAATTGGACTGGCCTTTTCTGAAGCCGTTCGGGTCCTGCCCGATGAAAGCTCTGCAGAGGACACAGCCGGCAATGGTTGTAAAATGTCAGGAAAGTTACTAAAAAGTATGTCCATGTACAGTATAGTATGCAATCAATACTTGGTCAGGGCTCCTTTTACATGAATGACTGCATCAATGCGGCGTGGCATGGAGGCGATCAGCCTGTGGCACTGCTGAGGTGTTATGGAAGCCCAGGTTGCTTTGATAGCGGCCTTCAGCTCATCTGCATTGTTCTGTCTCATGTCTCTCATCTTCCTCTTGACAATACCCCACAGATTCTCTATGGGGTTTAGGTCAGGCGAGTTTGCTGGCCAATCAAGCACAGTGACAATAATTTTTTTTTTTTTTATTTCTTTCATTTCCACAAAATTGTGACAAAAAAAATACAACTTCAAAAAACTTGCCATCTTACTAAATACCTTAGACTGTCTCAAAAGGGCTAGTTTGGGGGATAATTGTACTGTCCTGGCATTTTTGGACCTCAAGAAATGAGATAGGCAGTCAGTACATCGGGATTGATCGATTTTCAGACATATACAGTATATGTATCATAGTTTGTGGACTCTCTAACTTTCCTACAGACTAAATAATAAACACTGATTGGGGTTATTTTCACTAAAGAAATGTAGCAAAATACAATTTGGCCTTTTTTTTCAAAATTTTCGGTCTTTTTCCTTTATTTAGCAAAAAATGAAACAACTTAGTGGTAAATAAATACCACTAAAAGAAAGCTCTATTTGTGTGAAAAAAATGATAAAAATTTCATATAGGTACAGTGTTGGATGACCGCGCAATTGTCATTGAAAGTGTGACAGTGCTGAAAGTTGAAGATTGGCCTGGGCAGAAAGGTGGTGAAAGTGCCCTGTATTGAAGTGGTTAAATAATATTTACTTATTGGCGGTGCGTGAACGTGTTTTGTGCTAAAGCCCAATTCTGGGAAATTTCAAAATGACTTGCAGTGGGACAGCGCCTGCACTGCAAGGGTTATTTGCAGGTTTATTCTAGGGGAGAGGAGAAGCACTTTTACTAACCTGATCCTCCGCTTCCCCACTCTCTGGCGGTGGACTGATTACATCAGGATCCTACAATGCTGGGGCATGGGGAGAAGACACTGTGCAGAAGACAAGTCTGACAGTGCAGAGTGTAGTGATGTAGTAGTGGGTAGATAATAATTAATTTAGTTATTATTATAATGTGAGTAATTTCAAGCAGCAACCCGATTCTTCCAGAGAGATGTACTTTGAAACTTCAGACACAACAAAGTCCATAAGATACTTGCGACAGATGACAAAATCCAACAGTAAATATAAAATAGGTGACAGGCTATTTGTGCAGCATTCAAACACCTTCAGAGAACCCAATTCCTTCTGTCACCTTCATGGAGAATGAAAAGACTGATTGTCAGCTTGAATCGTCCACCTGAAATACTTGTACACTAGGTGGGTTTCTGCTAGGTCAATCCAAACATGCTCTTTGATCTTATTGGTAATCAATGTGAAAAGACGCTACTTGTAATTACCATCAATAAATACTTCTTCTATGGTCCTTTATCATCCTTAAGTATGCAAACAATGTACCCTTTAAAATGTTCAATTAGGTTAACAGGCCAGACCTCACATACCTAGGTAGACTTGCTTACGATTAACATATCAAAGGGTCATCAGCTGCCCTTTGATATGTTAGAATTGAGTTGGCTTGGACAACTCAACCGTTGTTAATGGAATTCTGGCCTGGCCATTTGTCAATATTGTACTGTATGTGTACATATATATAATAATATAATATCCTACATAAATCAGCCAACATATTACAACATATATCAGTAGACAACGCAAAGGAGTGGTAGATGGGGTAAGTAAATCTTCTTTAAGAAGTCCCTCAGGCCTAAACAGCCAACTCCTCCCTCTGCTATGAAGAACTATTCTTCCTACTGACAACAACGAGGCACCACTCATTTCACTGACACCAATGATGGGGCACTATTCCATCCACTGACACCAAAGACAGGGCACTATTCCTCCCACTGACACCAACTATGGGGGACTATTTTGTCCACTGACACCAACGACAGGGCACTATTCCTCCCACTGACACTGATGATTGTGCACTGTTCCGTCCACTGACTCCAACAACAGGGTACCATTCCTCCCATCAACACCAACGATGGGGCACTATTCCTCCCACTGACACTGATGATTGTGCACTGTTCCGTCCACTGACTCCAACAACAGGGTACCATTCCTCCCATCAACACCAACGATGGGGCACTATTCCTCCCACTGACACTGATGATTGTGCACTGTTCCGTCCACTGACTCCAACAACAGGGTACCATTCCTCCCATCAACACCAAAGATGGGGCATTATTCCTCCCACTGACACTGATGATTGTGCACTGTTCTGTCCACTGACTCCAACAACAGGGTACCATTCCTCCCATCAACACCAACGATGGGGCACTATTCCTCCCACTGACACTGATGATTGTGCACTGTTCCGTCCACTGACTCCAACAACAGGGTACCATTCCTCCCATCAACACCAACGATGGGGCACTATTCCTCCCACTGACACCAATGATAGGGCACTATTTCTCCCACTGACACCAATGATGGGGTACTATTCCTACAACTGACACTAATGATTGGGCACTATTCCTCCCACTGACACCAACAACAGGGTACTATTCTTCACATTGACACCAAAGATGGGGCACAATCCCCTGAGACCAATGACAGGGCATTGTTTTTTTCACTGGAACCAACGATTGGGCACTATTTCTTTCATTGACAAGAATGATAAGGCATTATTCATGACACTAATACCAGTGACGGGGTACTATACCTTCTCTTATTGACCACAGGTGCTATGTCATTTTTTTACTCCCACTGACGTTGGGGTATTTTCTACTCCCACTACCCACATTTTGGCACCCGTGAAGTCTGAAAGACCGTAAACTGGCCCTTTATTTAGAAAGTTTAGAGACCCCCGTCTTTGTGTGTTGGGGTGCTATTCAGAATTACCATAGCAAAGAATGATAGATAGGTTATTGCATGTTACGTTGACGCACACATTACTGCAACACAGAAGTGTAAATGGGCCCCTTTTCCATTTCCTATCCCTGCAGACCCTTGTTGCCAGTTTCACAATCTTATCCCATCTGCCCTATACAAACTCCACCAGCACAGATTAGCAGCAAGAAAAACACAAACCTCGCAGGGCAGCCACTTTCAAGATAATTTGTTGAGATCCAAAGTGAATGGAAGGCTGCCATTGTTTTGTGTAGTTGTAGTTATCCCCTTTCTGTTTGGAAGTGGAAACTATCTAAGCCTCCCAGATATTTCTCCTTCTGACTCATTCCTGTCACTGGCTAAAGTCCATCAAATTAGCTTTTTGGGCTAACAGATGTGCTCGGTCCTCTCAACCAGATGTGACTCGATTTAGAAATCAGTACACAACACGATCCACTTCAATCGCTTCCAAATAGGGGCCCCCCAAAGCTGGGATTCCAGGGGCTTTTTGTAAACGTGCTCCCTGCCGTGTGGCCGACAAGTCCTGGCAAATGAGCTAAGCACGTGATTATAGTAAGAATACTATTTATGATGACCCTTTGAACCTATCCTGCTGAGCTCACAGGGAATCTCTGGTTAAAGAGCACCTGTATGAATAAACATAGCGATGTGTGTGAGGTGTATGTTCCAGTACTGAGGGTTTTTGCATAACTTGTGACATATTTAAACTCCAGCAAAATATTTTATACTTTTAGTTGTGGATGGAGTTGGGGGGAAAGAACAGTCTGTCAGATTTTTGTTTCTGTCTGTGACCCCATTAGTGAGATTCTCCCTTACTTCCTGTACCTGTGACACCTGTATAAAGAAAAAAGGGATGCAGCTGTCACCAAGATCGAACGGCACAAACGGCACGTTTTAATAAAAAATAATAAAGTTCTAATCATTCCTGTCTCGAAAAAACACGTGGATTTGTTTTTTGTCTGTGTCCCCATTGGAGGGATTTGCCATCACTTCCTGCCCTAACGGGAAGTGATGGGAAATCTCCCCAACAGGAACACAGACAGCAATAAAATCCTGCTTAAAATAATATCATGTAACAATGTAATGCTTGTATGCTTTTGTAAATATTAAAGTGGAATTCCAGGCTACAGCGAAGAAAAATAATTATTTGATCCCCTGCAGATTTTGTAAGTTTGCCCATTTACAATGAAATGAAGGGTCTATAATTTTTATCATAGGTGTATTTTACATGAAAGAGACAGAATATCAACCAAAAATCCAGAAAAACACAGGATACAAATGTTATAAATTGAGTTGCTGTTCAGTTAGTAAAATAAGTATTTGATCAAGCAAAACATGACTTAGTACTTGGCGGAGAAACCTTTGTTGGCAAGCACAGAGGTCAGACATTTCTTGTAGTTGGTTACAAGGTTTACACACATCCCAGGCAGGATTTTGGTCCACTCTTCTTTACAGATCTTCTCTAAATCCTTAAGGTTTCTTGGCTGTCCCTTGGCAACTCAAAGTTTCAGCTCCCTCCATACATTTTCTATAGGATTAAGGTCTGGAGACTGGCTAGGCCATTCCATGACCTTAATGTGCTTCTTCTTGAGCAACTTCTTTGTTGCCTTGGCGTTAAGTTTTGGGTCATTGTCATGCTGTAAGACCCATTCAAGACCCATCTTTAGTGTTCTGGCTGAGGGAAGAAGGTTCTAATCCAAGATTTTACAATACATGGCCCCGTCCATTGGCCCCTTAATGCAGCAAAGTTGGCCTGTACCATTAGCAGAGAAACAGCCCCAAAGGATAATGTTTCCACCTCCGTGCTTGACTGTAGTGATGGTGTTCTTAGGGTCATAGTCAGCATTTTTCTTCCCCCAACATGGCGAGTCGAGTTAATGCCAAAGAGCTCAATTTTGGTTTCATCTGACCACAGCACTTTCTCCCAGTCCTTCTCTGATTCATTTAGATGTTCACTGGCAACCTTCAGACGGGCCTGTAGATGTGCCTTCTTGAGGAGGGGGACCTTGCAGATGCTGCAGGATTTTAATCCGTGGTGGCGTATTGTGTTACCAATGGTTTGTTTGGTGGCTGTGGTCCCAAATGCCTTGAGATCATTCACAAGCTCCTCCCGTTCAGTTCTGGGCTGATCCCTCACTTTTCTTATGATCATCCTTACCCCATGAGGCGAAATCTTGCATGGAGCTCCAGACCGAGGGCGATTGATGGTTATTTTGTATTTATTTATTCCATTTGTGAATAATCGCTCCAACAGTCTCCTTCTTACCAAGCTTCTTGCTGATGGTCTTGTAGCCCATTCCAGCCTTGTGCAGGTCTACAATCTTGTCCCTGACGTCCTTTGACAGCTCTGTGGTCTTGCCCATGATGGTGGGTTTTAATGGAAGAAAGATTCTGTGGACAGGTGTCTTTTATACACATAACAATTTGTCGTTAGGAGCACCTTCTTAAATTGACAGGACTAATCTGTGTACCACATGAGCACATACTGCAGCCAGTCGGTGGGAGCCAGAACTATTGTTGATTGGAAGGGGATCAAATTCTTATTTTATTCACTGAACTGCAACTCAATTTATAACATTTGTATCGTGTGTTTTTTCTGGATTTTTTGGTTGATATTCTGTCTCTAACAAAATACACCTATGATAAAAATGATAGACCCTTCATTTCTTTGTAAGTGGGCAAACTTACAAAATCTGCAAGGGCTCAAATAATTATTTTTGTTACTGTATACCTTAAAATGCTCCCCCCCCCCCAACACCTATTCTGCCTAACCTGTGTATAAAGGATCCATAAACCTACCTATATTCAGGGCACTCCAGTCCAGTCCTGTGATCTGCTCCCCTGTGTCAGCTAGCGGCAGCTTCAGGGGAGAGGAGGGAGCAACGACATGGATGGATCACAGTAAACCTATGGGTGACGTCACCATTCAAGCATTGCAACTGTTGTCAAGCACTCTCTCCCCTACAGCTGGTGCTGGGTGACATGGGGGATCATGTTACCAGATTGGACTTGGGCAGGAAGCAAAGACATATTTCCCAATTGGGGACACAGGCACTAATACAAACCCAATAGACATTCTAACCATTCCATTGTTGATCTAAGATGGAAAAAAAAAGTAACAAAGATTAGGCTGGAGTTCTTCTTAAACCAATCATTTGTTTTTAACCTTTTTCTGTCATCTTGGTACTATTGTGAATTTGTCATTGTTTGTGTCATGAGAATTAGTCCAGGATTTATTAATCTTTGTGAAATTAGACAAAAAGCAGACAGAAGACATTTTTTATTGCATCCTTTAGATATTCGAATTTTGTATTCCATGCTCCTCTTATCTCATACAATAATGTAATGTGATCGTTCATTTCCATAATGAAGAAAAATGAAATATTTGCTGTGGGACATCAATAATATAAAAAAGACACTGGAAAAAAAAGCATGACAGTACAAGTTGGAGAAATTACGAACCACTCCCTGAAGCAGAAGAACATTCCACAAACTTTTAGAAGGAGCAGAAAATAGTATAACCCATTGCAGGTGGAAAATATTGTATGTCAAAGAGAGATGCAGCTGCCATATTCTCCAATGCCCACCAATATGACAGCTTTGTACAAATAATGTTGAAGTTTAAGCAATTTTAACATAGATACATTGGTCCAGCTTGGTCCAATATAAATATGTATGTGTCATACCTGTAGGATCTCGGTGGAAGCTGGAAATCACTGCAGTAATCACCGCCACTACAGTGATTGTCGCTAGGTTCTGTTTGCAATGTCAAGCAGAGTTAATTTTGATGTTAAATTTGAATTTAGTTTTAGTCTTAGTCTTTTGACTAAAATGCCATTTTAGTTTTAGTCGTAATTTAGTCGACCAAAATCACCAGTACATTTAAGTAGACTAAAATCGAATGGATTTAGTTAAAGCAGGGGTAGGCAACCTGTGGCCCTCCAGCTGTTGTGAAACTACTAGGGCTGCAATTAACTATTATTTTCATAATCGATTAGTTGTATTGTTTCGATTAATCGAATAAAATCATAAAAAAAAACCTAAGATGCAATTTCTTTGTTTATTTAAAGTAATAAGGAAAATTATGGGGCACTATTCCTCCCGGGAACACCAATGATGGGGCACTATTCCTCCCGGGAACACCAATGATAGGGCACTATTCCTCCCGGGAACACCAATGATGGGGCAGCACTATTCCTCCCGGGAACACCAATGATGGGGCACTATTCCTCCCGGGAATACCAATGATGTGGCACTATTCCTCCTGGGAACACCAATGATAGGGCAACAGCGGGAGGGGCTGAGATCTCCTCCTGACGTTAGTCGGGGAGGTCATGTGAGCGCTGTGCTGGCCACTCAGCCCCTCACGATGTAGCCTTTAGATGGGGGAGGAGAGTCGTGTGACCTGTCTGAAGCTATCTGAAAAAAGGTATTTAGAGGCTTTGTTTTCAACAAACACTAATGCCCTGTACACACGATAGGATTTTCCGATGGGAAATGTTCTATGGGAGCGTGTTGTCGGAAATTCAAACTGTGTGTAGGCTCCATCGGACATTTTCCATCGGAATTTCCGAGACACAAAATTTGAGAATTGGATCTCAAATTTTCCGACAACAAAAGCCGTTGTAAATTCCGATCGTGTGTACACAATTCCGACGCACAAAGTTCCACGCATGCTCGGAAACAAGAAGAAGAGCCGCACTGGCTATTGAACTTCATTTTTCTCGGCTCATAGTACGTGTTGTTCGTCACCGCGTTCTTGATGTTTGGAATTTCCGACAAGATTTGTGTGACCGTGTGTATGCAAGACAAGTTTGAGCCAACATCCGTCGGAAAAAATCCATGGATTTTGTTGTCGGAAAGTCCTATCGTGTGTACAGGGCATAATACTGTGTGTTATGGCTTGATACAAGAGAGAGTTTACTTTACTACTAGGTCTGAGGTCTGAGGAAAGCAGAAGTTCAGGTGGGTCAACGTCCCTCCCCCACATTTTCGTTCCGTTTTTATTAGCTGATGAAAATTGGAATAGATTTTCGGCATAGTTTTCGTCAATTGATGAAAATTTGAATTGATTTTCATTTACTTTTCGTCATTGAAAACATAGCACTGACGAAAAATATTTTCGTCAGTGAAATGAACACTGGTGTTGAGTGGCTGCCTTGCTGCAATGTGAACACAAGAGGTCACCTGCTCTGCAGGAGTGCCATTCAAAGAGCACTAAAGTGTTCTCTAATGGCACGAGGTGAAGAGGCAGGGTGGTGATGTCATGATCTCTACCTCGCCCAGTCAATGAACACTTTGCAATTATCGGGAAAATGCAGTTTTCTCTGAATGGCCCCTGTGCCAAGGGAGCAACCTCCTGTGCAGGGCAGTCACTCGACACAGGATCCAGAAGCTTGTGGAAATCATTGTAGTATCAGTGTCTACTACAGTGATTTCCAGCTTCTGCAGGGATCCCATAGGTATGACACATACAGCTTCAACTCCTCTGGGAAGGCTGTCCACAAGGTTTAGGAGTGTGTCTATGGGAATGTTTGACCATTCTTCCAGAAGTGCATTTGTGAGGTCAGGCACTGATGTTGGATAAGAAGGCCTGGCTTGCAGTCTCCGCTCTAATTCATCCCAAAGGTGTTCTATCGGGTTGAGGTCAGGACTCTGTGCAGGCCAGTCAAGTTCCTCCCCCCCAGACTTGCTCATCCATGTCTTTATGGACCTTGCTTTGTGCACTGGCGCACAGTCATGTTGGAACAGGAAGGGGCCATCCCCAAACTTTTCCCACAAAGTTGGGAGCATGAAATTGTCCAAAATGTCTTGGTATGCTGACGCCTTCAATGGAACTAAGGGGCCAAGCCCAACCCCTGAAAAACAACCCCACACCATAATCCCCCTCCACCAAATGACCTGGACCAGTGCACAAAGCAAAGTCCATAAAGACATGGATGAGTGAGTTTGGGGTAGAGGCACTTGAATGGCCTGCACTGAGTTCCGACCTCAACCTGACAGAACACCTTTGGGATGAATTAGAGCAGAGACTGCAAGCCAGGCCTTCTCCTCCACATCAGTGCCTGACCTCACAAATACGCTTCTGGAAGAATGGTCAAACATTCCCATAGACACACTCCTAAACCTTGTGGACAGCCTTCCCAGAAGAGTTGAAGCTGTTATAGCTGCAAAGGGTGGGCCAACTTAATATTGAACCCTACGGACTAAGACTGGGATGCCATTAAAGTTCATGTGCTTGTAAAGGTAATATGGTGCACATAATTATATTGGACCAAACTGGATCAATACCTGGAATTTAGCTTTAAGGGTATGTTCTTTAAGACAAAGTGCACTGATCCATTTTGCCTCTTTTCCCTGAGCTAAACTAACCCACCCTCCCCCTTCACAGATGCATACTTACCTCAGTCTGGTGGTAGGTTTTTTACATCCTGGTGCTGCTTGCGCATTACAGCCCCATAGACTTTCATGAAGCTGTCCTTGCCATCTCCCTTCATCTCTGGCCTCAGGACACAGCAGGCAGGACAGCGAAAGTTACGGCACTGGATGTAAACAGTCAACAGAGGTCTAGGAGGGGTTGGTTAGGTCAGGATAAAAGGGCAAAAAGTAGAGGTGCAATTGTCCCAAAGTGTTTGCATAGTCAAAGCCTTTTTTTTTGACTTTGGATAAAAGAAAGTGATGTGAAATCCAAAATGTAAAGGTTGTTCCAAGAACAAGAGGTGAGGGTAAATCCTCTATTGTAGACAATGCAGGGACAACTGTTTAAGAGGAGAGCTCCCCCCACTTTGGGAGATTTACTCAAACTTCCTGTTGCATTTCTAGGACAGGAAGTGAAAGGAGATATCCCCAGCGATGCCCAAACAGAAAAAAGTTTTGGATATACATACACTTGAAGGTGCACTTATCCTTTATAGCCGAACTTCCGGGAAAGTAAAAGTGCTCCCAGCAGATAATGCAGTCAAGCTATACTAAGAAACACATTTGACCAGGAGTTAGAGCCATTATTGGGACTTTATTTTAGTTTTACACGAGCTTTGCCTTTATTGCAGCCGTAAAAGTATAGGGCAGGGATTGGGGTAAGGTGGTGCATCTGTGTCTAGCTTAAAGTAAAATTTTTCAGTAATTTTATAAGTCTGCATGAATAAATGATTCAGGTCATGTGATCAGCTAACCGCACACCCACAACCATTACGCTGATTGCAGGTGGTGCAAGGCAAAACTCCTTCCCAGGCGCAGCACAATCCCAACACAAGTAGTCAGCACTCAAGTAAATCCACTGGAAATCCACTGGAAGAAAGTAAGCAAGTACAGGGTAAAAACCATATGGCACTGGCACGTTTTGGCCAGTTCTCGCCTTAGTTGTAGATGGATAAGTACAATTCTGGTAAGTCACAATATACAGCATAATTTTTCAAAAATGCTGCAACTTTTATCATTAAAAAGCATGAGCTTGCATTCCTAGCAAGTGAATCTGCCTAGGCTGAAATGCTGTCATCAGTCAGCTGCAGACAGGAGGAAGTATTTTTTCAGTCTCAAGTAATTACCAAGAATGTACAATGTAACCTTTTATCATTAAAAAGTAGTCCATAAAGTGGTTGTAAACCCTCCACTAAACTTAATCTCTTTAAAATCTATATAGCACAGGCAGCTAATCACTGCCTGTGAAAGTGCACTCACTGTTCTGGTTTCCATAGTAATCGTCCTGCCATGTTCAGTGACGTCGGACGCGATTGCGCACTAGGTACATTGTTTAACGGCACACTGTGTGTGCCGTTTCTGTCTGCTCTGCATGCCGAGTCATTAGCATTCACTATCTTCCTCTCAGAACGGCACAGAGGGAAGTCTCGCGATGCTTCTCCCCCTTTGATTTGCCTTCAGCTATGGGTTCGCTCTGTTACCGTAGTAGCGGCAATCCAGGTAGAGACAGACGCTACGGCGCATGCACGAGATTTGTAAAGGCTATCATAGTAAGGGCGGAAATGACGTCCTGAATTGATTAAAAAAAAAAGCAGTAGAAATGGCGCGGCCAATACCCGGAAGAGAAGATAATCTAAATAAGATGAAAAGGTATTTCCTAACCTCGTTTGTGGCCGATTTATAAGTGTTTTCATTTGCAATACTTAGCAGTAAATATAAATTGAAAAAAAAAAAGAAAAATCGTACGGGGTTTACTTCCTCTTTAAAGGAGAAGTGCAGGAAGTAAAAAGAAAACAAACATACATACTTACCTACTGTGTACTGCATGGCTGCAGCAACTGTCCGATGCTGCAGCTGTCCCCCGCTGGCTCTAAGACAGACAACTGAGCAATCACGTGACCATGTCAGTTTGTGCTCTGCCCCTTCAATGCTCACAGGGCTGCCGGGCTGTGAAATGTGGAGTGAGCTGGAGCGGCTGGCTCAGCCTCTCAGTGGTGTGTTGAGAGGCTAAGCCAGCTGCCAGTCAGGCATCTGGGGGAATCCCAACATTATTGTTGGAATGCAACCAGAGGATGGAGCGGCTCAGCTAATTTGGGTCACAGGAGTGCAAAAGAAAGGGCACTCCTGTGACCCACAACAGAAGTTGTACTATAGAAGAAAAAAAAAGTTAGTAATATCCAAAAACGAGGGGTGGAGAGGTGGTCTTTCGTTTTAGACCACCTCTAAAAAGTGGGTGGAACTCCGCTTTAATATTAGGCTTTACTAACACTTTAAATCTGTATTAAACTCAAAAACGAAAATGTAATATATTGCAGCTTACCAATTTTTGGATGTGGTGGCTGCATTCGTTTTCTGTTTTAGCATGTATTTCCTTTATTTTCACCTGGTGATCCGGCAAGTAAGGCTGGCAATATATTATACAATTTTCTTATACACTGTTCCTTTAGATTTACCAAACCCATGCAATATGAGGTCACATCTAAACACTTTCAATTTGTGTGCAATCAGGCTGGCCCTTGCACTACATAGTTGAAGGTAAATCTGAAGGAAATTGAATAGGAAAATGGTATAATGTATGGCCAGCTTAAAGCGGTGTTCCAGCCAAAAGTGGAACTTCTGCTCATTTGTTTATCCCTCCCCCGCTGGTGCCACATTTGGCACCTTTCGGGGAGGAGGAAGGAGTGAATACCTGTTTTTGACAGGTATCTTGTCCCCATTTCCAGGAGCCATGGTCACGGCCGTTGACATCACCCCTCGGCTCCATCCTCCTCCCTCCTCCTTCCCCTGACGCTGGGCCAGTAGGAGAGAGGAGCGGAGCCTCGTTTATGCGCAGTAGGGTTCCCGGCGTGAAGCCGTAAGGCTACACTGCCGGGTTCCCTTACCCGCAATGGCGGCGGCAGCACCCGACATCTGAGAGAAACATCAGCTGCAATGCCGACATCGCCGGACTCTAGGAAAGGTAAGTGTCCTATTATTAAAAGCCAGCAGCTAGAGTATGTGTAGCTGCTGGCTTTTAATTTTTGCAGCGGTGGGCGGACCTCCGCTTTAAGTCACTCAGGCCCAGCCATTCCAGCGGCCGAAGATAGGAAACCCAGAAGAAAGACCAGGTGAACATGGAAGAGCCAGTGATAAGCAAGAGCCATGACAGCGCAGCACTGGATGGCTTCATGTGCCAGCAAATCTGTCATAATGTGCTACTATACAGTGCATACTAATACATTATGATTTGAAGTGGTTCTAAAGGCAGAAGTTGTTTTTTATCTTAATGCATTCTATGCATTAAGATAAAAAGCCTTGTGTGCAGCAGTCCCCCTAATACTTATCTGACCCCATCTCGATCCAGCAATGTTGCACGAGAGACTCGGCTGTCCGGGACCCTCCCTCCTGACAGGCTAAGACACACAGCGGCGCCATTGGCTCCCACTGCTGTCAATCAACAGTGCGCCAATGAGGAGAGAGAGGGGGCGGGGCCGAGCCACGGCTCCATGTCTGAACGAACACACAGAGCAGCGGCTCAGGTCGGGTGCCCCCATAGCAAGCTGCTTACTGTGGGGGCACTCGGCAGAAAGGAGGGGCCAGGAGAGATAGCAAGGGACCTGAGAAGAGGAGGATCTGGGCTGCTCTGCAAAACCACTGCATAGAGCAGGTAAGTATAAAATGTTTGTTTTTTTTTAAACAAAAAAAAACAAGACTTTAGTATCACTTTAAAACTGTAGGGAGGCCCATTTCTTTACTTTTTTGAAGTGACTTTACTACTGCTGTAACATATAAAATATATCTATTCTTAAAACAGAAAAACAGCTCAACCTAGCAGTATGTATAATGTTTGAGAACAGGTGCATGCAGGATGCCTCCTTGTGGGGGGGCATTTCCATGCTGTATAAATTATTTTCCAATCCCTCAGTTAGTTTATCTTACCAGTCAGCGTGGGAGAGAGATCTGGAGGATTGGTGTAAATGGAGCACACGCATTCATAAAGGTATTTTAAAACGTTGCTCTGACTACAAAGGCTGGCTACAAAGTGCATGCCAGATGGTACTTGGTCCTGGAACATCTTTTCGAAAATGTATCCGGGCTTGTCGGCCTCCTGCTTCAGGGGTTGTGGCTACTGTAGATAGGTTTGTTTCTGACATATGGTGGACTTCTCCCAAAGTGCATTGTTTCTGGATGAGGGTACATTCCTTTATCTTTTCAGTTATGATGGTCAATATTACTAAAGATGCAAGCATTGCCCTGTTGAACAAACCAGTTGAGAATGTCCCAAGACACACACAGACCCTAGTATATTGTATGTTTTTAGCAGCCAAAATTGCTATTACGATTTCTTGGAGTCCAGCCATAGACATAGCTTTAATGAAACGTAAACTCACGTGGATCATGTTAAACGAAAAAATAGAGAGTGTCTTGCGAGACAAACTACCTCTCTTCTATAAATTATGATCCCCTTGGCTCGCCTGTTTGCAGGCTCCAAACACACGGTGTTAACTCCAGGAACAATTGGTGGTAGATTTTTTTTACCTAAGCCCAATAAATTGTCAGTAGTGGGGAGTTGTATCCCCCATAAATGACTAAAAAGTTGTATGACAATGGGGAGTGCATTTGAATTGTATAACATAAGCTAAAAGTTTTATCATTCTGAAGATCTCTTCATAGAGATTACGCACTTTTGATGTTTTAAATCTCATAGTATTTACGTATATCACAGACGAACCTGATAAGCTGTCTCCACGATGGCCCTCTTCCATTCCTTAGGGTATTATGGGTCTATATTATGTAGCTATTCAACATATGTTTGCTCTCCCTCTTTTTTGGGGACTATAAGGGACACCAGGGTCAGTTCCTCCTATTTGCTATGGCCCTTCTACATCCCCTCTTTTATTTTTTTCTATTATGTACTTATGTTGTTGAATGTACAGAGTTTAGCAAGGATTGCTCAGTGCTCTGCTTAGTAATGTTCCTTCTTTACTCTTCAAAAACGTTCAATAAAAACAATTGAAACAGAAAAAATATATCTAATGCTTGTTCCACACAATCATAGGTGATAATTGTCATTATTTGTGGGTTTACTGAGTTGAGGAACATGGGAGAATGGTAAAACAAAAACATGCTGGTAGGTTAATTGGCTCCTGTCTAACTTGGTCCTAATATGTGTATGTATGAATGTGAGTTAGGGACCTTAGATTGTACGCCATGTAGCCACCATTATTTTCCCAGCACTGCCTTAACCCTCTTGGGCATGGAGTTCACCAGAGCTTCACAGGTTGCCACTGGAGTCCTCGTGTACTCCTCCATGAGGACATCACGGAGCTGGAGGATGTTAGAGACCTTGCACTCCTCCACCTTCCGTTTGAGGATGCCCCACAGATGCTCAATAGGGTTGAGGTCTGGAGACATGCTTGGCCAGTCCATCACCTTTACCCTCAGCTTCTTTAGCAAAGCAGTGGTCGTTTTGGAGATATGTTTGGGGTCGTTATCATGTTGGAATACTGCCCTGCGGCCCAGTCTCCGAAGGGAGGGGATCATGCTCTGCTTCAGTATGTCACAGTACATGTTGGCATTCATGTATCCCTCAATGAACTGTAGCTCGCCGGTGCCAGCAGCACTCATGCAGACTCAGGTTATGACACTCCCACCACCATGCTTGACTGTAGGCAAGACACACTTGTCTTTGTACTCCTCACCTGGTTGCCGCCACACATGCTTGACACCATCTGAACCAAGTAAGTTTATCTTGGTCTCATCTCTCTCCAGTAATCCATGTCCTTAATCTGCTTGTCTTCAGCAAACTGTTTGCAGGCTTTCTTGTGCACTATCTTTAGAAGAGGCTTCCTTCTGGGATGACACCCATGCAGACCAATTTGAAGCAGTGTATACCTACCAGTGGTCTGAGCACTGACAAGCTGACCCCCCACCCCTTCAACCTCTGCAGCAATGCTGGCAGCACTCATACATCTATTTCCCGAAGACAACCTCTGGATATGACGCTGAGCATGACTACTCTACACTGTTCCGAGGAATGACATGATGGAAGCCTCTCTACTTACCTAATAAAATATCCTTTACATCACCAAGTGCAAATCACATGACTGTACTATGGATACCTATCTCTAACTACATATTAACCTATGATTATTTTTGGAAAATGAGGACTGTCTTTTGGCATCATGTGGGTGACAATGACCGGTTGTAGGAGGACCATTTAATGTGTTTCTATCTTAAAGTTTTGGTTATTAACCGTGAGTGTTCTTGCTGAAACTTTTCCTGAAGAAGCGGGTTATCTCCTGCGAAACGCAAACTGCGTCAAAATTACGGCAACTCCCTGTGCTCTACTGTAGAGGAGCCAACAAGAACCTATAGTAAAGGAGCACCAGATGGTTTTGGCAATTTTTATGTGCAGTTTTTGTGTGTCTTGTATGTTTTTGATACCTATATATGTGAATCTTTTTATCATGTAACAATAAATAATTTTTGTAAATTTTTATCAAATTCGGGTACCGTTAAAGTCCATTCTATTTAGCTTGTTAGGGTCCACTATTTTTGTATATCATTGTCCAGGATGAGGTACCGGACCTAGATGGTCTGTTTATTGAGGGTCTCGTATTGAGGCCTTCCTCCCAACTTCTTATTTTCCATTTCATCTTCTACAAATCATTCACACTCATGCCCTTTGGCTGACCTCTTGCGTGCTTGGATCCAGCCACCAACTATTGTGCTTTTATCTTTACATGTGTGACCTACTTCTCTTTGAACACAATTATGTCATCCTCCCATTGCTACAAGAATTTGGGTAATTTGTGCCAAAATAAAGCAGCATTACTAAGCAATCTCCACTGTGTCCCACTTGACAAGTTTCCAGTTTATTGGTCCAGAGGGAAGATAGGCAATTGGAGCTAAGAGCTTCGGTCGTATCCAAGCTCTCATCATGTGTGATGTTTTCTAAGAAACGTTTCTGGAGTCCGGAAATGCTTCTAGGAGCAAATGCAAACATTTATGGCAAACCAGATTATTTCTGAAGCGTGTATTAAAAACAGATTGTGATGGAAGACGTACTATATGTTTTCCCTTGACAAGGAATGAGAGTTATTAAACAGAGTTTTACCTCAAACGTCTTTAAAGCTCTAACAACAAAAATGTATTCTGCAGCTTCCATATATCATTGAAAATTCATAGTTTCTAATCGTGAGGTTCTGGGATGATTTTGATAATGCAGTTTTATGACCTTCACAAATCATACCAGTAAACATACTGCTGACTAAACAATCCAGGGTCTTTTTGAGCTACAGGTGCCACCTACTGTAGCGCCATTGCAGCAATATTGTTTAGCAATGCCTTTCAAGCATACGCTTCTCCAGTACTTACTTGACCGCTCCTTCATCTCCTATGTCTGCTGGTAATTCCTTTCCTTGTCATGCTTCTTTACAAATATCAGTGGTATTCTTCTCTTGTATAATGACTGAAGGAGGCTACTTTCTATAGGTATTCCATCAGTGGCATACATCGCACCTTTTGGGAAATGTCTATGGACATACACAACCTGGAATGGGAGCAAGTTCACATGTTCACATGCACACGGAGAAGAGGAGGAGCAGACAGCACCACCAGGGGACCCCAAAGGGGAGGTAAGAGGCCGCTTTGTGCAATACCAGTGCACAGAGCAGGTAAGTAAAAATTATTCTATGTAAAAAAAAAAAAGAGCCTTTACTATCATTTGCTGGTCTTTTCACAGCACTTCATGTCTCTTAGACCCATTTCACACTGGGGCCGCCGGTGCATTAGCGCTAAAGTCACACTCGCTTTTCAGACAATAGCAGGGCGCTTACTATCCCCTGCTAGCGACCGAAGGGGTTAAAAACGCCCATGTTGCGGTGCTTCCGAATCGCTTTTCAGTCGATTCGGAAGCGCTGCCCATGCATTGCAATGGGCAGGGGCATTTTGGGAGCGCTGTATACAGCGCTCCCAAACCACCCCATGCCGCTTGCAGGACTTCTGCAAGCGCACCGCTCCAGTGTGAAAGCACTCGGACTTTTACATTCAGGTGGCATGGGAGGCAGTTTTCCGGCGCTTTACAGGCGCTATTTCTAGCACTAAAACGCCTGAAAACTGCCTCAGTGTGATATGAGTCTTACATCTCTGCACTTCACACCTGTCTTAATCAAGAAACTTTAAGCAGATTGCTGGACATTAGATGGACATCTGTGTCTGATCAACAGGTTAGTCTGTGTGCATGACTTCTGTGTTTTCATGGCCTTGATTACTCTGGAAAATTGTTTGGACTGCGTTTTTTCCTCAGCTTATTACGATCATTGGTTTATTAACTGTGCTGTTGTAAATCCTTACTCTGTCTATTTGTCTAGAACAAAGACTATGATTGGGATTTATATGTCTGGATTTGATCTGTCAATCAGCCTGATGACTCTGTTGCTGTCTGCAGACCTACACTGCACTTTTTGGGTAATGTTCTGCCTGTTAGTTGGCTGTTGTCTCTGATGGCACAACGAGTCTTCTGAGACACTAACGACCAGCTTATAAGCAGATCAAGTATTCCAACACTATGATGCAGCCATAGTGGAAAACAAAGAGAGGTGGCTAAAAGATGTCAACAGACCTTATTGTCTGGGTCCCATGTGACAGCAGAATCTGGCATCTTATTTATGGAAAGTATGAGTCATGATGGCAGCTTCATGAACCGCATTGATGGTTTGTTGTGGGGCAGCAGTGGACCCTATTGACTGGTCAAGGGATGGCAGCAGACACTGATGATGTGTGTGAATGGCTGCAGCCACTGATTGGTTTTAGAAGAACAGTAGAGCTCAGATACAGGTCAGTTACTCTGGATACTGGTTTATGGATGGATGATACACCAAAAACAGTTCTGTGCCTTTCAAAGGTCTTAGGAGGAGGTGAACCTGGACAGCCTTACCTAACCTATTTTATATAGAAAATTGCAATGGTTTATTCCCATGAGAAAACTATTGTTATGAGCCACAATTGTTTTTTTTTTTATATTACTGACAAGTGCTCTTTAAATACAGTGGCAGCTAGCCCCGGAAAATGGACATAACAGTTGCACCAGCTGACGAAAGGAAAATTAACAATTCACTTCTAAAGGTTTTGGGCCTGTAATGTGAAAATAAAAGATGAGACTGGCATGAGTAAGGTCAGCAAAAATAGAAATTGTGTTTTATGGGTTTCCGCTCTTAATAAACACAAGACTTTGCTCCACATCTCCTCTTCGTGCAGTCCTGGTATGTCACCCGCCCTCCCTCCATATTCAGTCTGGAGAAACAGTTAGGCCAGTGTCTGCAAAATATAAATAAGGATTTAACTAGAGGACTGCGTTGGGCTCTCTTTACTTCAAATTTTTTTCAGGTCTCTCCTTGCAGATACAAGAATTTATACTCCTACAAACAGCACTTATGGCGATTTCAAGGTAATGTCATTTTAGGAGAGTATATACAGTGCCTTGAAAAAGTATTTATAGCTTTTGAAATTTTCCACATTTTGTCATGTTACAACCAAAAACGCCAATGTTTTTTATGGGTTTTTTATGTGATAGATCAACACAAAGTGGCATATAATTGTGAACTGGAAGGAAGATAAATGTTTTTCAAAATTTTTTACAAATAAATATCTGAAAAATGTGGTGTGCATTTCTATTCAGCCCCCCTGAGTCAATACTTTGTAGGACCACCTTTTGCTGCAATTACAGCTGCAAGTCTTTTTGGGCATCTGTGAACAGCAATTTTCAAGTCTTGCCACGGATTCTCAATTGGATTTAGGTCTGGACTTTGACTGGGCCATTCTAACACATGAATATGCTTCGATCTAAACCATTCCATTGTAGCTCTGGCTGTATGTTTAGAGTTGTTGTCCTGCTGGAAGGTGAACCTCTGCCCCAGTCTCTAGTTTTTTTTCACACTTTAAGCCTGGGTTCACACATGTGCGGTGCGAATTGAAGCTCAGGTTTCACTGGGAAGATAAAAATCTCCTGTTCAAAGGCTCATCTGCGTTTTAGCTCCGGATCAGTGAGCAGTGAGAGGGGGAGTGAGAGGGGGAGGAAGGGGGGGGGGGAGAGGGGGAGGTGTAGTGAGGAGAAGGAGAAAATCCTTGTTCAGAACGCAATGCATCTGTGAATCAGATGCGTTCCCATAGAAGATAAGGGGCTCGTAATTTGCACCGCAATGCCCAGAAAATGCACACTTTTTTGTGCAATGCGCACTGCGAATGCAACGCATATATGTGAACCATATGCATTCATATGAATGTATTTTAAAATGTCCTTCGAATTAGATACGATGTAAGCCACATCTAATTCGCATAGGTGTGAACGGGGGCTAATAGGTTTTCTTCTAAGATTGCCCTGTATTTGGCTCCATCCATCTTTCCATTAACTCTGACCAACTTCCCTGTCCCTGCTAAAGAAATGCATCCCCACAACATGATGCTGCCACCACCATGTTTCACGGTGGGGATGGTGTGTTCAGGGTGATGTGCAGTGTTAGTTTTCCGCCACACACAGTTCAATTTTGGTCTCATCTGACCAGAGCACCTTCTTCCACATGTTTGCTGTGTCCCCCACATGGTTTCTCGCAAACTGCAAACAGGATTTTTTTTTTAGGTTTCTTTCAACAATGGCTTACTTCTTCCATAAAGGCCAGATTTGTGGACAGATTCTCCTACCTGAGCTGTGGATCTCTGCTGTGGAGCTCCTTGAGTGTTACCATGGGCCTCTTAGCTGCTTCTCTGATTAATGCTCTCCTTGCCCGGCCTGTCAGTTTAGGTGGACAGCCAAGTGTTGGTAGGTTTGCAGTTGTGCCATACTCTTTCCATTTTTAGATGATGAATTGAACAGTGGTCCATGAGATGTTTAAAGCTTGGGATATTTTTTTTATAACCTCACCCTGCTTTAAACTTCTCCACAACTTTATCCTTGACCTGTCTGATGTGTTCCTTGGCCTTCATGATGCTGTTTGTTCACTAACAAACCTCTGAAGGCTTCACAGAACAGCTGTATTTATACTGGGATTAAATTACACACAGGTGGACTCTATTTATTAATTAGGTGATTTCTAGGGGCAATTGATTCCCCTAGATCTTAGTTAGGGGTATCAGAGTAAAGGGGGCTGAATACAAATGCACGCCACACTTTTTAGATATTTATTTGTAAAATATTTTGAAAACCATTAATCATTTTACTTCCACTTCACAATTATGTGCCACTTTGTGTTGATCTATCATGTAAAATCCCAGTAATGGAATGGCCCAGTCAAAGTCCAGACCTAAATCCAATTGAGAATCTGTGGCAAGACTTGAAAATTGCTGTTCGCGGAAGTTAGTACCACTTTAACACAAAAAAGCCATATCAGATCCTAAGACCACTTATAGCCTTTCTGCACACGGCCACATAGCCGTGTACACAATGTATGGAGCGTGAATAGCCAGCATTAGGTACGTCTTACAGTCTCTCAGCGCAATGAATGGCGCTATTACGTTGGCACATGAATGAACTCACTTATGCACGCCAACGTATAACTCTGGATACAGACTGTTTCCAGGGATGTATGTTGGTGCTCATGCATGAGTTTACACAAGTGCCAGTATAAACTCTTGTATAGTAGCAGACAGCTATTCATTGCAATGGTGAGCTGTACGTTGCACCTGTGGCTCCCTTATGCCGCCTTTATACACTCCATGCACCCTGTATACTCTCTTGCAGCCATATGCATGAAGTCTTTATCTGTGTTACTTTCCACATAATATTAGATTTTATACGTAAAGCATTTGACTTTAGCAATGTATTGTGTATGATTCTTCCTAGCAACTAATCAGCTTTTCCCATGCTTAGACTACCCTAGCAAAAAAGGTGAAGCCAAATGGCTGAGAGAAATTTAATTTAGCAATTTATATGCAACAACAGTATTATTGCATCTATGCTATTTTAATATCAGAACAATAATAGAACAACGTGCAGTAAAACATTAATGACACTGGCCTCTTCTAACCAACCACCAGCAATCTGTGAGCCCCCAAAGTGTCCAGGTAACTACAGTACCTTGAAAAAGTATTCATACCCCTTTACATTTTCCACATTTTGTCATGTTACAACCAAAACCGTAAATGTATTTTATTGTGATTTTATGTGATAGACCAACACAAAGTGGCACATAATTGTAAAGTGGAAGTAAATTGATAAATGGTTTTCAAATTTTTTTACAAATAAATATCTTAAACGTGTGGTGTGCATTTGTATTCAGCCCCCTTTACTCTGATGATACCCCTAACTAAAATCTAGTGGAACCAATTGCCTTCAGAAGTCACCTAATTAGTAAATAGAGTCCACCTATGTGTAATTTAAACTCAGTATAATTATAGCTGCTCTGTGAAGCCCTCAGAGGTTTTTTAGAGAACCATAGTGAACAAACAGCATCATGAAGGCCAAGGAACACACCAGACAGGTCAGGAATAAAGTTGTGGAAAAGTTTAAAGCAGAGTTACGTTATAAAAAATTATTGCAAACTTTCAACATCTCACAGAGCACTGTTCAATCCATCATCCAAAAATGGAAAGAGTATGGCACAACTACAAACCTACCAAGACATGGCCGTCCACCTAAACTGACAGGCCGGGCAAGGAGAGAACTAAACAGAGAAGCAGCCAAGAGGCCCATGGTAACTCCGGAGGAGCTGCAGAGATCCACAGCTCAGGTTGGAGAATCTGTCCACAGGACAACTATTAGTCGTCCACTCCACAAATCTGGCCTTTATGGAAGAGTGGCAAGAAGAAAGCCATTGTTGAAAGAAAGCCATAAGAAGTCCCATTTGCAGTTTGCAAGAAGCCATGTGGGGGACACAGCAAATATGTGGAAGAAGGTGCTCTGGTCAGATGAGACCAAATTTGAACTTTTTGGCCAAAAAGTAAAACGCTATGTGTGACAGAAAACTAACACTGAACATCACCCTGAACACACCAGGGTGAAACATGGTGGTGGCAGCATCATGTTGTGGGGATGCTTTTCTTCAGCAGGGACAGGTAAGCTGGACAGAGTTGATGGGTAGATGGAGGGAGTCAAATACAGGGTAATCTTAAGCCTCATACACACGATAGGACTTTGTACAAACTTTCCCTTGGATTTTTGTACAAAGGGCGTTGGCCATAGGTTTGTATTGCATACACACGGCTGAACTTTTTCAGCCAACTTTCACCAAATCACGTGATTTTTCAGCTCTTTACCACCACCCTTTGGTTAACTTCTGTATTGTCTGATATTGTGTCAATCTCGCCGCTTTTATCGTCGAGATTGACACCTTGTGAGCCGGGTTCACACTGGTGCGGCGATCCGATTTGGATCCCCGGCAATTCCAGGCACTGTGTTTGGTATGAATCTTGAGGGGGAACTCCACGCCAAATTTTAAATAAAAAACTGGCATGCATTCCCCTCCAGGGGCATACCAGGCCCTTAGGTCTGGTATGATTTTAAGGGGAACCCCTACGCCGAAAAATCCCTTATCCGAGCATGCAGCCCGGCCGGTCAGGAAAGGGGGTGGGGAAGAGTAAGCGCCCCCCACTCCTGAGCCGTACCAGGCCGCATGCCCTCAACATGGGGGGGTGGGTGCTTTGGGGGAGGGGGGCGCCCTGCGGCCCCCCCACCCCAAAGCACCTTGTCCCCATGTTGATGGGGACAAGGGTCTCTTCCCGACAACCCTGGCCGTTGGTTGTCTGGGTCTGCGGACGGGGGCTTATTGGAATCCGGGAGTCCCCTTTAATAAGGGGGCCCTCAGATCCTAGCCCCCCACCCTATGTGAATGAGTATAGGGTACATCGTACCCCTACCCATTCACCTAGGGAAAAAAGTGTCACTAAAAAAAAAAAACACACTACACAGGTTTTTATAGTAATTTATTAGACAGCTCCTAGGGTCTTCTTCCGACTTCGGGGGTCTTCTTTCGACTTCGCCGCTCTCTCCGGCCTCTTCTCCTGATATTTGACCTCTTCTCCTGGTGTCCGGTTCTTCTGCCGGCTCCTCCGCTATCTTCTGCCGCTCTTTTGCTAGCGGTGGCCCGGACTTCTGGGTCGTCTTCTTCCCTCTTCTCTTCTTCCGATGTTGACACGATGCTTTCTCCCGCTAGAATGCTGTCTCAGCGCTCCGCAATGACTTATATAGACGGTGACCCCCCGACAAGAAGACCGGGCCACTGCTAGCAAAAGAGCAGAAGATAGCGGAGGAGCACGGCAGAAGAACCAGAGAGCAAGAGAAGAGGCCGAACACCGGGAGAAGAGGCCCAAGACTGGGAGAAGAACCGGACATCGGGAGAAGAGGCCGGAGAGACCCCCGAAGTCAGAAGAAGACCCCCGGAGCTGCCTAATAAATTACTTTAAAAACCTGTGTAGTGTGTTTTTTTTATTGACACTTTTTTCCCTAAGTGAATGGGTAGGGGTATGAAGTACCCCATACTCATTCACATAGGGTGGGGGGGCCGGGATCTGTGGGCCTCCTTATTAAAGGGGGCTCACAGATTCCGATAAGCCCCCCGCCCGCAGACCCCGACAACCAACAACCAGGGTTGTCAGGAAGAGGCCCTTGTCCTCATCAACATGGGGACAAGATGCTTTGGCGTGGGGGCCCTCAGGGCGCCCCCCTCCCCCAAAGCACCCACCCCCCATGTTCAGGGCATGCGGCCTGGTACAGTTCAGGAGGGGGGGGGCGCTAGCTCGTCCCCACCCCCTTTCCTGACTGGCCGGGCTGCGTGCTCGGATAAGGGTCTGGTATGGATTTTGGGGAGGTTCCCTTTACAATCCATACCAGACCTAAGGGCCTGGTATGCCCCCAGAGGGGAATTCCCTCTCGCGCTCGCCGCAATAGGAAAATGTGCAGTACAGTACCCAGTCGCAGAGAACTAGTGCGATGGGTTCACGCTGGAAACATTCTCGCGGCTGCGTACTGTAGTTTGTACAAAAGTCCGATGGTTTTGTGCACACACGATCGGACTTTGCTCCATCGGACTTTTGTTGCCGGAAAGTTTGTGAGTTCGCACAGCCAACAAAAGTCCGATGGAAACAGAAAAAGTTTGTCCGATGGAGCGTACACACGGTCGGATGTTGCTCCAAAACAGCTAATTTGCATGTTTGTTGTCAAAAAGTCAGATCGTGTGTGCGGGCCTTTAGAAGAAAACCTGTTAAGAGTCTGCAAAAGACTTGAGACTGGGGCGGAGGTTCACCTTCCAGCAGGACAACGACCCTAAACATACAGCCAGAGCTACAATGGAATGGATTAGATCAAAGCATATTCATGTGTTAGAATGGCCTAGTCAAAGTCCAAACCTAAATCCAACTGAGAATCTGTGGCAAAACTTGAAAATTGCTGTTCACAGACACTCTCCATCCAATCTGACAGAGCTTGAGCTATTTTGCAAAGAAGAATGGGCAAAAATGTCACTCTCTAGATGTGCAAAGCTGGTAGAGACATCCCCAAAAAGACTTGCAGCTGTAATTGCAAAGAAAAGTGGTTCTCCAAAGTATTGACTCAGGGGGGCTGAATACAAATCCACACTTTTCAGATATTTATTTGTAAAAATTTTGAAAACGATTTATCACTTTCCTTCCACTTCACAATTATGTGCCACTTTGTGTTGGTCTAACACATAAAATCCCAATAAATTACATTTACGTTTTTGGTTGTAACATGATAAAATGTGGAACATTTCAAGGGGTATGAATACTTTTTCAAGGCACTGTATTTTCATTAATCACAAACAAAACAAATGGGGAGTAGGGGCACAATGGCCACCTCCAATATCAAGCCAAAGAAACTCCTACAAATATATCTAAACAGGACGTTAAAGGTTCCACACCAATGGTTAAAAAAGTATAACAGACATTTTATTCCTTCATATAAAGACTAAAATCCCATCAAATAGTTGCACATTTTGCTCGACCATACATATAAAATGCTATACGTAGAATGTCGTAATAATGCAGACATATATAGAGTCAATAGCCCCTAATTAGATATTGCCAGACAGGGTTATCTTGCTTGTTCAACACATTTCACAGGTCAAAGCCTGCTTTTTTGGGAACATCGATACTCTATGAATGTCTGTAAGTATACAATTAAATCAATAAACAATTTACTATTTACATTTCAACAATTGCAACTATTCTCATTATGCTACTTTGCCAGTAAGTGTTGGTGAGAAGATGCTCATAGACATAAAAACAACCAGTAGAACAGTGGGATAAGAAAAACTACTTCTCTCAAGTAAGCCCAATCTGTGAAGAGATCCCTGGGCTGATTGATTTGGGAGGAATAATTGATCATTGAGGATGGAGTTTCTCATACAATCTCTATTGTTCCATTGCTCTAAGACCTCCATCAGGAGAGTATACACAGGACATAAGCCTACAAGCTTGACTAGCACAGCAGTACATGTATATACTTCATAATCACTTTTTTACCATGATGGTCTGACTCAGCATTTCTCAACCTTTTTTTCAGTCTGGCACCCTTTAAAAGCCTGCTATATCTTGAGGCACCCCTGATGTAAATGTAATTAAATCTATAGGAAACCTAAGCATTGAAAGACGCACACAACCACCTTGATGAAATTAACTTCACATCAGAGGTACTCCCTATCACATCAAAGTCCCACCATCTCTTTCCATCAGAGACTGATTGTACTCCAGCAGCATGGCAGAGGGCCAGAGATGGAGCAGGTATGGACGGAGGAGCACTCTGTCCACTCATGAATCCTGGGGGCAGCCATGCATGCCACCCGCCCTGGATCAGCACTGTGGATTACCATACTGCAGAAGGGACACCATGGGGGAGATGTACTAAAAGTGGTGCACTCAGAATATGGTGCAGCTATATGTGGTAGCTTATCAGCTTCTAACTTCAGCTTGTTCAATTTGGCAATAAAACCTGGATGCTGTTTAGTTTCTATGCAGAGCTGCACCAGATTTTGCACTCTCCAGTTTTAGTAAATAACCACCCATATGTCCTGGCTCTAGATCTAAATGATTGTTATGGTGCTGGTGACCAGCCACCACCATGGCAGCACATGATACTGATCAAGGGCAAATTGCGTCCCATGTTTGCATCACCCTAGGAGAACCCAAACAGCACCCTGGATGGGAAATGCTGGTCCAGCTGTTGATGCTTTTGAATGCCCTCTTTTATCTTTGGGTAAGGACCTATTTAGAAATGTCAGTCGTGGTGCATTGCAGCAATGTGAAGCACAAAGGCAATACACCACAATGCACGTTAACACACTGCCATGCGCTGTGTTGCACTGCATCTGAAAAATGGTGGATGTCTGATTTGTTTCATCCTTACCAACGCATTATTAGCCTATTCATTTGAATGGGCTGCCTTAACGTAATGATAGCCAATGTGCAACGTGACGTACGCTAGCACAGTGGCCTAGAGAGGACAAGTCTCATGGAGCTCTTAGAGAATTTCTGAGCTTCCTGCAGGCACTTTGGTGAAAGAGGCCCTCTCTGTTCTATAACATGGCCATTCCACATGGTTCATGCTTTCTGAAATTCCTTGGAAATTGTGCTGTAATTGCATCATTGCCTGGCGCCATCTTGTGTCAGAAAAGATTGTTGTCATGCAAATAAGACAAGCTCTTATCCTTACCTAATGCAGAGTAAGATATATTGCCATTCAGTGAAAGGATAAGTAGCTAATTACACATGGGTTAATGTCTCACCAAGAGCGGTGGGCTGTGAATTATCTATTCTCTGAATTATTAGCAAAGCGCTGATCTGTTGTAGCCCACCTTTGATGTAACCAATGCATAGAGCTGCGCACCCTTAGTGATACCCTTGTTTCCTCTTCAACGTCAGACGCGCTTGTTATCGCCCCTAAGGGAAGACCTAATACGTGGCCTGTGTTGCAAGTTTGAGATCAGCCTGACTGCGTAAATTGAATACCTTTGGCCACCCTTGGAGAGATTTATTAGAATGACATAGGTTTAATTATCAACAGCCATGCCGTCACAAAAAGATTAGATCCATATTTTACCCAAGTTGTAACAGGGCAACAGCTGCCTGTCTTCTGCAAGGAATTTGCCTGGAATTTTGTAGCTTTAGGGATGTGAAGGGGTTTCAGGTATACGTAAGTGCAGTCACATATGAGGCCAGCCAACCCCTGCCCAGAGTCCAACTACCTCCTCGGTTTGATGAAGAACAGATGCAACATTATATAAAGCAGCTATATGACTGCATATAGGAAAGGACAGTAAGGCCCGTGATAAAACGTTCATAAATCCAAGAGGGAAGCATGAAGTGCTTTAGAATTTCCTGGTAGAGGGTTGCACTGACTTTGGACTTGATAAAACACAGTGGACCAACACCAGCAGATGACATGGCTCCCCAAATCATCACCGACTGTGGAAAGTTCATAAAGGACCTCATGCAACTTGAATTCTGTGCCTCTCCACTCTTCCTCCAGACTCTGGGACCTTGATTTCCAAATGTAATGCAACATTTTCAACAGTCTGTGATGATTTGGAGTGCCATGTCATCTGCAGGTGTTGTTCCACTGTGTTTTATGAAGTCCAAAGTCAGCGCAGCCCTCTAGGAAATTCTAGAGCACTTCATGCTTCCCTCTGCTGGCCAGCTTCATGGAGATGCTAATTTCATTTTCCAGCAGGACTTGGCACCTGCCCACACTGCCAAAAGTACCAATATCTGGTTTAATGATCATGGTTTCACTGTGTTTGATTGGCCAGCAAACTCGCCTGACCTAAACCCCATAAAGAATCTGTGGGGTATTGTCAAGAGAAGGAATGAGAGACACCAGACCTAACAATGCAGATGAGCTGAAAGCCGCTATCAAAGCAACCTGGGCTTCCGTAACACCTCAGCAGTGCCACAGGCTGATCATCTCCATGCCACACCACATTGATGCAGTAATTCATGCAAAAGGAGCCCTGACCAAGTATTGAGTGCATACTATACTGTACATGGACATACATTTCAGTAAGCCAACATTTCTGTATTAAAAATCCTTTTTTTATTGATTTTATGGAATATTCAAATTTTCTAAGATATTTAATTTTGGGTTTTCACTAGCTGCAAACCATAATCATCAAAGTTAAAAGAAATGCTTAAAATATATCACTCTGTGTGTAACGCATCTATATAAAATATACAAGTTTCACTTTTTGAATTGAATTACTGAAAAAAAATTACTTTTTAATGATATTCTAATTTGATGAGATGCACCTGTACATTATTTGCACTAGTGTGCTTTTATTAATTCCCGATGTCAAGGGACCATTCAGAATGTTTTTTAAAATTCTATAAAATGTATGTAGCACCCTGGAGTTTAGGCAGGGAGCTCCTTACAAGTTTACTTGCCAGTAGTTACCCTGGTTCATTGTTGGAGATCTATTGATTCTTCCCTAAGTTTGGCCTGGTTGCACTTGTCTCTACTACCACTAGCCGGGTACTTGGTGGTGCTAGATATCAGAAGGGCAACACAAGGTCAAGTTATGGGTATGTGGGTATATCAGCCAATGGGCAAGGGTTTCTTTGAATCCCATGGCCTGCTGGGAGCGCCTATATATTTGGGTGGAGTCAGGTGATCTATGTTCTGTGCCACCTGGACGGCTGTCCGGCGTCGCGTTGCCCCGAGCTGCTAGGTTGGATATTGGGCCTATCCCGGGGGCATCTGGCTGCTGGGCTGCCTGTCCAGAGGCAGGGGAGCAGCGCAGGGTTGGGACTGTGTCTTGCAGTCCAACCAGAAGTGACGGTTCTGCCGTCGGAGAACCTGTCGTGGTCAGAGGTAGAAGGGAAGCTGTTGCCACTAAGGGATCATCCACCTTATTACCAGGGACCACAGTGGTGTAACTGAAGCAAGTACCGGAGCAGTATTCTCGCCGAATGGGCACGATGGAGAATTGGGAAACTTCAGACGGTGATCAATTCAGGGACCCAACCAGTGGAGGTGACGCTTGCAGAGCAGCCATCAAGGCAGGGACCGAGCAGGCCAGTGGGGTGAAGCTTGAGGAGTATCTGCGAGTGCCTTGCTAGGGATCCAGCAGAGAGGTGGGGGTGACGCTTGAGGAAGATACCACAGTGAAGATTGGAGGAGCTCAAGGGATTCAGTGGCAGTGAATCAGAGGGTCTAATGAGAGACCAGGAGCTCAGTGGGCTGAAGAACTACAAGGAGAAGTTGTAGTGAAGGTGAAAGAACTGTTACGCTTTGTGTTAGGAACTGTTAAAGACTGTTGCCATAGGAGACAACATTCCTGCACGTGCAGATGTGGCATCTTACTGGAGGCCTTTCCCTGCATGGCTATCCTCCTATTGATGTCTCGGAGTCTGCTCTTTGAACTTGCAACTACTTAAGGGTGTCCTGGCCCTAACCCTCTTTCCCTCATAAAAGTTTGTAAGAGAAATAAACATCTCTTGTGCACCCAAGAAGTGTCTGGCGCCCAATAACGTTATCCACCTTGCACCCACTATGCCTCACAACCCACCATATACAGAAGGATGTCAGCTATCTCTGGCCCTGGAGGTTCTCATTAGACTGTATTTTTATATAACTCATGTGGTTAACTGCAACCAAATTCAGTAGGGTTTTACGATTCTGGTAATGGATCTGAATCCTCCTGATACATTATTTTCTGCTATGCACTGATAGCTATGGTGGGTGGAACGTGGAACCAGGAAATACCTACATTCTTTGTTTCAGGGCTATTCTGAATATAAGAATTATCCATTCAGCAGCCAGATGCAGGGTGTGAATGTCAGGGTGAATAACTCAGTAAGTAGACTGTTCCAAAGTCATGTTGTTTTCATATAAGTTAAAAGTTGCAAATTTATCATGCTATCCATCTTACGTAAACCTTATCTAAACCCAAAAACAAAAATGTAATTTATTGCACCTTCTGTGTCTTTAGATTAGATTCCTGCATTCTTTTGCTTTTTCTCAGGGTTTCTTCTTTCTTTATTTTCAGCATGTAATCCTGCGAATGACACACTTCCTGCCCTAGGGTGGCTATGGTCAGACTTCTATGGTATCTATGGAGGAAGCCATAGCTGTCATCCAGGCAAGTATCCTGATTTGGACTACGAATAGGCTGTTGTCTCTTTATTTCCATTACATGGAGTTTAGAGAATTAGTACCGATCCAAGGTACTGCTTGAGAAGGGAAAAATATAAAAAAAAGGGGAAGAGGAAGAAGGTATTCCTTCGAAACGCATCAGATGGCAATGGCCCCTGTGATCTCCTCCGTGACCATCTGGAGTTCATCTGTCTTAGACCAATTGCTGTGATAGGTAGATAACTCGCAGTTTAAATAGTCTCCAATCGCAGCAATTGGTCTAAGACAGATGACTTCCAGATGGTCACGGAGGAGATCATAGGGGCCACTGCCAGCTGACGCGTTTCAAAGGAATACCTTCTTCCTCAGAGCCCAGACTGGAGACTATTTACACTGCGCGTTATCTACCTGTTTGTGAGTAGTTTTCCTTTTACCTACTTTTAATAAAATATGTCCAAAGGATAATGCACAAGGCTGGTGCACCCTTTTTATCTTTTTCTCTTTGAGTGTTAGGATACCCCTATCCTTGAGGGCAGGAAGGCCTGTGACATACATCATCACGATATATAATCCGTCTGGTTATCCACTCGTGCGCAGGAGTGTTTGTTTACTGTTCGAGAAGGGCCTCTGGCTCATCTTCGCACATTATCGGTGCCTAACCAAACAGGGTGCATCCACCTTGGTTCAAACAGAAACATCTGCATCTCCCCCATATATTGTTCTAAGAACATTTTGGGCTTGTTCACACCATACATGCTTGAAAACTGATGGAAAAAGCGCACAGATTTCACTTGCAGAGACACAAGTTTACATGAGTTTTAATGCGTGTTTCAGTGGGTTTTCATGCACGCTGACATCAGTTTTCATGTGCATGTTTTTTATGCTCAGACTGACATCACAATCCATGTCCTCATTCCGACATCAGTGCCTGCCATTCTGTCCCCCGCCATCAGTACCCAGCAACATTCCCTCTCAAACCAGACATACCTGAACTGCAGCATTATGCCAGCCAAGATCCGACATGAGGGAAAGTAGGCAGGCAGTATAGACACAGAGCACTGCTCTGCTTTCCCTTCCCTTTCCTGTTATGTAGGCTCATGGAGAGCGAGTCTGTCAGTTTTGTCTGTGTTCCAGTGCAGAACTGAGCAGAAAAATGTGCAGGCAGGCTGCAAAACCGCATGCAGCACGGGACATCACACCGGCATTTTGGTGTGAACAAGACACATAGAAAACAACTGTTTTCTGTGTGTCTCGCAGAGACCTATAGGCCTCTGCAGATGGTGTAAACGAGCCCTTAGACGTGCGTCTATATCTCGCTTGCCTCTGAAGCCCAATCCGCATTCCAGAGGCTACTGACAGGCGGTGAGGAAGTGATGCTACGCCTCCTTATCACCTGTTTTAACCCCATTTTTTGCCAACAAAATGCACCAGAACTGCATGCGTTGATTTAAAAAGAGTAAACACAGTTGATTGATAATAAATGGCTTCAGCCAAACACTAACCACTAGTGAAAGAAAAGTTTTTGTGTTATTCCTATTCTCTGAAAAATGGCCACGAAATCATAAATTCTGCCAGGGTATGTAAACTTATGAGCACAACTGTATGTGCATTTATTTATTTCAAGGTGAACTTATAACTTAACCGCTTTCCGACCAACTGCAGTAGTTATAGTGCGGCAGGTTGGCTCCCCTGCGCGAGCCGTCGTAGCTATACGTTGGCTCGCGGGGTCGGTGCTGATGCTCGTGGCCGACGGCTCTCCACATACATGGCACTCCACATGTATCCTGGAGTGTACACGTCTGTGCAGGTCTGATACACGGATCAGGACGTGACATTTCTGGTCAACAGGTATTTTCTGTCCTTGCTGAAAATGTTCTGAAAAATTAAAATAAATGAATGCAGCTACCACATCTAAGGATGGGTAAACTACAATATATTACATTTTTGTTCTTGGGTTTAACTATCAAATGAGTTATAAAATGAATTAGGCACATAATGAAACAAACATGTTTTGGCTATGAATGTGCTGTAAAGTCCTGTCCTCATTATTGTTGTCATTATCACAAAGAAACAGGATTTTCTATAACAAAGGGAAAAAAAATATTTCACAGTTTTTAATTGGAACTGAAGTATTTTCTGGCCACAACCAATTCCCCAGCATAACCACTGCTGTCCGGCCAATAATAGGTTATATTACTGTAGAAGATCGCATGCAGCTAATAAAATATTTCCCAGATGGAGCAAAGTATTTCAGTAGGGCATTCATTTCAAAGCACACGGATCAGACATACATACAAAAGAGCACGCATTTCTACGGAAAAAGGGCAACATTCCTTCAAAGAAACACTAAAAGACCCTATTACAGACACACAGCTGGCAAGCATGCAATAAAATATTTGTACATCAAATACAGACTTTCATAGCCAAGTTCATTTTCAGAAATAATTTACACTGACTTCAAACATTTAAGCCAGTTTGAAGACTGCACCATAAGCTGGCCCACACGCACACACAGAAATAATAAATTTTTAAAATGATCAAGCAGCAAACGAAACCCCTTCAACCCATTAAAAAACATGGTAAATAGAATATTAAAGCCCAGAAGAATTACACGAATCCTATATTTATATTGTCTTCCTATGACACCCTGTACCCCAGAAGGCACAACCAGTATTGAATGGTGCCAACTGACTTTGGGGACGTAGCATTTTTGCCTCATCAATATTCTGACATTATCCCTATGTTCCAGAACCCTTTTATCCTAAAGTCATTGTAAAGGTGTGCTTTTTTTTCTTAAAATAACAAATATGTTATACTTACCGGCTCTGTGTAAGGGTTTTGCACAGAGAGGCCTTGATCCTCCTTTTCTGGGGTCCCCCAGCTTCTCTTCCTCATCGAGTGCCCCCCCACTGAGAGCCACTTTCCATGGGGGCACCCGTAGCAGGTTTGCTTCAGAGTCCTGCTGCTGCATCCATTGACACAGACAGCAGGACTCAGCCCCGCCCCCGTGTCGCTGGATTTGACTGACAGCAGCGGGAGCCAATGGCTCCCGCTGCTATCAATCTATCCAATGAGGACCACGACTGGAGCTGCTGGCTCACTCATCGCTGGAACGTTCAGGTAAGAAAAAAGGGGGGCTCTGGCGGGGCAGCTGCAGCACAGAAGGTTTTTCACCTTAATGCATAGAAAAAAAACCTTGAGACTTTACAACTCCTTTAATTGACATGACTATACACTTTACCGCTAATTGTAATAATTAACCATGATTTAGCCCCTGCGTGGGCGATTCCTATGCTTGTTCATTTTCAAAACAGTAAACATTTGGAAATAGAATGATTCCAGGTTCTAGCTCCAACCTCTATAACAGTTATTCTCAACCAGGGTGCCACAAGCACGAGACTCCATTTGTCCTGGATTAGAGATGGATAAGAGGACTCTGGGATGGGGAGAGTCATGGGGGTACTCTGATGTGATGGGGCTCTTATGTATAGATGCCACCTCCAACGTGATGGGGGGCTCTCATGTGTAGGGGCACTTGGTCGATGTGAAGGGGGGCTTCTGATGTGAAGCAACTGCAGTCTGCTCACATCATTTGTAATAAAAACATCTTTGCCATTCTGAAGTTTTCCTCCAACCACTTTGCATATTATTTTATATATACTGCGATTCTGTACTTGCCAAATATGCTGAAGAAATCTCTCTCCACTGAGTCTGGCTGCAGCCATTTTAACTGTGGGCAGCTGAAGCTGCTGCCTGTTCACTTCCTGGATTTACACAGACACACATACAGACACTACTGCTTGCCTGCACATTTCATATCTCTATGAATACACATGGATATCTCTGCAGTCTCCTGTTATCTCTGCCCTCACACAGCCCCCTCCAGCTCTGCAGCTCCCCTTGGCTTTCCTATGATTCATCCCTCCTCCACTCACCTCTCTTATTTACAAACTCTCACCAGAGTGAGAGAGAGCTGTACATGATGTCATAAGCCTAGGCTAATGACCAGACAAAAAAACGGGAAGTGGGCTGTATAAGGGATTTACTGGCAGAAAAAAAAAGTTTTACTATCCAAAAGATAAATCAACAAGGGCAGAAGATTTGATAGATGGAAAGATGAAAAAAAAATGACTGCAGGTTCGCTTTATTTTCATCCGCGCGCTTGTGTGCATCACCCCAGGTTCAGGTTTACCACTGATCTATAACATAACATTAAAAAATATATTTTTTTTACATTTTAGAGACTGGGGTGCTTCGGGGATTTGCATACTATTAAAGAGTGCTGTAACTGAAAAAAAAAAAAGTTGAGACACTTCTCTATAAACACTCATATGGGGGGGGGGGGGGCACTGCACAGAATTAGGCTTTTCTTACTTGACATATATGGAAAATGTAATCAAACCAGCATTAGCAGTTAAACCACTACAGTAAAGACCACTGTACTCTGGCAATGGTATATGATTAATAATTGTAATGAAAGTATTCAGTAAATGAATTTTCTTTATTTCAGGTGACTTTATTTATATTTTTCTAATCTTTGTTAAAAGTGGCAGTAAGAGGGGTTAGGACAAACATAACACTGCAAGGGGCGCTTAAAGTTATAATAAAGTCATTTTTTTTTTTCCATTAAAAATAAAAAAAACATGTTATACTTACCTGCTCTGTGTAATGGTTTTGCACAGAGCAGCCCGGATCCTCCTCTTCTTCCCTCTTCTGCGATCCTCGCCCTTCCCTCCTGTCGAGTGCCCCCACAGCAAGCAGCCTGCTATGGGGGGCACCCGAGCTGAGCCACAGCTCTGTGTGTCTATTCAGACACGGAGCAGCGGTTCGGCCCCATCCCCTCTCTCTCCCGATTGGCTGACTGGCTTTGGATGACAACAGCTGCTGTGTCTCAGCCAATCAGGAGGGAGAGTCCCGGACGGCTGAGGCACTCATGCAGAGATAGAGATGGACCTCAGGTAAGTGTTAGTGAGGCTGCTACACACAGAAGTTTTTTTTTTTTTTATCTTCATGCATAGAATGCATGAAGATAAAAAACCTTCTGCTTTTACAACCACTTTAACAATGGTCAGTTTTTATTCATTTAAGGCCCCTTTCACACATGCGGACCGTATGTCCGTATTTCATCCATCCGTTTTCGGATGAAATACGGACATACATGCATCCCTATGGGATAGCGGGTGTCATCCGCTAACGCCCGATGTTGTCCGGCTCCACTCTCGTCCGATTCTGCGGACGGAAGAAAATCCTATTTTTCTATCCGTCTGCAGAGCGGATCGGATGAACACGGACAGACGGTCCGTGTTCCTCCGATCCCCCATAGGGGAGAGCGGAGATCTGACAGGGTGGTCCCTACACAGTGTGCGGGTCCCACCCTGTCATCTGCCTGCTCACCTGGGGAAAACGGAGCGATCCCCGCTGAGCAGCGGATAAACACGGGGCGGATCAACACGGATCCGTCCCGTGTGAAAGGGGCCTAACATTTTTTGCAGAAGAAATTTAAACTGTTGAAAAGTGTTAGCTGGTGTCGTGCTTTAAATTTGTTTGTCATTTAAAGTCCATTTGAAACTACTTGTACCATCTATGGCCCAAGCCACAAGGTGACAACACTGCTGCACAAATTAACTGCTGTAGCGGCTGACTTTTTTTTTTTTTTTTAATTATTATTAAAAGGACACGCAGGGGCCAGTGCCGTCCTCACTGGTCTTCGGGTTCCATGCCGCTGTTGACAGCCAGCTGTGTTTCCTTGCGCTTTCACAGCCGGCTGCCCGCTGCACTTTGAGAATGGCCCCACAGCATTCTGGGTCCTGTGACATCTTCCAGTAGGCTGAGGATGGGAAGGGGGGGGGGGGGGGGGCTGGAGGAAGTAAACTTCCGGTGGATCGCTGCAGAGATCTGACCACGGAAGTGGGGCGGGTACCCGTCCCCCCACTACTCAAAAAAGGGCAGGTGTAAAGTGGGACTTAAGTTAAGCTTTAAAAAAAGACATATGTTACAGGGGAAAATCCCAAAAACAAAAACTGTTGTGTTGGTTAAATGATGAATTTTACTAGATGCTCCTTAATGCTATCCATAGGCTTTAGATGAGAATGCCAAATATTTCATATTTATAAGCCGTCTGCAGACATTGAAAATAGAGTCATCTAAAAAAATCAGATTTAAAAAAAAAAAATCTCTTACGTGTAATATAGTGAATCGCTCCACCTATCAAAGATTTTGTAAAACTACCATTTACTGTAACTTCATTAAAAAGAAAAAAAAAGAATCAAATCTAAAAAAAAAAAAAGACAGTACATTTTAACACCAAATAAGCACAATATAAATTTCCATCAATGTGTGCAAATACAGTCTTGTATTAGAACAAAAAACAAGAAAAAAAAAAAAAGAACTGGAGGCCCAGGTCCTCTCTGTGGTTCGCCAACAAATGATGAGCGATGACCACCCTTATACTGCCTAGACACGGATATTTGTCATTCTTTTATGGATTTCTCACTCTTCCTTGTTTTTCCATTCTTAGGTCTGGAAAAGCTTGGTGTTTGATTGTGTCCTTTCTCAGCCTAATTGGGAATGGGAAAGTCTGCCTTCATTATTCGTACCTGTTGTAATGGGTAATCCTTACAACAGGTACCAATAATGAAGGCAGACTTTCCCATTCCCAATCAGTCTGAGAAAGGACACAAACACCAAGCTTTTCCAGACCCAAGAAAGGAAAAACAAGGAAGAGTGAGAAATCCAAAAAAAAAATAACCAATTCTAGGCAGTATAAGAGTGGTCATCATTTGTTGGCGAACCACAGAGAGGACCTGGGCCTCCAGTTCTTTTTTCTTCTGGGCAATCTACTGAGTATATGGATGCTGGACGTGGGTCCTAGTGAGTGATCTTCACCATCCGAATACTGTTCCTATTGTGGTCATCAGCAAGCTTAGAGGCCTTAGCTGGGCTATAGCCACCTGCTTTTAAAGCTTGCCGTCCGGCAAGCTCAATCTACAGCTACGGTGGTCGGCCACTTTACTTGTGTGTGCATACTGTGGTGTTATTGTGACCCTTCATGTTTTCAATGGACATTTTTTTGTCTTCATGTCAATTGTTATGGACCTAATTTTAAGCGCAGCTTCCCCTATTCCATAGACTTTTTTGTGTTATTGCACTGTATGCTGCTGCTTTTTGCTAGTTTAATTTATCAGCGCGGTATTTTTTACAGATAGATAGATAGATAGATAGATAGATAGATAGACTTGCTGTTTTTTCTTTAAAAAAAAAAAAAAAAATAGGTATAAGGGGGCATTGTGTCTACTTTTTCTCCACAATGTGTGGGGTGCCTAAGTGGCCAATCAGCAGGCACCAGCCCTGTCACATGGGGGGGCAGATGAAGAGTCCTAAGTCCTGTCACTTGTGACTTGCAGTGGTGGCAAAAAGAAGGAAAAACTCAGCATGCAGAGCCTCTATTTTAGGCGAGTATGTAGCTTTGCCCTGCATGGACAAAACACTGGTTCACTTTAAGTTCATTATTCTTTTTTATATACTAAAAAGCTTGTAAAATGACATTTTCAGAGATCTTAAATATACAAATCTCTTACAGAAAGCCTGCAGTCAGTGTCTCCACAAGCTGCACAGTAATAGAATTCCATACATTCATACCGCATGTTCAGTTAAGAGGTTTCCTGTCTTCACATTTCAGCGCAAGACCCCCGGGCTCGCTTAACGAGATCAATCTTAGTTTTGTCCCTAAAATCATGTGTGAAGTGACACGTGTTGTCAGAGTTTCTTTTTTTAGAAAAAGAAAATGCGAACGAGAGCAGTTTTAAACTACGGTCACACAAACGCTTTGGCGCCTTGATGCAGGGGGAAAATTGCCCCAAAATCAAAATGACAAAAATACAAGGATCCGTTTTGTGACATCCCCCAGTACAGTAATGGGGCTTCCAGAAATATATTGGGAAATGCTTGGTTTGGAGTTTTTATTGGATTTTCTTTTTTTCTAATCTTTTATTTAGTCAAAAGACAAACAGGTTGTAGGTGTGGGAGAGCACGTGTGGTAGGACCCCGGTGTCTGAACAGTATTCCTCAAAGATTGTGAGAGGTTGGTCAGAGTAACCGGGAGGTGATATGGATTTTTAAGAAATGGTGAAGCTGAAATGCTCAAAAAAAATCTAACCGGAAAGGACCTGCGGGATCTGTAAACTCTAGCATGGACACCCATCTCCCTACGGACCTGAAATGTGAGACCTGAAAGTGGCCTGAGCTGATCAAATTCTGGAAGATTACATCTGAGTCCCAGAGTGAACAGTGGGTTTCCCAACATGGGGAATAAGGGCGAGTTCCAGGATGAAAGAGAAGCTTGGGTGAAGAGATGAGCGCATATGGACGTAGTGGGGCCAATAAGGGGGTGTCCCTTAATATTGGTGGGTAGTGAGGCATAACACCAAGGTGCCCTTTGGAGGGGTATGACACTATGGACTTGTTCTAATCGAGGCCACAGCTTGGTGTCACGAAGGCGGCACCATCAATAAGCCTACCCAAGTGTGCTGTGTGGTAATATGTGCCTATATCTGGCATTGCCAGGCTTCCATGTTGTTTGGGTGGGGAAAGTAGTTTCCTGATTAGATGTGGTCATTTGCGGGCCCAAATGAATTCTATGAACAGTGAGTGCGTCAGTTTAAAATAACTCGCAGGGATATAGATGGGGAACGCCTAAAAGGAGGTATAAAAATTTAGGGAGAATACTCATTTTAAGTATATTACAGCGGCCAAACCATGAGTGGAGTCCAGTGTGCCACGTATTAAGGAGAGTCCTGATCGTTTTCAGAAGGGGGGGGGGGGGAGGAGAGAGGAGTCCAGATCGAAGAGCTTTGAAATTTTTTTTTGGGGGGGGGGGGGGAACGTGCCCAAATATTTCAGAGCAGTCCATGTCTATTTCAATTTAAAACTCACATGGCGGTATGAGAGAAGGGGCTGTGGTACACACACACACACACCCCCCCCCATCGCTTCGGATTTGGTAAAATAAATGTTTAGATTGGACAACGCGCCATGAATTTTGAATTTGCGTAGCAGATTTGGGAGAGAAATAAGGGGGTTCGTAAGTAAAAACATAAAAAGTCATCTGCACATGCTGATATTTATTGGATTTTCTAATCGACCCAATGACACTTCCAGCTGCATCCTCTGCAAGTTGGGAATACTTAACTTTGTAAAGCTAAGTTCATACTAGTGATCCGCGGTGGATCACTTTGCTGTCAGGCGGTCAGCAGGTGACTCTGCCACCCCTTAAATGCCTGTTTTTTGTTTGTTTTTTTAAAATTGTGACTGATGCATTGCAACTGCGAGCCAAGCGCTTGGCTCTCGGATGTACCACAGCCCCATTGACTTAAAAGAGAAGCATGGTTCTTTTTTTTGTGTTTAATTCACCCATTATACTTACCTAGGTGGATGCAGTATCGGACCGATGCTGCATCTGTCCCCCGGCGCCTCTGCACTGAGAACCGAGCGATCGAACAACGCCGATGGCTCGGTTCTCTCGGCTCCCCAAGCAGACCCCACCTCCCCATCTGTCAGTCAGCAGCTCTCCGCTCAGCCCCCGTCTCGCTCATTGGAGCGCTGATCTGTGGAGGGACGAGGAGTGGCCGTCTCATGCCCTCAGCGGCTCGCCGAGAGGCTGAGACAGGTATCAGTCCAGGCACTTGGTAGATCCAGACTGTCGGGATGATGCGGTAACTGGACTGATTCCAGTGACATCAGCAGAGAGCGGACTTCAGACCGCTCTCTGCTGAAAACGGGTCACAGGGGTGCAAAACTGATTGCACTCCTGTGACCCAGAGGAGAAGCCCAGCTCAGGCTGAACTTCTCCTTTAACTGCCCTAATTTGGCAGGCAGTGCTGCCTGTGAAGTCCGCAATAAATTTACAGCGGTTGTGACACAAAGAATCGTGGCCACAACATGAGAACAGCCTCCTCCAGCTGTAATGTGGACTTTAGGTGGGCTGTCGGAAGGTGGTAAAACTGCAGCCTATGAGGGCTACATCTGTGCTATACTTTAGCAGTTGTGGATGCACTGATGCCTAAAAGGGGCAAAAATGACAGATTAGCGTGACTTCACTGAAAAAAGGCTGCCCATTATTGGGATTTGGTACTGGAAGTGAGAACATGTAATAACCTTCTGTTAAAAGTTGGCAATGTTGCATATTACAATGTAAAATAACAAATGCATTAACGTGCATTACTTAAGGCAGCCCATTCCTTCGACTGGGTTTCCTTATGCAACAAAAACGTTTTTTTTAAACTTTCAGTATATGTTGTATTTGGGTATTGGGTTGCTGCACTGTTGATGGTTATTTTGGACACTGAGCACAGGTGGTCAGAGAACATAAGCTAGAGATCTACTTCTGCCTGAAAGTGCACCTGCGCCCAGATTGTGGATAATACGGTGTTTACATATTCTGAGCAAGCAATAAAAGAGCCATCATTTACCGCTATAGCCGCCAGTACCGTGGAGAAATGCATTTTCAAAATTAACAAGCACTGAAATCACACTTTGATATTTACTGAAGGATGTTAGTACAGCCACTACTTCTTGCAAGCTCATTGCACTTAATAAACACACCACAAATACAGCACAACGTTTTTGCCACGTTCTTTATGATAAAACAAAATGCAAGTAAATCACAACGTCTATCCAATGCATAAAAGAGATTTACAAAAATGGGAAACGCAGCAATGGCACCCTGATAGTAAAATATAAACCTATCAAATATACATACAAACCAGTTACAATAATACAGCAATTTCCTTTACACATGTACAGAGTCCTCCTCCTATTTACACATTGAGATGGACTCAATTTTCACCCCTTCTTCATAAAACAGATGGTGAGGGTCTATTTTCTAGAAAGAGAGAAGAAATAGATTATCAGGGGGCCGTTCAAGAGGAATGCGTTTTTCTGAGTCCAAACCTCCCAACTAGTGTATGTATACCCAATTTTTTTCTTACATTTTGGTTGGAGTGCTAAAAGATTAAAACCCATATTGAGATATTTTTATTGCCATCTGTGTCCTGCTAGGGAGATTTCCCCATCACTTCCTGTTCCGTCTGGATGCAAAAAGAAACGAGGAAAAATGAGAGTTCCCATTATGCTGCTTCAAATTCTCTCGTCACTGCAGTCAAAAACTTGATTTGACCCCTCTAATGATTAGAATTTCGAACAAACATTCTTAGGATGCAAAATTGACAAAATTCTACTAGTGTATACCAAGCTCAACTCTTCTGGACACTAATTAAAACTAAAAATCGAAAATATTTTGCATATGTATATACTTTACAGCAGGAGTGTCCAACCTTTTGACCCTCCTGGGCCACATAGGTAGAAGAATTGTCTTTGGTCACACATAAAATCAGGGTTTATTTGATTTAAATCACAGTTTAAATTATGATTTAAATCACTAGTAAAAAGGCTTGATTTAAATCATAATTTTTAAAGAGCACCTGTCATCTCTGTCCCGCAGCGGCTCCTTCTCTGAACTGCTGTTGACTCACCGACCGTTCCATTCACTTTAATGGGACGGCTGGTGATGCGGCAGTGACACAACAAGGTGAGGGACGTGGCGCAGCAGGTGAGTGGATGCCCGCTAACAGGCGGTGCCATGATGGATCTGAAATGACAGGAGCTCTTTAAATGTAAGGACTTATTCTTGCTGGTAGTTAGAATCTTTAATATTTGCAAACAAAATTAAGATTTCCTATTTAGAAGAAGATGTCAGGTTAGTAAAACAGCGTTATCAGAACCGATTCAATCATAGTTTGTAGTGTACATAGATTTTCAAAACAATGGGATAAAGGGATCTTCCTTAACTTTTTTCTCATGGTTACTGTGAAATTGTGTGAATGCATCAATGCAGTGCATGTTATCTCTACTTGCAGAGCCTGGATTCATTGAATGAGTTTAACAAAAATGTAAATATTGCAGAATATACAGCCTCATGCTACATAACAGCTCCATTTCATGCTGAATAAACAAAATTATTAATGTATCTTAAATAGAAAACTATCATTAGATAGATTTTTACTCCAAAAGCATTTTATTAAATTAAATTTGAAAAAAAAAAAATTTCAAAGATTTTTCAAAAATTTCAAAATTTCAAGATTTAAAAAAAAAAAAATCATTTATTTTTATCTACCCTGCATAAAATAAAATAAAAACAAGGATAGCTGATGAACAGAAAAAGTCGGGCATTTTACAAGTTAGAATTTCATTGACATGGATAATGTACCCATCTGAGTAATAAAGCCATTTTTTTTTGTAATTTTTTAAATTATAAAAGTAACAGAGAGCAACATAGTCACTAGTGTGATATTTGATTTTGATTAACTAACACATCATTATCTGGTCGGATGGATGTAGTAGCAATTCTCAAGGTGCTCATCAGGTCGTCATTTGGTTCTAATTAAAGGGTTTTGCACAGAGCGGCCCCGATCCTCCTTTTCTGGTGTTCCCCTGGTGGAGCTCCTGGCCCCTCCTCTTCAGCGAGTGCCCCCACAGAGAGCTACTTTCCATGGGGGCACTCGTGCGGGCGCGCTCCCGAGTCCTGCTTCTGCAACCTTTGATACAGACAGTAGGACTCGGCCTTGCCCCCCGAGTCAATGGATTTGATTAACAGCAGCGGGAGCCAATGGCTATCAATCTATCCAACGAGAACCCGAGACAGCGCCTGGAGCTGCTGGGCTTGTCCTCGACACTGGAACGATCGGTTCAGGTAGGAAAAAGTGGGGCTGCTGCAGCACAGAAGGTTTTTCACCTTAATGCATGGAATGCATTAAGGTGAAAAACCTTGAGACTTTACAACTCCTTAAGATTTTGTGTTGAGCCACGGATTGGGCGCCCCTGGTTTATCAGTTCATGTCTGACGGGGCAAAATCCCTTAATAGATTGATAGATCTGTAGATAGATATAAGAGATCAAATAGAAAGCTAGAATAGACTAGTTTACGATTTTGTGTTGTGTCGCATGTTGGACACCCCTGTTTTAACCTCAATGCTTTTCATGCACAAATACCATTTGGCTACTTACACTCTTTTGCCACAATCAAGGTCATACTTCCATCATTGTACACATACAAAAAGCAGACTGTCAACCCTTCCTGCAGTGAAAGGCGTGCTTTTACTGTAAACTTGTGCTACATGCAATACAAATGGAAGCAGGCCTTGTATAGAAGGCAACATAAGTTTCCTCAGCATAGCTTTAGTTGGAGAACCCCCCTCCACCCAGAGTATTGTCTCAAGTGCCTGGTATAGCTAGAATAGACATACTGTCTCCCCTAGTGCTGCACTTGGTTCCTGAGCTACCAAATATCAAGAACGTGCATTTCCGCATAAGGGGGAAATACATGCCGAGACTTCAGAAACGCTGACATAAGCAGAGGAGCTTTAAGGGCTCCAGCAGTGCTCTGGAGGTTGGTGGGAAGGGTGACCTGTCATACTAAACACATAAAGAAGCTCTTTACAAACAGCTACAACAATCAGCAATAACTGATACTATAAATACATAGGAGGACACTCATTCCCTGCAGACTTTGTAGGAATTAAATACAGTATACAGTAAGTCCTAACCACTCAAAAATTAATTTTCAAATCTGCCCACCTTGATCTATCACCATTATGTCTTCGCCTTTTAATGTCACATACAGAGTTGGGAACTCAATTATTGTCTTCTTCTTGAGATTTTCTCTCAGATTTTTACTGGTGTCCAGCTCATAGTACCTGAAGTATAAACGTTTCCTGGATTATGCAGCAAAAAGACCATACACTCAGGTATTATGAAGGAATTAAGCATTGCATTAAAATCATGACCATTGTTTGGAAGCCTACACACTTCTCTAATAACATTTTCTTCAATGTGTTTGCATTGTTTCACTGATACATGCAAATGTTTACTTGCATTTACACTATACAGCCAAAAGTTTGTTGACACCAGTGATGAGCTTGGACATGTTCAGACTAGGATCCAAGCACACCAGGAAGCCATCGCCTATACAGGCCAATCCCTGCCGGCCACGCCCCTTGTATAAGTGCAGCTGTGGGACGTGAAATGACCCAGCTGGAAATGACTGGCCTATACAGGTGACAGCTTCCTGACGGGCTCACATCCTAGTCTGAACACACCCAAGCTCATCACTAGTTGACATCTGATCCCCAAACATACCTATATGGCCAAATGTATGTGGACACCCCTCTATATTATGGAGTTTGGGTGTTTTCATTGAAGAATACAGTTACAACACACAAAAAGGCAACTGAGTGCTTCCAACCTTGTGAGAAAAGTTTGGTGAAGGCCTTTTGCTGTTTCAGCATGACTGTGTCCCTGTTCACAAATTCAGCTCCATAAAGACATTGTTTGATAAGCTTGGTGTGGAGGACCTCAAGTGGCCTACACAGAGTCCTGTCCTCAATCCTACTCAACAACTTGTGAACTGGAATCAGAACCAGATTTTCTCATCCAACATCAGTACCCAACTTCACAAATTGCTCTTTTGGCTGAATTAGCACAAATCCCTACAGACACGCCCAAAAATTTTACAGAAACCCTTTCTAGAAACGTTAAGGCGGTTATAACCACTGGAGACTGGGTTGGAGTGGGGGGTTGTAGTTGAGCCAACGTCCATGGCTTTGAAATTGGGTATCCAACAAACTCGTATAGATGTAATGATCAGGTGTTATTAAAATAAAAACAAAAAGGTGCAGAGGCCTAGTGCGTTACCTGATAAGTTTATTTTAAATAAAATAGTGCCAAAATCATACCTTGCAAAAAGCCAAAGGCAAAAAAGCATTAAAATGAACCAGACCCAAGTGACAGGAAGGTCAAGATGTGACTGCGAATCACCAAGACCCAGGCATTACACAGACGTGTTTCGAAGGAAAAGCCCTCTTCCTCAGAGCATAGGGTATGTGTGAGTGATGCTAAGGATTTTAGTGGTTTGCATTCACGTCTTGACCTTAATGTCACTTGGGTCTGGTTCATTTAACACTTTTTTGCTAGTATGATTTTGGCACCATTTTACTTTTAACCACTTCACCCCCGAGCTTCTTTTTTACACTTGTTGTTTAAAAGTTTTTGCTAGAAAATTACTTAGAATATATTATATATAAAATGTTTGGGGGTTCTAAAACCCTAGAGAATAAAACGGCAGTCGTTGCAATACTTTCTGTCACACCGTATTTGCGCAGCGGTCTTACAAGCTCACTTTTTTTTTGAAAAAATACACTTTTATGAATTACAAAAAAAAAAAGACAGTAACGTTAGCCCAATTTTTTTTTTATATTGTGAAAGATATTGGTACACCGAGTAAATTGATACCCAACATGTCATGCTTCAAAATTGTGCCCGCTCATGGAATGGCGACAAACTTTTACCCTTAAAAATCACCATATGCAAGGTTTAAAGATTTCTACAGGTTACGAGTTTTGAGTTACAGAGGAGGTCTAGGGATAGAATTATTGTTCTCGCTCTAATGATTGCGGCGATACCTCACATGTGTGGTTTGAACACAGTTTTCATATGCGGGCCCTACTCACGTATGTGCTCGCTTCTACACGCAAGCTCGCCGGGACGGGGCGCTTTAAAATTATTTTTTTCTTCTTATTTAATTTCACTTTATTTTTTATTTTGACACTTTAAAAAAAAAAAAAAATAATACATTTTTGGGTCACTTTTATTCCTATTACAAGGAATGTAAACATCCCTTGTAATAGAAAAAAAACATGACAGGGCCTCTTAAATATGAGATTTGGGGTCAAAAAGACCTCAGATCTCATTTACACTAAAAACGCAATAAAAAATAAAAATTCTCGTTTAAGAGCTATGGGCGGAAGCGACGTTTGACGTCGCTTCTGCCCTCCCATGCCATGGAGCCGAGCAGGGACCATCTTCCCCCCAGTCGGCAGCCAGGCATCCACGGGAGAGGACGTGATCGTCTCTGCCACTAGAGGCGAGTCCGGGAAAGCGGCGGAGATGAGAGGAGCACGCGGGAGGGGGGTGGGCACCTCTTCCGCTGTCGATGAAAGTGATCTTGCGGCGAATCTGCCGTGGAGACCATTTTTATTTTAAAGAGGCACAGCGTTCCCGAAAATACCGGGGTTATGGCAGCTAGCTGCTGCCACAACCTCGGTATTTAGCGTCAAAGTACTGACGTACAGGTACGTTGTTTTGCGTGAAGTGGTTATCAAACTTGTTATCAAGTAATGCACTTGGCCTCTGCGCCCTTTGTTTTTATTTTATTGTTTGTTAGAAAGATTTCACAATCTGAACAGGACTGCACTGGTGAAGCATATTTGTTAATGCCAAGAATTATCCCAAAGAGTAATTTGTATTTACTAATCTCTTGTCCTCAGCAATACCTTAGCACTATGGTGTCGTTGGGGATAGTTCACACCAGAATGCGGCACAGGAAACCTGCATATCGTGCAGGGTTGACCTGTCAGTCTAGCAGTAGCTGCTTGCTGACAGGTGAAGTGACTAACATAAAAAAATAGTGCCGAGTTCACTCTCCAATCACCAAGCTGTGGGCAGTTCCTTGACCAAGCTGTACTTCCTAATTGTAATGGAAGATGGGGATGCTATTTTCACATGTGCCTGAATCATAAAACTGAAGGAGTTATAATCTGTTGTAAAATAAAATAGCTCCCTCATATGCATTTCATCTACGTATTTACCGGCTTGTCTGGAGTCCAGTTTTATGGACATGAGCAAGAACCTTCTAATACCTGCTTAGCTGAGTTGCTGTTTAACTGCTTCCCTATCGGCCACAGAATATATACACGTCGCGGTAAGGAAGCGGTTATACCGGGATAATGGCTGAGGCTACAACCATGATCCTGGTGTCATTTACAGCCAGCAATTCTCTTTTAGGTAAAAGCATTCAGAGTGGCTGGGCAGCCACTTTAATATTTTTACAGGTGGCGGAAGAGAGTCTCACCCCCCTCCCGCCGCCGCCATTAGCAGGCTCTCCAGAGCGCGGGATCGATGCAGTCAGCCTCACAGTGAGAGAAACTGAAGCTGTTCCTCCCACTGTGTGATGTCAGAACCAACAAGCAACAACTATTTCGTCACTTCTCAAACGAGAAATGGGGGAAGTGATTTTACCACCACAGTTATATGTTCTTTTTTTTAACTGTGGTGGGGAAATCACCTCCTACAGCACTGGAGTCACGGCTTTACGTATCGTGGGAGCAAATGCTGTTGCTGTCAGAATAAATAAACCCGTGCTGTAGCTGAATGGTGTACCTGCTAAGCAAATGATGGTTAACAATAAACAAACTCACATTACAGTAAAACAGTAAGACTTGCCATATCTGCAAAGCAAATACAATCAAACACAGTAAAAATAAAACCTTACAGTTCTAAAAATACAGTAACAATAGAGAGAGAACAATAAATATAGAACAATAGAGAGCGAACGTAAGAGAGAACAATAGAGAGAGAAGGAAAATAAAACGACAACTCTTTGGCTTTTTTATTTTTTGTGTGTTTTTCTTTATATATATATATATATATATATATATATATATATATATATATATATATATATATATATATTTGCATTTTTATAAACTGTATCTGTAAACGTTCCAGATTAGGGTCTCTCAAAATGTGATGGCCATCTCATCTTTCAAGACCCTGTGTAAGTGTGCCCTAGGACTGTGCAATGCTGTACCCTACATGAATACTCCACTAGTGTGTGGTAGCGTTTTAAACAGTCACCAATGCAGAGACCAGGTTGGTCAGGACAGGAGGGACAATAAAAGCGGGTGTCACGCCTACATCCACGTTTTCTGCAGACACACATCTTCTTTGGGGGTTTCTTTGGGTAGGGGGTACCAGGGAGGACATACGGAAAATGCCTCTCATGCAGCCGGCTCACTGCATTTGCATCGGGAAGGTGGGCTACAGAACTGTCTGGAAACAGAAGGGCTGTGATGATCTCTTCCTGGAATTTTAGGAAGGATCCAGTTCATCCTGAAGCTTTGTATACCACAAAAGTGGCCTAGCCAATTGGAATAAATATACAGACACTTTTTTATACCAGCATCTGGCCTTATGGGCAATTAGGTACAGCGCCAACAACTGGTCGTTGAGGTGCACCCCTCCCATGTTAAGGTTGCATTCGTGGACACAGAGGGGTTTTTCTCCACAAAACCAGTCGCCGTAGAAATTCGGACAGTCATATCTGCGTGAAGGGAGGACAGAACAAAAACATTCCATGTATCCCTCCACTTCACTGCTAACAAATTATTACATTTCAAGCAGTTTCTCCCCCCCTCTAGGTTGGGATTCTACAAGCTGTTGGGGGAAGCACAGCAATTAGATCGCAGAGTGCCACATGCGGCAATTCCACAATCAAAAAGGTGACTAAAAAGTGGCATGCTTGTGTAATAATAGTCCACGTACAAGTGGTACTCCTTTCTGAATAAGGGTGACACCAAGTTCCTCACAATCTTACCAGCGCTCCCTATGTAGTCTGGGCAGTTCTTTGGCTCCGCGTGACTATCTTTTCCCTCGTAGAACATAAAACTACATGTATAGCCTGTTGCCCTGTCACAGAGCTTGTACATCTTGACCCCGTATCTGGCAAGCTTGCTGGGAAGATACTGTTTGATAGACAAGCGGCCAGAAAACTTAATCAGGGACTCAAACGCAGACAACTTGATCGGGAGTAAACAAGGCTGCAAACTGCTGGTTGAAGTGGTTGACGAGGGGCTGAATTTTGTGGAGCCGATCATATCCAGGGTCACCCCGAGGACGACAGAGATCATAGTCATTGAAATGCATGAACCGCAAGATCTGCTCGTCTTGTGTCCTGGTCATGTAGGCAGAAAACACAGGCAAATGGTGAATTGTGTCAGTGGACCAATACGACCGCAACTCATTTTTTTTCTTTTTTTACAAATGACACCAGTACAGTGATCAAAGAAAAATATGAACACTGCACTGGGTGACACAGTGACAGAAAGTGAAGGGGTTAACTGGGAGGGGGGTGAAATATGTGCCAATATGTACTGTGTCAGTGTAGTGTTGGTGCAATTCACGTTTGGATGTCCTCTCTCTGGAACGGAAAAGAATTCCAGAGAGGGAGATGACATCACTTCCTCTGTCTGTCTTTACACTTACACAGGCAGAGTAGGATTTCATTTGTAAGGACCAATCAGCAGGTCCAGGCCAGAAATCATGCCTGGGCCTAGAGTCTTATCAGTTCTGAAGCAAATCCGATCGGGGCAGCCACCTAGGTGGCCTAAGGTAACGTTGATTTGCCCAGCCGGGCCAACCTGCCTCAGTAAAACTGCGATGGTTGGTCCGGAAGTGGTTAAAGCATCGCCTATGGATAATTTGAAGTACCATAGTTTGTCGCCATTCCATGAGCACTTGCAATTTTAAAGCATGACATGTTAGGTATCTATTACTCCGTGTAACATCATCTTACACATTATACAAAATAAGCAATTTTCGTTAAAAAAAAAAAAAAGAAGTTGATTTTTGCATGTATGTGAGAAGTTATGTGAGAAGTGTCAGAATTGGCCTGGTATTGAAGTGGTTAACAGGGTCGCACCTATAACATGCTCACCTCGCAATTTTTAAGTCACATATTGCTGTAGCTTACCTCTTTGGACCAGGCACTTTCTTTTCTGCCTCCATAAAGACCTTCACATCACAAGGAGAGCTCACATACTCTTTTAACCTGTTAAACCAAATTCTGGAATCACAACAAATTCATAAAAACTGTAACCAAAGAGTTTGAAAGACCCGGGGCAGTCTTGGTTTTATAAATCTAGACAATAAGAGTCCATTTAACACAAAATTACAAAACAGCTTATTGTAAGAGCGAAGTGGAGGACCCCCCCCCCCCCCCCCCACACACACACACACACACACACACACGATACATAAAATTTGTGCATTTTTGCACGTGTTTTTGTGCGTTTTGTTTGTGATTTTTAAACATGTTACACTAACCTGCTCAGTGCAGTGGTTTTGCAGAGCAGCCCAGATTCTCCTCTTTTTCCCTTGCCGGCGCTCTTGGCTCCTCCCTCCTGCCGAATGGCATCACAGCAAGCAACTTGCTATGGGGTCACCCGAGCTGCTGCTCTGTGTGCCCATTCAGACACGGAGCTGCAGCTCGGCACCACCCCTTTCTCTCATTATGGGCTCACTGACTTTGGCTGAGACACACAGCGGGCGCCATTGGCTCCTGCTGCTGTCAACCAATCAGGAGGGAGCGCCCCGGACAGCTGAGTCTCTCATGCAACATCGCTGGATTGAGATGGAGCTCAGGTAAGTACTAGGGGGGCTGCTGCACACAGGTTTTGTATCTTAATATGCATTAAGATACAAAACCCTCTGCCTTTAGAACCACTTTAAAAAGGTTTTTGGGCCCAAAAAAACACTTTGCGTTACAAAATTCAAACGACACTATGTTCAGGTGAGAACAGGCCCAACTGAAAAACATGGGATTTTGGATGTTGAGCATTTTCGAGGGTCAAGCTACAAAATGCTCAGGTGTGAATGGGGCCCTTGGTTCTTGAAGAATAAGCAAAGATAACGAGGTTATTAGGGCACATAAGACTTAGCATTAAGGTGGTATAGCAGAGGGAAGAGGGAGGCGTTCTGACAATAAAATACACTATAGTCACCAAAATTTTCAAAGTAGAATTTTACAGTCATTGTGTTTGTCATAACCTCGAGCAGGCATCACTAAATGGCGGACCGCAGACCGGTTCTGGCACCAGTAGCCATATTTCCCGGCCTGCAGCCTTGCCAAATAGTTGCCTGTGTGTCCTCTCCCCGCCGCCGGCTCGCCCGCCTGCCTTGTGCTGCTATGTTCACAGCACGGCAGGCGCGCCACGCACGGGTCTGTCCCTTCGGTATCAGATCACTGCACTGCCCCCTCCTCACACTGCTTGTCTTATTCACACAAGATGAGAAGCACGGCCACTCTGGACAAAGGGTGGGACTTTTTGAGTTAAGAAGCGGGTGATTGGTTGCTACGCAGCGGGGCGGTCCCAGCAATCAATCGCTCACCTCTAAATGTGAAAAGTCCCACCCGTTGTCCAGGGCTGCCATGTTTTCAGTTTTGTGTGAATAAGGTAGGGCTCTGTGGGGAGGGGAGAGTGCTGTGCAGGACAGGAGTCTACTATCAAGGGAGTCAGGCTGTAATGCAGGTGTCAGTCTGATGGGGGGGAGGGGGGGGTGAGTCGTGCACAGGAGGCTGCGATGTGGAGGATATCATGTGGAGTCATAGCACCAATATGACACTCGGACCTCCGCTAGAAGAACGTTTTTCTGACTGGACCCCTGTGAATTTTAATTCACTACCCCTGATCTAGAAGATAAATAATAATAATATAACATTTAGTCTTCTGTGCAGGTCAGTTTAATTTTACACACCCGTTAGGTCCCTCCCACAGCTCTGCTCTCGCCAACGGCTGTGCAGCACAGTGATAATGACACCACTACATTTACAAGTCAATATCGGAGTTGTTAAAGGCACATGGGGCACACAAAGTGAATGTATATCATTTGTGGTTATAAGGGATTTGACAAAGAAGCAGCCGCTTTAAAACACGTAATCCACTGGGAGACTCAGAGTGGTCCTTTTCCCCTCCTAGACCAGCCACACGCTTTAGTGTAGACATAACTTCCGGGTGATGCGGCTTCCGTTGAGGCCAGCCCAGCTCCCTGGGGATGCACACTGCCGCCATCTTGTTGGTTTCCATCCAGCAGCCCAGACATTGACAATTTTGCAGCTCCCTGGTTTTGGTTTCCCCAGCATTCATTGGCTCCAAGGATGGGTAATGTTGAGCCCCACCAGCCAAGCCTAACAGCATACCAGGGGCTGCAGCAGGTCTCTGGGTCAAGAGGTTGACATTGGACACACGGTTTTTAATTTTACAATGACTTTTATTATTAAAGTAGACCTAGTCACCTTTTTCAGCGATATGGTTTATGCCTTCGCATGGACCACCTATGATTGCACTAGTTTTTAATCTTGATATATGCAACCTTCTTGCATACCTTTGTGCGCTACATTGATTGACTCCCTTGTGTTCACCATAGACTCTATTGTTATTGTCAGCCGCACAAGGTTTGAAATACTATCCCCTACCGCTAGGGTGTTTAGTGCCATGGCATACATACTGTAGTACTTTACCCTGGCAGAACTGAATTCCTAGGTTTGATTCCAACCAGGATATTTGCATAAGAATACAAGTTCTCTCCTCTTTTTTTTTTTTTTGTAGGCCTTCAACAATCAAAAAGCATACCGGCAGGTTATATGGTATTCAGCTAAATTGGCTGTAGTTTGAATTTTCTGTACAGAATTATCTGGCAGGAGCTCTATCTCACTAATAAAACCCAACTAATAGTTACACCATATCAAAAGGATCATGGAGCTCATACTCAGCGGCAATACACAGACCAACCTTCTCTATGCAATATTTCAATGAAAAAAAAAAAAAGTGAAAAAAAAAAAAAAAAATTACAGTACATCTCTGCAATACATGCACATTCGTCCATGTTTTATCCTTTTAAAGAACACTGCAAATATAGAAAAATACACGTTAACCTTGCCAAAAATTCAGAGAGCTCCTAACTTTGTTTGAGCTCACAACATTGCTGCACTGAAATCCCAAGCAGTGTTATAGAAACTGCCTGTTTTCCCCACTAAACAAGACAAACCTCAGAGCAGACCACCCTATTCAATGACCAAACTTCTTTATAAATATCACACTTAAAATGTATGAGGAGGAAAATGTTAAAACTGTTGGTGGAGGAGAAAAAGGCTATAAACAAAAGAAAAAGAGCCGGTTACCTTTGTCGTATGGTTAAATCGGACTCTGTCGGATCAATGTAATGTTTTAGAATCTCACCAAGTGTTCTGTCATCTGGGACCCTACCAAATAAAATCATAAATCAAACACCTAAAACACCCGCACAGGTAGCTTGCCATAAACATACAATTAAAGTGATTCTAAAAAGGTCCTTTTTTTTTTTTTTTTTTCAAAAACACCCTTACCTGCTCTGTGCAATGGTTTTGTACAATACAGCCCTGATCCTCTTCTTCTTGGGTACCCCAGTCGGCGCTCCTGGTTCCTCCCCCTTGACCAGTGCCCCCAATATAGCAAGCTTCCTGCTCCCGAGCCCTGTTCTATGCGTACGTAAGACACAGATCTGCTCCTCTGTGCCCCCCCCCCACACACTCTCACCTCATTGGCTTTATGTATAGAATGCATTAAAAAAAAAAAAAAACCCACACACCTTCCGCTTTTAAAACCACTTTAAGACAAGACAAATACTATAGATAAAGCATATCCAAACACAAAAAATAAAGGAATGTATTGCAGCTTCTGGTTCCTAGATGTGGTGGATGACTGTTTTCTTTTTTTCCCACAGACCATTTCCCCAAATTTCACCTGGTAATCCTGTAAATAAAACACTTCCTGTCCCTGAGTGGCTATGCTCACTTACTGTTCTCTATGGAGGGAGCAATGGTTGTTGCCAAGGCTGGACCTCAAACATGTCTGTCTATGCCCATCTCCAATATATCAGGGTAATGGGATTTTACACAAGATAGACAAAACTGTTTCAGCTTCCAGTTAATCTCATAGGAAATTACAAAGATTATACATCTCTGGCAAGCACAGGTATTTTCTGTACTTGCAAAAAATGTCCTTTCGCCTGAAAATCGAATAGCCACCTCATTTAGAGCTGGGAAGATGTAACATTTACTTTTAGTTCTTAGGTTTAGTTATCCTTTAATTTAGGTTTTGAAGTTTAACACAAGTTTAAAGATTTGTTAAAAGGCTTGTAGTTTACATAATGATGTAGGTCCCCCGAGGACCCCCCAAAACAAAATTAGAAATTTTAAATCATTTTTCACAGACTGTTTAGGACAACTTCATGGTAATAATACCAATTTTGCAGTTTCCATATACTTATGCTTTCCAATGACTTTATAAAGTTCTAAGACCAGAATCTAGGAAAGCAGATCATGTAGAATTCATACCTCTTCTCTGTGTATTCTGCTTTACATTGAGGAAACACAAGCTTCAGGTGCCAATAGAATCTTTGCTCTCTAAAATGTAGAAAAAAAAATGAATAGAAGGATGAATCTTGCCATTTCAGCAACTTTTATCCTGACACACAATAAAATTATATAATATATATATTATATTATACAAACACAGGCTACTTAATATGTGAAGCACCATATTATTCTTAGATAAGCCCTATTGAGGAAAATAGGACCCTGTGTGCAAGAATCATTCCTGCCCTGAAGAACATTGAAACCTGGTAATTTTCGAAATATTTGGTTGCTAAGCTGGTTTGTTGTGAAGCCGTCACATCACTACATTTGAGAATTACATAAAACAAAAACCGTGTATTTATTGGATAGAGACTGCATTTTCATCCAAGAAACAACTCTTGGTAATGTTTCATAAAAAACACGCCTCAACTCCTGGCTCCGTCCCTGTGAAATTCTACCACGTCACTAACGTGATTTGTCTCTCTATATACTCAAACGGCTTTTTATATTTTCTCAGACTAGTATTACCCAGGCTCAGGATAAAGAAACACCCATAGTTTTATGTCCTGAATGTATGTCTGGAAAATGCTGACATTTTTGGATTGATGTCAGTTTAGGCCCAACCTGTCTGAAGCCCATTACAAGCTGTCGCCTTAAAAATGGCTGGACCTCTACCACATGATTGGTCATGAGGTTTGTCTGCCAACATAATGGATCTAATTTATTAAAACCTTAGAGGGAAGAATTTTTCACCATAATAGCCAATCAGATCCTCCCGTCCCTTTTTCCAGGGCAGGATGATGAATGAAAGACCACGTCAACTGGTGTGGGTAGAATCAAGACATTGATTCTTTCATTAATATTTCCCATTATGCATTTAAAGATTTTAAAGATTTAAGTAAATGGTCAACACCCACATGCAAAAACATGACAGAACACTTAGGAAAAAATAGCAAGAGAGGAAGAAGTTTCAAGGGAGGAAATGCATGGAGGAGGATGTACTGATCCTATAAAGTCGCCAGAGCAACCACTACTTCTGCTGGATTACGTACAAAATTTCTGAGCCTGACAAAAAGACATTCAGTGCTTTTAGATGGGGCAGATGTCACCTTTGTTTTTTTTTTTTTTTTATGTGAACAAGTAGGAGTAAAACCCATCAAAAGGTTTTACCACAGAAACGGGGTCAATGATAGCTTTTTTTAATAAGACCCAAGTTGGCTTGACAGAGATCTGGTAATCAGTGAGGCAACAATGGAAGGTTGGAGGTGAGAAACTGAGAAAGGAGCAGAGCGGAATTTCAGCTTGTAGAACTAGAATACTACCTCCTGCATCCAGACATCTTAGATGCAAGCAATTTAAGTTTCCACAAAGGTTAACAAACCTTCCCCCATTGTGAAAAATAGGGGCATACCATGCCAAGGAAGGTTTGTCTATGGATTTAATTGACTGTAAAGCCTCAAATCTTGTGGGTGAACTAGTAGCCAAACATGGGATGGTCTAGTCATGTATGATGGGGGAGTGGAGAACCAAAAAGGCATGCACCAGTAGCATCCTTGAGAATGGAATGGTATAAAGAGTAGATCTAAAAAAGACGTTCTCCCTTGGAGGCCCTGTGGATCAGCTGCTTCTTAGATGTGGGTTTCCTAGTCCAGCACTTCAACCAAAGTGTGCAGGGACAGGAGGCCCATGAAGGAAAGGAGATGGGAAGCCTTCAGAAGCACATTACAATTGTAGCTTAAAAAGGTACAACCGTTTGCTCCAAATGTTCTAAAACCAAAGAATCAACCACAGCATTAGTAAGTTCTTTTTTAGGAGACTGATAAGTCATACAAAGTAACAAACCAGATGGGATGAAATGCAGAGCCTGTCTGCAAGAACAGGGCTCTAAAGAAGAGTTTGAATCATGTATTGGCTCAGTCTTCAAAGACAGGTTCATCCTGTACCAGTATGGTAGTCTCTTGGTTAAGGCAGGACACTGCCAGATGAACAGTAGATGCAGGCCCCTTTTTAACAACTTGCTTACTGGGCACTTAAACCCCCCTCCTGCCCAGACCAATTTTCAGCGCTGACGCACTTTGAATGACAATTGCGCGGTCATACAACACTGTACCCAAATGAAATTTTTATTATTTTTTTCCACAAATAGAGCTTTCTTTTGGTGGTATTTAATCACAGCTGAGATTTTTATTTTTTGCTAAACAAAAAAAGATGGAAAATTTTGCAAAAAAAAAAAAAAAATCATGTTTCATCGTTTGTTATAAAATTTTGCAAACGGGTAATTTTTCTCCTTCATTGATATGTGCTGATGGGCACTGATAGGCACAGTTAAGGCGGCACGGATGGGCACTGATAGGTGGCTCTGATGGGCACTCGTAGGTGACACTGATAGGTGGCACTGATGTGCAGCACTGTTGAGGCACTGTGGGCACTGGTAGGCGGCACTGCCTATTGCTAGGTGGCACTGGCAGGGGGCACTGAGGATCTGCAGCAGCTCGCCATGATCGGGACTGATGTCCCTCTCACGGCCGCCGGTGATCGGCTTTTTTTTCCCTCCTCAAGCTGTCAGCGCGAGGAGAAAAAATAGGCGATTACCGGCTCTGTTGACATCACATGATCAGCTGTCATTGGCTGACAGCTGATCACGTGGTAAGGGGTCGGGATCGACCCTTTACTCCGATCTGTGATCAGGCGAGTCTCAGACTCGCTGATAACAGAGTGCGCCCTGCAGGGGGCGCGCAGGCTGCTCGTGCACGGGATGACGTCAATGGATGTCGTCCCGGGAAAGCAGGTCCCCGCTGTAGCCGTCATTCGGCTATAGCGCAGATCTGAAGTAGTTAAAAAGAGGTATGGACTTTTTTTTTTGCTGATCTATACATACCTAGGTGAATGCAGCGTCGCTGCGATGCTGCATCTGTCCCCCGCATCTGTCCCCCTCGCTGAGAGCCTGAGCTGGGTGCTAGTCCAGGCATATGAGCAGATCCCGACTTCACTGTTGCAATCTTGCCCGAGCCTGGAGCAGCTCTGTGACGTCAGCCGACAGCACAAACTGCACTCCTGTGATCCACAGAAGTACAGCCAAACAAACTTTGACTGTACTTTTTTAACAAAGTCATCTACATACGGGTACAAGGCTAATAAGCATGCTGAGGGGAGCAACAATCTTGTCAGGGTGTTTCCAATCTCTGTAGAGAAGACTTAGAATAACAGGTGCACAGGGAATGTCTTAAGCATCCTAAAGGGCCAAGACTGGGATTTGCACTGGTAGACGCAACACGCTGATCATCTAGTTTCAGAGTGGTGAGCACTGCAATAATAAAAGCTGGAAGGGTCTCTTAATTTGGGAGTAATGACAGAAAACTGCAACTCATCAGAGGTAGGCTCAATACGTAAAAAGTGGGTTAACCCTGACTGAGACAGTCTCAGCAGCTGATTGCTCAGGGGCCATAGGAAGATCAGATACAGAACCTGTGACAGAAGGTGTGGGAGCACACTTTGGCCTCTGCCAGGATCACTGACCACAGCATGGAAGACCTTTCTGCTCAAAGCTCAGGAAGGGACTACAGAAAGATTCCATGTGTGAGCTTCTATGGAAACAGCGCCAGGTAGGAACTGTACAATAAGTGTGTAACGTTTCATGGGAGGATTGTTTTTTTTTTCAACAGTGGAACTATGTTTTAAAATGTGAAGCCAACCACTATCCAGTAATATATTCCATCAACAACAACCAAAAATACAAATCAGAGAAAATAACATTTAGTACTGGCCAATAAAGAAAATGTGCAAGTCATTATCAATGTAGTTCCCACTTGAAAATACAATAAGGGTCAGGAAACACGGTCACCTCACTCAAGAGATGCTGTACAGAACACATAAAATGGAACATATAAAAGCAAAGAGCACAAACATGAGTCAATAATACGGGAAAACAATCAGAAATGTTATTGGAGCATCAGGTAGGTCAATCCTGAGACTGTGGAGACTGCCTGTACATATTACATTGTATGTATGGTATACAGCAACTGGTCAGACCAATCTTTTTGCATGCAGGCAGTTTTAAAGCCCAAATCCACATCTTTTTGCATTACAAAAGTATTTAGTTTAGCAGCTCTAAATATAAAAAATAAAGCTTTGGCTACAATACTCATCTTCTTTCCAACACGTTCAAAAGACTCATTATGCCTCATAGAATATATGTTGGGGTGTTTCCGTTCAAAAATGGGGTCAATTTTGCGGGTGTTTCCATTGTCCTGGTGCTCCAGGGCCTTCAAAAGTGTAATAGGTGGTCAAGAAATTAGATGTGTAGTTTATATCACTAGATAACCTGATGGTGCTCCTTGCATGTTGGGCCTCTCTATATGGCCAGGCTGTGAAAAAGTCTCACGCATGTGGTATCGCCATACTCAAGAGGAGTAGCAGAATATGCTTGGGGGTGTAGTTGCAAGCATGCATACGCCATGTGAGATAAATAACCTGTTAATATGACAATTTTGTGAAATAAAAACAACTTAATTTTGCAAAGAATTACGGGAATCATTTTAACTTGGGGGACAGAAAAAAAAAAAAAAAACTCCTGCCTCTTACAAAAATACTTTGGAATGTCTACTTTCCAAAAAGGGGTCATTTGGGGGGTATTTGTACTTTCCTGGTTTGTTAATGTCTCAAGAAATGATAGGCCATCAGCACATCAGATGTGATCAATTTTCAATGATTGGCACCATAGCTTGTAGACTAACCTTCACAAAGACCAAATTAATATACACGTATTTGGGTTATTTTTACCAAAGATATGTAGCAGTATGAATTTTGGCCAAAGTTTATGAAGAAAAATTACAAAATTTTATAATGAAGAAAAATGCATTTTCGGTCTTTATAGCGCAAAAGGATAAAAACCCCAGAGGTGATTAAATACCACCAAAAGAAAGCTCCATTTGTGTGAAAAAAAGGACAACCTTTTCAAATGGGTACAGTGTTGCATGACTGAGTAATTGTCATTCAATGTGTCTGCACTGAAGGCTGAAAATTGGCAGGAAGGGGGTACAATTGCCCAGTAGGCAAGTGGTTAAATAGTGTTTTTGTGCTCAGATGCAGTGAAGACAGTTCTAGGCTAACAGTGCTACTGTGTCAATCCTGCAACTTCAGAGGTTGTCTGCATGTAAATGTAGACTACAGTGACTGGTCAGTCCAATCTATTAGTCTGGAGGAAGTTTTAAAAGCCAACTCCAATTTTATTCTTGAATTACATAAGTATTTAGGTCAGCAGCTCTAAAAAAAAAAAAAAAAAAAAATTAAAGCTTTGGCTACAATACCTGCCTCCTTTCAGGTGCTGTCCCCCACAGGCTCACTGCTCCAAGATCCAGTGCCCAGTACCAGTCCTATATTGGGCTGAATGAGGCCCAAGCCATTAAACGTACAGGTCTGGACAGCATGTTATTTACACACTATGACTACAGCACTGTCCCCGGACTAGTAAATACCTCATATCTCCTTGGATTAGTTCCTTATACTTGCCTGCAAGACACTACTGAGAGCTAGCAATATCAGACAGTCAGGCTTCCACTGATCTGCATGGTGCTGTCAGTCTAACACTGTCAATGGGCTTACAGGATGGGACAGCACAAGAGTAACCTCATCAGTGCACTGGTGCTTACTGTCCAATCAGCAGGTTAGAACGGCCACACCTGAAGCCAATTGCCTGGCTGTGTCTGGCTTCAAAAAATATTACCTGCATACTTGCGTCAGGTAAGACTTATAAAGTACTGACAGCCATGGAAACAGCATTTTCAGAGGTCATGTCGTAATACTTGACATATTCAGCACAGATGCAGTAAGTAAAGCAAAATGGTCAGCTGAAAATACTTAAAAGCGGAGTTACACCCAAAAGTGGAAGTTGCACTCATCAGCCTCCTCCCCCCTCCGGTGCCACATTTGGCACCTTTTGGGAGGGCGGGTACCTGTTTGACAGGTACCCGTCCCCAGTTCCTAGAGAGCCATGGCGAGATCACTCGGATAGTTCAGCCCCCCTCCTCCTTCCCCCGCCGCGACATTCAGAAAGGCTTCACTGCCGGGTTCCCCTACTATGAATGATGACGGCAGCACTCGAGAGCCGATGGAAACATTGGCTGGGGTGCGGACATCGCTGGATTCCAGGACAGGTAAGTGTCCTAATTTTAAAAGTCAGCAGCTACAGTATGTGTAGGGGGACAATGACTCCTCTTTAGGAAGTTAAAAGTGCAACAACAAGTATGGATATTTTCACAATTACATTGGTCCAGCTTGGACCCATGTCCCTATGCATAGATCATACTTGTAGGGTCCTGTGCCTAGTGGTGCCCTGCTACTCTGTGAACACTGGGGGTCCACTGCTTGGCATGGGCGCCATTTAGAGATCACGCGAAGTCCCGTGCCAAGTGGCTGCCCTTCTGCATTGTGAAGATAGGTCGCCCATTTGGCACAGGCAACACTCAGAGAAGGCTTTGCATACCCTCAATGAATGTAAAGCGTTCTCTGATTGGATGAGATGTGGGGGGGGGCTGACATACTCTTCCCCCCATCCCATCAGAGAATAATTTGCATTTATAAAGAAAATGCAAAGCATTCTGAGTGTTGCAAGTGGGCGACCTATGTTCACAATGAAGTAGAGCAGCTGCACGGGACTTGGAGTACTCTCTGAATGGCACCCATACCAAACAGTGGCACCTCCTGTGTTCACAGAGCAGCAGGGCACCACTGGGCACAGGACCCTACAGGTATGATATACGCATAGGGATATAGGTCCAGGCTGGACCAATGTAAGTGTAAAAATATCCATACTCATTATTGACTCTTTAAATATTTATATCTGATCCTTTAGCTTTACTGTGCTGGACATGTCAAAGTTCATCACAAGTATGACAACATGACGCTAGAGGAAATCACTGGAGTAGCAGTCTTTTACAGTGATTACCTGCATCCAGGGGGTACCACATGTATGCTATGTGCACAGTTACATTCAATTATGGATTATGCAAGACAGACTATTCAGATTCTTGTACAATCCCAGTTGTAACCAGTTTTCTCTAGCTACCTAAGACACGTTAAGCTTCAAGGAACGTTCATTCTTTTGAATAACTTTCAGCCATTCCTAATCTGAATGTTTCAGCAGACGGTTCAAAATAATGTGGAAATATATCATAAACCCTGAAGGAAAGGAAGCCAGAAAACCTCCAAAAACGGTCAATAAAACCATGCCCGACCACTGCCGACTTTATAGAGCGCAGTGCTGCAAACTTCTAGGTTACGCTGTGTAATAACACCGCAGCTTCTGAATGTCCACATTCCACTCAGGCCCGACACCAACCAAACAAACCAGGCCAATCCACTAATGGGGGGGGAAGCTGGGACAGCCAGCACAAGCAAGCTTTGTCAGTAAATATTAAGGCAAAGGCAGTCATAACGGCAAGGGCTGCTTGAATCAAAATACATCTTTTAAACACTCTATCCAATGTTTTGATTCCAAGTCCGTTTCCCTGAACAAACACGGCTTGTACAAGAGGCCTGTGTGAGCTGCCATTGGCCTTTTTCAGATTCCTTTGGAAAGTTGTAATGTTTGTTAAGCAATAACTTGGAGCCTCAAAAAGCAGAAAATCTCTCACTGATTTCCATTCGGTTTCCGCCCCTGGAATGAAGGAAAACACTAAAAAAAAAAAAAAATAACAACCTCAATGCTCTTTTTGAAGCTGCAAAGTTCACATTTGCTAAAATTATATTACAGAAAATGAATTCAGCGAAACAGGAACGCAATTGCTATATTTGCTGTCAGATACGTCTTCAAAGGTTAAATATCTGTTTACAATCTGAACAAACTGCTCACCGGAATGGAGGTCCTTATTTTTGCACTAATTTGCAACTGCTAAAGCTAACCAACAGCTGCTGTTATGATTGCGGAGACAAATATTAGTGCAAAATGGCTTTAATGGAAACTTCCCTCTCTGCCTGAGCCACCGGTAGTGGAAGAGTTTAATCTAAAAAAAAAAAAATAATTTAACCTATTCTGCCATAAAACATTTGAAAGGTAGCAGTGCTGTGGTGGCTGCAAATACCTGTGTTAGTCTATAAATCCATCCATGTATTGCACGATAGGTAGCTGCCTAGACTACTGCAACTCTCATTATTTGGGATTGCCAAAGATGCCAGTGCAGGAGCTTCAACTTATTCAAAATGCTGCGGCTAGGCTTCGGGGTAAGACCGCGCTATATTAAGATTCCTCTCAACTCAGCTCAGACTGTACAAGGGGTCTCTTCATCAGCCGGCACTAAACCTTGCTCCCTCCTGGTGTTACCTCCCACTCCTATCCAATGTGAAAGGCAACAATTTCAGTGGCCTTCAGACACTCTGGTCTGACATTCAAAAGATGGACAACATGGCAGAATAAAAGCCCCAGGAAGGGACCGGCTTAATCCCAATTTGGCCAGAAGTTAAAGGCCCCATATGTGCCTAAGGGGATTTCACAGGAATAAAAGGAATCCATCTGAAGACTAAACACAGGTATTAGATGACTGCACCCAACAACTCCTGTTGCAGTCTCAAGGAGGTTGCACATCATTTCAGTTGCAAGGAGGGTACCCATTATGGTACGTCGCCACTCTTGGGGCTGCGCGTCGCCACTCCTGGGGCCCCAATGGGGCTGCGCGTCGCCACTCTGTTACAATTCAATCATATAACCTTTGTATGATCAACTTTAAATTTACCAAAATTATGTAAAACGAGGACCTAAATTACCCAACCAATTTGTATACAGACAGGCCCTTGCACTACAAAGTTACTGGCAGATTGTATGATCAAATTGTAATGTGTGTTACCTTTGTTAGTGAAAATACTGCTTTCAGGCCTCACACTGCAGTGACCCATGCTGGCATAGCTGAGTAAAAGCCACACAGCTGAGCACAAGTGTCATTACACAGAAGAGGAAGGGGGCATGTTTGACCATTTATTTTCAATAAGAATGGATTACAGAGTTGGTGCCTAAAAGACTACACAGTCATATTTAGAGACCGCGCACAACTGATGTAACAGAAAACTGGATGCACGACTATAAAAATGGAGATTGTTAGCACAAATGTCTGACTTGAATTGGGTCTAAGGCCAATGGCTCCCAATCCCGATTTTAAGTGCAGTGCCACATTGTGGGAAATATAATGCCACATTACCACTGTATCTGATAAATAGATATTACACACACTTGCTACAATATTTTCAATATGAAAGTAAAGTGAGATCTTCTACCTGGACTATTTTTTATATGACTAGTCCCAGTGCTACAGTAAGGGACTTTGCACCCTCAGCATCCATGAAAGAAACTCAAAGATGAAACTTGCACTGCAGCAAGCCAAAGGACAGCGCTGATGACATAACCCTGCAAGAGGCTACCTGTAAATCAAACTGAAGTTAGGCGTATAATTCTGGGAAAGGGAGACAATTACAGGAACAGGGAGAGGAGTATTCTGAGAAATCCTGTTTAGAGATGGGATACTACACAGATCAAGGAGTCCACACACCAATCATTGCGCTTCCATATTACTTTACAGTAAAGGGCACACAAAATTTGACAAGGGCTGAAGATATGAGGCATTTCACATCATCGGGTGCCTTATCATAGAAAAGTAGTGTTGCAATTTTTGCAAAGACGAGAATTTATGTTTTGTAACTGAGAAAAGTTGCAAATTAAAATGGAAACGTAATTTGAACACCAGGCAATTATAAAATACACACGTGAATGCAGTCTGGTATTCATTAATACACCATTACATGTATTTTTTTTTAAATGCAATAAAAAAAAACTGAAATTTTACCAGATATCATCCACTTGCAGTGTACTGTACACTCGGTACAGCAGGGCTCAGAAATTAAGCAGCACAAAGATGATCAGGTGAGAAGCTGTGCAAAGAGCATGCTGATAGGAGGGAGAAAGCAGAGTGGCGGAGAGATACTCTCAGTCTTTTGCTTCTCCTTTTCTGACCAATTATAGGCTGGGGAAGGGACAAGAACTGTGTTACTTTAGGCCTGATTTACATGTGCAACAACATTTACTGCCCCACCAAAAAGCAATCCACAATGGATCACTTTTTAGAGGCAGTTGACAGGTAGCTGAGAAGCAATATGTTGTCTCCTGACCCCAGAAAGGTGGTGGTGGGAAGGGGAACCCTAAGTGAAAATGAAGCTGAAGCAGAGAAAGATAAAGCATCCTACCCTACAAGACAGGGCTGTGTTGTGAGGAAGAGCTTTCTGAATCTTAGGATTGGATGGACAGAAATACAAATCCTTTGGTTAGCAGCCTCCAATTTTTATTTTATTTTTTTGTGTGTACTTGGTGTTCAGCTCTAAAGTAAATGTAAACCTCCAATCCCAGTTGACGCCTTCTAAAGGGGAAGCGCATTGGGCGGAGTCGGCGGTGACATCAGCGCGCACGGACTGTACTGCAGGTGGCCGTGCCACTACATTACTCTGCTATTTTACAAGAAAATAGTCTGTAAGTGCAATTTTATTAAAGTCGTTTTAAATGATAATGCACTCTTTCATTTTTACATCCACCTGTGAGCTGGGGAGTCTGTGATTACTCAGAGTTCCATACAGGTGGCAACACAGATCGGTGTTCTCAGCTGTGATCAGCATATATGCGCATTGACCCTTGGGGTCTGGCAAGCGGCCATTTTATTACTTTAGCACGGTGGTGATGCACGCAGCACTTTGAAGGCTATTGAATGTCATCATTTCAGCACCAATTCAACACGATTTGGGAACGTTTGACTGGTTTTTATCAATCACCAATATAGCTAATTTTGGGACTTTTTTCTTGCTTTCATTTAAAACTACAATTTTTTTTTTTATATTCATTGTGACATTTATATGCAAGAATATTTGCATACAATTTATATGCTTTTGCATCACGATTTAGTTCACATTGTGGAATTTTATTAGTGGTTTTTTTTGCCCATTTTTTGAAATGTATCGATGATAGGTAGTGTGGTTTCCTCAAGGCACACACTATTTATCTCACATTGTCTATAAGCCATGGTCAGTTGGCAGTGTGCAAATACTGAGGCAGCGCACTTTATTTTCATTTATATTTAAACCCTCACCTTGTAAAACAACCTATTCAGTGTAAAAAAATAAATAAAAAGGCAAAACATGCATGTGTATCTAGATCTGTATCTATCTAGAGAAATACACAAAATAACTTTTTTTTTTTTTTTTTTTAATAATTGATCACATACCCTCTGTTCTCAGATGCATAAGGAGTTCAGAGAGGAGAAACAGCAACACACTGATCTTCCTAGTGAATGGCATGTCAGCACAAGTCTGATAATTGGAGGGGAGCAAGCCAAGGTCCCAGCATAGCTAGAGAACTGACAATGCTACGTTCTCATGCATAGTGTTGTCAGTTTTTAATAGGATAGCAGAGGGACTGACAGGAGCACCAGAGATTTCACACAAAGGAAGCAATACAAAGAGGCTAGGATACTTTTTCATACAAGTACATGGTACAACAGGTACATATCAGGAATATAGAATGCAGGGTTGAAATATTCTCTCAAATTAAAAAAAATGGCTTGATTGAAATAATATATATGGTTGTTATGTATTGTTCATTGTATATCTCTAGCCATTTTTTGATACAGTGATGAAGGGTTAGGACATCTGTCAGGTTTTTCCAATGGGGACACCTGTTCTGAAAACTACTAAGAGGGTATTTTCTCTTACATTTAAGGAACTTCTTCTCCCTTCCGGTGGTGTCTTCAGAACAGGAAATGAACAAACAGCAAAATAAAAAGCCAAAAGTTCTAATCATTCTTTATTGTAGCCGTATGAATGTTTTGGTTATAGATACACTAACGAAAAGTGGCCGATATTTTCAATTAGAAAAAAAATATGGCTTATTATAAGCTTCCATGTTGGTTTGAAGAGCTGCAGTTTAGCAAGCAAATGAAAATTAAAAAAAAGCCAAAAAGGTTCAAAACAGTCCAGCTGGTCCAAAACAGACATATTGGCTATAGATATATAGAACTAACAAAATGCACAGAGTAACACAGTGGCTAAGCGGTTAGCACAGCACTATCTGCCTGGAGTTTGCAATAGTCTCCATGTGCCTGCGTGGGTTTTGTCCAGGTACTCTGGTTTCCGCCCACACTTGAAAGACATTCTGGTAGGTTAAATTGCCCTCTGTCTACATTGTCTTCAGTATGTATGAATGTAAGTTAGGGACCTTAGATTGTAAGCTCCTTGAGGGCAGAGACTGATGTGAATGTACAGCATATGTAAATTGGCAGCGGTATATAAAGTACCTGTAATAAAAAAACGTGGCAGATATTTTCAGTTTAGAACAAAATACAGTTCATTGGTAACGTCCATGTTGGTTTGGAGAGCTGCAGCTTACCAAGCAAACATGCGGCTTCTCGCCTTTGCTGACTAAAATGTACGTGTCTGACCGGACTCTGCTACTTCAACTTGGGACATCCTTGGTTTTCAGAGTAAACAGTCCCTTCTATATAAACACAGCAATTTTCCCTCCTCTCTGAATCTTTATGCATTGGCCACATCCACTTATACAAACACAAGTCTGTGGTTGGAAGCCAGATGAATAGTAAATGAGCAGCGGTGGCCAGTTTGATGTGGTTAGTGGAAACCATTTCTTGGTTGAAGACGAGGCCCTGGGCAGTGTGCTGCCTTAAAAAAAGAATGTGTTATGGTAACAGTTTATTAGCACGGCTCGTGCCCACAAAAATGCTGTGACAACAAAAACAGTGAAGTGGACCTTTCATGGTATATTGAAAATTAGACTTGGTATTGGGAAGCAATAAAGCTATTCAAAGCTGAAGGAACTATATCAAACGTTTGGACATAAAGAATAAAGCTGCATAAAAACACAGACACTCCTCACCTAATATCAATGAAAACCAACAAGAGGGAAGGCAGATGTACAGGGGGGAACTAAGTGAGACCACCTTACAATTCTGCTGGGTGTAAAGGAGAAGAAGAGATGTTTAAGCTGCAAAGTACACAGAAACTTTCCAGCAGAATTCTTACAAATGCTCACTTGGGTGAAGAGGTAGTCAGCATCACAGAGGACCACATCCCAATTTAGTCAAGTATAAAAATCCCAACCAAAATGGAAGAGGAAAAAAATGGGCACTGTGGACTGCTTCTGGTGCATAAGGATGACAAGCTAAAATGTTAATCTTGCAAGTAATCAAAAGCACCATAGTGCACCTATAGAGCGGCCAATAGACATGATCTCTTCAATTTCTGAACACAAGAATTATATAGGACTCCAACCAAATCCTCTGCTATTGTCTATGGTATATTGTTAGGACTATAGGGCATTTACTGTCCTTATAGCAAAAAATCTAATAAAAACTTTTAGGATTTAAAAAGAGGCCAATCACCCGGCCCAAGCACTGTTGGAAACACAATTGTGTCCTCCCCATCTAGGCCAGCGTTTCTCAACCTTTCTTCAGTCAAGTTAAATGTTCTACACAAGTCTCAAGGAACCCTATCCAAAAAATTAAAAAACAAAAACGAAATAGTTTTACAATGCAGCAACATCCATACACATAGGACACCCAACGTTAGAAGTTATTTATTCTTCCAAAGCAAATACAGCTTTGCACACTGCTACAGACTAGTTTTCCACATTTCTCTTCTCCAACTAATGTGACCCCAGTGTTGATAGAGAGGGGCAGGCGAGGGGGCAAACAAGGATGCTCTGCACCCAACGTCCTCTTTATCAACCGATGAGGTCAATGATTGTTAGGATACCAGCAGGTAGGTGGTTATAATGGTGCACAATGAAAACCTGAGGCTGTGTGTAACTACAAACGCAGGCTTAATGCACGTGCAATTTTTGAGCAATTTTTAGGAATTTTGCTAAGGCAACCCTTTAAGAAACCTGAAGGCATCCTGTTTGAAAAACACTGGTCTAGGCTTCCTGGGGGGGGGGGGGGTGAGTATTTTTTTTTTTTAAAGCGGGGTTCCACCCAAATTTTGAACAATATCTGTATGTATTCTCTTCCTTGCCTAGATGCTGACATGCCGTTTAAAAAAATTTAAATCGCCGTAATTACCTTTTATTTTTCTATTCTTCTTTGCACTTCCTGGTTCTCCTCCCGTGGGAGTAGGCGTGTTTCTAGCCTCTCCTAGACTCCTGGGAGCTAGTCTCAGGCTTCCCAGGATGCCACTGAGCATGTGCGGGAACGAGCGGTGAATGCTGGGAGCACAGCATTCACCACATCCAGGAAATAAATGCTTGTGGGCTTCAAATGCCCACAATGAAGATGGAAACCGCCTGCAGTGAATAATATAAGTTATTCTTTCCGACGAAATCTGACACAGGCGGACATATTACACAGAACATGTGAGTATGTAATGCTGAGAAGAAAAGTTTGTGAATGAACAAAAAAAAAAAAAAAAAAAAAAAAAAAAAAAAAAAAAAAACGGATAGATAGATAGGTGGACCCCCGCTTTAAGTTGTTACCCGCTCCCACTTAATACTCATCTGCCTGTAGTAGTCTTGGATTTTGGAGTGAGCTGCATCTTCCTGATGAAACACAGCTAGCCTCCCACTGCGCATGCCTGAAAATCAAATGGTGCAGGGAGACCGATTCTGAAGCCTCCTGTGATACGTCACACATCCCAGGAGGCTGCAGGACCAGTCTCCCTGCACCACTCAATCTTGTGCATGTGCAGTGGAAAGCTGGCTCCAAATCCAGGATGGCAGTGCTGGAGATCCAGCAGCAGTTAGAAGAACTGGCTACAGGAAGGCAGAGCAAGCATGACTATTTTTTTAATTAAAAAAACGTTTTCTTTATAAATCACTTTAAGCTCGCCATAGCTGGATCAAATCACGGCCTGTTCAACAGGGAACCGGAAGAGATTTGATCCATCTATGGGCCGGCTGGTTGTACCAAAATCGATCAACTTAGGTACAGCCAGCATGTAGGATTTTTTTTTTTACATGAAATTACTGACGGCACCTATAGCGACTATCAGCAATCATTGCGTTTTGCCAGCTGGGAAAGCTCTCCACCAGCAGAACACAAAAGCGCTGCGGGATGGATTCCCCGATCAACACGAACTGTGTTGATGGGGAAAAAAATCAAACGATTTCCTTATCTTCCACCCATGATGGAAAGAAAAAAAAAATAAAAAAAAAAAATTGCATAATCTATGGGCTGCTTAAGAAAACAAAAAAACAAAAACACAACAAACATTCCAATATCTTTATAGTTACACCGCTGGGCACATTATCTAGTAGTTTGTAATTCAGTGGACCTCACTCACATAGAGGACAGACACACTTCAGAGAGCCAAGGCCATTCGGCACCTGAGTACATAGCTGCATGAATGCCAACGCAACATCCTGCCACATCAGACGCAGCCACAGACACCCCTCTCTAGTCTGTACCATCAGCTGTCCTGTGTTTACCACCATTCCTTGAACTGCCTCCAAGATGTGCCACTCCGACCCTCTGCATGTGAATGAAGGACTATGTTTACCGAGCCAGGAATTTTCACGTTTTCATTAGGCTGAAGTATACAGAGGCACACACATTCTGCGGCGTGGAAAAAGAATGGACGGTCAATTCAGTTTAATTTGGCAGAGGACCATTACATTTCACATCCTGGGGTTACTCTCCGCTAACCAGACTACACCTTAATATAGGCCTTGCTGAAGTGTGAATAGTCTCGACCAACTGTGATACAACTTACACGCCATTCAGAATTCCAGTGACAATCACAAAACAGACGCAGAGTAAACATCGGGCCGAACCAGACTGAATTCATCAGAGCTCAATGCATGAATACATACTGCTCAGGGTAAATGATCAGGATGTTTACATATCCTTATTACTGCTACTGAAGGAAATGATTAGACTTTACAGTGGGTGAATTAATCAACTCGAGATCTCAGAGTACATGCATGCAAATCATTTTGTAATCTGAGCATTAGAAGTCTAGCTTCAAGGAAATGCATGAAAAGATAAACACTGAACTTGCTATAGTACAAGCTACATAATCAGGTCTACATAACCTTAAAGATCAACCCCGGCTCAAGACAAAAATTACCCTTGCAACAGAACCTTTGTACATTATTTGGGGGGAGGGGGGGGGGGGATTTACATTAGTAGTACATATAAAGATGACATTGTTTTATGCTTTCAGGGCAAATCACGGTAGTGACAAGGACACTGGATTTCTGGATCAACAGGTATTTTCTGTATTTGCTGAAAATGTTCCTAGCAAAAAGAAACTAATGCAGCCACCACATCTAACCTTTGTGAACTTATCTTTGGCCCTCTGGTTTTTCTCTCCCCTTTGGCCAAGACGACATGTAGTATATGCTCTTATAAGTTTTTTGGAACAGAACACCAGAGCCCCTCATCCCAGGAAGGGGTGCTGGTTAGTAATTCCGAATGTATTAAGCTAGGCTTATCCCGGTCTTAGGCAGGCTCTCCATGAATGCTAATGCCTTTCTGGCAGGGAAGGTTGCTAAATTTGTCTGGTCAGGGGCTGGGAGGCACAAAGAGCACCTGGTGATGTGTCCCTCTGGGGGTTGGCGCCCTAGGGGTTCCAGAAAAGCACTATGGGTTTGGGATGCCACTGAGTTTCACCAGCACTAGGATATGTCACTTTGCTCACACTTCTTGGGCAGGCCTTCTGGCTAGCACAGAGCACTATTCATACAAGCTGGAAGGCCCATCTTGTGCAATGCACATGCCACTTTATTTATTGCATTTACCCATCAAAGATGCACGTTGCACTTTTTTTTTTTTTTTTTTTTGCATAGAGCCAGACAGTGCAGGTTTGTCAGACTGGGGGTCTCTGGTCATCAAGAACTTGGAGAACCAGCTTCAGCAAGTCCCTTAGGAGCAAGAACCATCTGGCTTTGGCCTAGGTAGAGCAAAGTGCCTTGCCCCTGTCAGGAGCCCTGCGCCCCCTGAGGTTCATAAATTGAGGCCGTCTTTGGAGGTTGGATTTATTCTGTACCCTCAAACACTTGGGTGCTGTGACATCATGGTTCACTTATTTTATTCACTGGAGATCGACCAAGCACCACACCACAGAGCATTTTACAGTTTTGTTTTTGGATATGGTTATGCTTTAAAAGTAGCCTTTCCCAAACTATTTACCACTGAAATAACTTTCTGGGCTCAGGGAAGGAAGGAAGGAAGGAAGGAAGGAAGGAAGGAAGGAAGGAAGGAAGGAAGGAAGGAAGGAAGGAAGGAAGGAAGGAAGGAAGGAAGGAAGGAAGGAAGGAAGGAAGGAAGGAAGGAAGGAAGGAAGGAAGGAAGGAAGGAAGGAAGGAAGCTTACGCTTGTGGTCTTTGGAAAGAACCCCCTTTCCATCCACCTTTGCAGTGCTCCCCCGCCCCCCAGCACTGCTTGTTAGGTCTATGAGATTGCAAAACAGGGTTTATTCAATTACCCGTTTCCTCCCTCCATCACTCTCCTCCTCTGCCTGTAGTTCCAGTATATGGGGAATGGTGTTATCACCCAAATTGGTGTTATCAGCCAAAATACAGTGATGTTAACCCTGTATTATACATTGGCTGGAGTGCTTACAAAGCAGCTGGGGGGGACTGGTCACAGAGCTGGAAGAAGCCTGCTGGAACAAGGGGTAAGTTGTGTACCTTTTCTTTAATCCTCTGTCCCTGGATTAAATGAGAGGGAAGGGGGGGCCACCACTGCAGGGGTGGATTTTTAAACTTTTCCTGTAGTTAGGCTTTAAAGCAACCAGTGTTTTGCCTATGCAGGGCAAAACATACAATCAGCGATTGTACCTGGGGGGGTGGGAACGCTCAATTTTTTCAGATGACAGCATATCACACTTGACCAGTCAGGTGATGTGTTGGATGCGCTTTATTGATGACATCTTTATTGTTTGGTCAGGGTCTATGGAAAATCTGAACATTCTGGTAAATAAACTTAACTGCAACTCGTTCAATTTGAAATTTACAGTATGCAGTCACCATTCAACCATTACCTTCCTTGACCTCACAATTTGTAAAGATAATGATGGTAAATTGGCCACCTCTCTGTTCCGCAAAGAGACAGCAGGGAATACTCTGCTACATGCGGAAAGCGCTCATCCATATACTCTTATACGCAGCATACCATATGCCCAGTACCTCAGACTCCGGAGAAATTGCACCTTTACAGAGGACTTTAAACTACAAGCTAAAGCACTTCGTGAGCGTCTAAAAGCAAGGGGATATAGCAAATCATTACTCCGTCGTGCATACAATAGGGTACTGCGTCAGTCTCGTAACACTTTACTGTATCAACAAAAAGCTCCAAAAGCAAACACGATGGTTAGATACATCACAAAATACTCCCAACAACATGCGGAAATACGGAATATTCTATTTAAACATTGGTCGCTATTACGCGAAGACCCGATCCTGGCCAAATACACAACCCCTACCCCTACCATTACTTTTCGAAGAAGCAGATCCCTTAGGGACAAACTCACGTCCAGTCATTTCAGTAATGACTCTACAGCACAGTTCCACCTGACAGGAATGACCATGTGTGGCAGATGTTCATTCTGCCCCTGGATCCACACAGGGACCAGATTCCAACTCCCCAATGGAGAAACATTTATTCCTCACTTTCATGCCAATTGCGAAACTCAGGGCCTAGTTTATCTCATGACATGTGAGTGCCAAGCCTTCTACGTCGGAAAAACTATCCGACATTTCCGTTCACGTATCAAAGATCATGTGTATTACTCTGGAGGAGGAAAAATGATCACATCTGTTAGTAGACACTTGGACCTCTACCATAAATTTGACACCTCGGTGGTCTCCTTTTTTGCCCTTGCGGTTATTCCCAGAACCCCTCGTGGTGGCGACTGGGACAAACAAATTTTAAGGCAGGAAACCTTGTGGATAGAGCGTTTAAATGCGACTCGGGCCCCTGGCATTAATGAATCACAGTCTTATAAACCCTTTTTGTAACTTCCATTGGATTGCCCCCCTTTTTTTTTTTTTTTGGAAGCATATGCCCCCTTTGGCTAATCCGAATAGACCTATACGGGCCCAAAATCCATCTTAGAGATATAGAGGTCATTGTGAAGGTACATATATAGTTCTTTACAGAGCAGATATATCAAATATAAATATGGAGGTATTCATATGCAATAATAGAAATTTCTGTATTGCTCCATTGTAACTCAATATATGTTTTGAATAATCCTCTCTTTTTTTAGGTACATGTGTATAATCTTTCTTTGTGGGCTTAGCTCTACGGATGGGGGTGTGCGTTGGCGCCACCTGGTGGTGCATTCTTGACTGCTATGCGGCCGCCCAGCGCCGCATTGGTCCCCTCCGATGCGGCGCGCGCATCGGCTGGCTATTCTAGCCGGCGGATGCAGCTCGCGGTGGGCGTGCGCCGCCCTCTTGCTGGAGGCGCCGTTCGGATTGACGGCCCTTCCGGCTGGTGGGGGCGCATGCGCACGGAGAGCCCTTGGCCGGTCCGGATGACGTCACGTCGGCGGCCGCCGATTGGACGTCGACGGACGGGACGGGCACACAAATAGGACAGCGTCCTGATTCAGTGTGCGTTCCGCTCCAGGATCAGGAGGACTATACATACTACAGGCTTCCCCGTCTCTATATTCAGGTACTTTGTTTGACCACGGCATGAACTGGATTATGGCATATATTGCTGGATGGTGGTTCTATATTATTAACTGAGGCTCCACTCTCTCCCTTTCTCTTCCCTCTCTGTATCTTTTTCTTCCTTATGCTCCTGGCTCCATTTATACTTTTAGAGTTTATACCTAAGTTTATACTGGGTATTACAACAGTGACACTGCGTTCTATGCCTGCTTGTACTCCAGGGTGAACCTCAGAGGCACATAGACTACAATCCCCGACTTGTAAGACTAATAGTGGTGAGTGTCTCAGACCACAGCAAGGAAATAGGTTACTTTTAGTACATATATAGATATATAAATACTTATGTCTGACATATAATATATATATATATATATAAAAAAATTTTTCTTTTCTTTTTTAAAAGTGCATTACCTTCTCTACTTCAGAAACAGGCCCATATATATATATACGAAAATAGTAAACATACTGACTCGGAGACGTAAAGCTCTATTATATGGTCAAGTCACCTGGCCTTTCTTTGCTAGCGGACCAATACCCCCCTTTAATGTTTCATATTGGTTTTAAATGTAAGTATCTTTCTCATAATTTACCTTTATTACTTGTCTGTGCTACCAGGGGGCTACCAATGTATATACCCCCTCATTCCTTTCCTCTTCCTTCCCCTTTTTCCCCTTCCCTCGCCTCCCATTTCCTCCCCCCCTCCCCTCTCCCCCCCTCCCCTTCCCCCATTTTCCCCTCCTCCTACCTTTCCTCCTTTTTTCCCCCCCTTCCTTCCCCCTCCCCTCTTTCCCCCCCCCCTTCTCCCTTCCCCCCTACCCCACCCCTCACCTCCCCCCTCCTCTCCCTCCTCTCCCCTTTCCCCCTTCTTCTTCCTCCTCTATCCCCCCTTTTCCCTCCCCCGCCCCCTCTTTTCCCCCCCCCTTTTTTCTCTTTCTTTTTTTCTTCCTTTTTCCCCCCCCTTCCCCTTCCCTTTCGTCCTTCTCTTTCTCTTAAATACCTGATCGGGGTTACAAATTTTAACACACTGTATATACCACCTATAACTATGTTGTGCACGCCCCCATAGCAGTCCTTCAGTATCGCTGGGACGTTGGCGCCCACCACCACTCCGTTATGAGCAAGCACACAATTGTTCTTTGTGGTACTAGATATGTGGCGCCCCTGTAGACGCCTGCTTTTTATGTATATGTACTAATAATTAATTGTAATGTTATATACCTTGATAGCTACATCATATACTGCTACTGCTCTTGAGGAAGCGTAGTCCATACGCGAAACATGTCGAGCATCGATTAATCTCAACATATGAACTGACTTTGGAACTGCTATATAGCCACTTCTCCGGACTGACCTACATGGGAAGCTATTTCTCCTAATGCCCGAAGATTTTCATACTGTAGACGGTGTTGTATAGCAATGATTCAAGTACAGACACATGTTGTGTTTTAAACTACACTATTTTTGTTTTGTTATGTGTGTTTTTTGATATCAAATAAAATAAGGAATTTTTATCTATTATTTTGTGGTGCCTAAAAAGTCCATAAGTCCCTTCTCCCCCTGTTTTTGGTATATACAATCAGCGATGTCCCATGGGGAGTCCATAACCCTGGATAAGCTACAATTCCAGGAACTATTTTACACAGGACCTTCCTTTTTCTCCCAGCAGTTGAACAGATAAGTAAATCCTAGTATACATGGGCTGAATGTCGGGCAGGACCGGCCAGTCCAATAGAAACCGACCGAAAATTTAGCCCGTGTCTACAGATGCCGGCTTCTGTCGAAGGGGCATGACCGAATAAGGTCTGCCGACCGGCTCCCGGACACTGCTCTCAGCCAATGGCTGAGAGCGCTGACCGGAGTGTTCTGGCAGGGGCAAACGCCCTGTCAGAACACAATAGCTCAGCAGGAGAGATCGCTGTACTAACATCGGATTGTTAGTAAAGCGGCTCCAACCTGAGCTGTCTGTTTTTTTTCGTTCAACAAGCTGGGATGAACGAAAAAAAAAAAAAATACTAACAGTGTGTACGAGGCTTTAGGGAAGTGAAAGGAAGGTAAACATATGTTCCTGCGGAGGTCTGCCTTAACGTGAACCTGTTATTTTTTTTTTAGACAAAGCACAGAATAATAGCCAATTCACACATCAGCATGGTGACCAGTGTTTTTCCGTACTAGAAAAATTCCAGTCACCTCTAGGACACGCAGAAAACAGTTACTTTCTACATGTCCTAGTCACACTTCAATGCAGCCCGGAGCTGTGCTTTAGTAACCTGCGATAAAATGCAACATGCTACATTTTATTGAAGTGCACTGGACAGAATCGCATGTCACTGCACAGCATCACTCTGCTGTACATTGACATGAAGTGTCACTTATGTGCACTTCAAATACAGTTAAGTGGGAAAAAAAAAGGGGAGCTGTGTAATGCACACCACACCACCCCCCTATCACAGGCTGACAGCTACAGCATAGTAAACAGCTGTGATCTACTGTGCGGCAACTGTCTGTTTATATGTGAACAGGCACTTTAACATACCCACAGTTAACAGTTAGACTCGGAAATGACTGCATATTAATAGGCTAATCCTGCATGCCATGGTCACCCCTAGGCCAAATAATCTTGGGGGATCAGTTCATTGTCTAAGATTTATTTTGCAGGCTGATTGCTAAATTTCTGCTCATCATAAGGCCAGGGGTTTCTGCAAAAGACATAAACATGCATGTTAAGCCCATGGAACCAAGCATGTTTCTCAGAATAACGGAGAGGCAAAGACTGCTGTCTTATGGTCTGTAGGTACTAATCCAGTACCCACTTTTGCTACCAGCGGTCCAGTCCAATACAGACACACATGAACTGCTGTATGGAACTTCATATGGGTTAATCTCCTAGTACTCCATTGCAGCAGCCAAGAATTCCTAAACGTTGAGGACACAAGCACATACAGCTGTATTAAAGGGAAATCTAAACCCAGGGATGAAAACGTAATATATTGCAGCTTAACAGTCATCGGATGTGGTAACTGCAGTCGTTGGTATTTTTTAGCAACTACAGAAAACATCTGTTGATCCTGCTAGATCTCGTCACTTCCTGTGAGCTAAACTGAAAGCATAAAACAATGTTATCTTTCTTGTGTAAATGACCAATCCCCCACCCTCAATGTCATAGAGATCAGAAGACATGTTTGAAGTCCAGCCTGGATGACAACTATGGTTTCCTCCAAAGATATAGTGGAGTGAGTAAGCGTAGTCACCCAGGGACAGGAAATTTGCACGATTACCAGGTGAAAATAAAGGGGAAAAGGCTAAAGAAAAGAAAACTAAATGCAGCCACCTTATTTAAAAAGGCTCATAAGCTGCCATATATTACATTTTTGCTTTTGGGTTTAGATATGCTTTAACTGATACAGTGCCTCAAAAGAAGTAAACTGCTTGGAGGAAATAAAAAAAATAGGAACAAAGTGGCATGCTATTAAGAACAGGCTTTTCAGATTTTTTAGGGATTAAGAATAATATCCTTGCTCACTTTGGTAGTCATTTTTATATTACTTGTGCAATGGTTTTTCAAGGCAAGAAATACCAAAACTAAAAAAAGAGTTATTTCAATAAAATGTCTTTTTCTTGGCTGTTCTAATGCTTAGAGAGACACCCAGTGGCCAAAACATGCTTTAGTCTTAACACTTTCTGGGCAACAGCTGTGTGTCGAATATTCACACCACTCAATATAAATTTAATGTCAATATAAAAAAGTAGACGTGCTTTGAAAATCCTTACGTAGTCAAATCATGAAAGAGACACGCCGAAGCTGAATGTTTTGCGCCATTTCTGTTAGCAAAATTTATGGACTTTTTTTGCCGAGCAAAAAGGCGACAAAATTCAGATCTGGCCATGCCAAAAAACTGGTTGTTTCCCCAACTTCAAGAAGATTCAAATGACTTCATTTTCATGCAAGATGGGGCCCTGCCTCACTTCCACTTTGAGGTCCAGCATTATCTGAACACCACCATTCCAGGATGATGGATTGAAAGAGGTGGACAACAAGATCTTTGTCTGTAGTCTCCCAGGTCACCAGACCTTACCACCCCCCGAGATTTTTTATTTGTGGGGGTACATAAAAGGGCATTTGTCCCACCTATGCCCGCTACTGTTCAAGATCGCTTAAGACATTGAATTGTTGAAGCTGAGAATTCAATAGCTAGCGACCAGATGATTCTTGTGTGCCAAGAAATGGTCTACCGTTTGATGCTTCTCGCACAACACATAGTGCTCATTCATATACAGTGCTTTGCAAAAGTATTCAACCCCCCCCCTTGGCTTTTTACCTATTTTGTTACATTGCAGCCTTTAGTTTAATGTTTTTTTTAATCTGAATTATATGTGATGGATCAGAACACAATAGTCTAAGTTGGTGAAGTAAAATTAGAAAAATATATACATAAAACTAATTTTTCAGAAATAAACAAAACTGATAATTGGCATGTGCGTATGTATTCACCCCCTTTGTTATGAAGCCCATAAAAAGCTCTGGCTCAACCAATTCCCTTACAGAAGTCACATAATTGGTGAAATTATGTCCACCTGTGTGCAATCTAAGTGTCACATGATCTGTCATTACATATACACACCTTTTTGAAAGGCCCCAGAGGCTGCAACACCCAAGCAAGAGGCACCACTAACCAAACACTGCCATGAAGACCAAGGAACTCTCCAAACAAGGGAGAATGTTGTTGAGAAGTACAAGTCAGGGTTAGGTTATAAAAAAAAATATCCAGATCTTTAATGATCCCTAGGAGCACCATCAAATCTATCATAACCAAATGGAAAGAACATGGCACAACAGCAAACCTGCCAAGAGACGGCCGCACACCAAAACTCACGGACGGGGCAAGGAGGGCATTAATCAGAGAGGAGCATAGAGACCTAAGGTAACCCTGGAGGAGCTGCAGAGTTCCACAGCAGAGACTGGAGTATCTCTACATAGGACGACAATAAGCCGTACGCTCCATAGAGCTGGGCTTTATGGCAGAGTGGCCAGAAGAAAGCCATTACTTTCAGCAGAAAACAAAATGGCACGTTTTGAGTTTGCGAAAAGGCATGTGGGAGACTCCCAAAATGTATGGAGGAAGGTGCTCTGGTCTGATGAGACTAAAATTTAACTTTGAGGCCATCAAAGAAAACGCTATGTCTGGCGCAAACCCAACAAATCACATCACCCAAAGAACACCATCCCCACAGTGAAACATGGTGGTGGCAGCATCATGCTGTGGGGATGTTTTTCAGCAGTCAGGACTGGGAAACTGGTCAGAGTTGAGGGAAAGATGGATGGTGCTAAATACAGGGATACTCTTGAGCAAAACCTGTACCACTCTGTGTGTGATTTGAGGCTAGGACGGAGGTTCACCTTCCAGCAGGACAATGACCCCAAACACAATGCTAAAGCAACACTTGAGTAGTTTAAGGGGAAACATGTAAATGTGTTGGAACGGCCTAGTCAAAGCCCAGACCTCAATCCAATAGAAAATCTGTGGTCAGACTTAAAGATTGCTGTTCACAAGCGCAAACCATCCAACTTGAAGGAGCTGGAGCAGTTTTGCAAGGAGGAATGGGCAAAAATCCCAGTGGTAAGATGTGGCAAGCTCATAGAGACTTATCCAAAGCGACTTGGAGCTGTGATAGCCGCAAAAGGTGGCTCTACAAAGTATTGACTTTAGGGGGGTGAATAGTTAAGCACATTGGCTTCTTTTGCTATTTTGTCCTTTTTTGTTGTTTGCTTCACAATAAAAAAAAAAAAAAAACCACACAACATCTTCAAAGTTGTGGGCATGTTCTGTAAATTAAATGATGTAAATCTTCAAACAATCCATGTTAATTCCAGGTTGTGAGGCAACAAAACACGAAAAATGCCAAGAGGGTAAATACTTTTGCAAGGCACTGTAGAGTGTATACAACCTCAAGGACCATAAAACGTTGAACCTTCCTCTATCCAGTGTTGTACGGAATGTTCATCTATCTCTTTAGGCCAGTACAATCAGGCAGACTGTCAGGAGACTTGTCCGTACAATAAATACCAGCCGACATTCTACCCGTGTGTATGTCAGTCTGTCTGACAAAAGCTGGCCATTCTGCAGACTTCTGTCGGACGTGCATGCTGGAAAACCAGAAGTGATTGTAATGCCGCGTACACACGGTCGGACTTTTCGTCTACAAAAGTCCGACAGCCTGTCCGACATACTTCCGACGTACCTTCGGCGGACTTGCGGCAGACTTTCTTACGAACGGACTTGCCTACACACGACCACACAAAAGTCCGACGGATTCGTACGTGATGACGTACACCGGACTAAAATAAGGAAGTTCATAGCCAGTAGCCAATAGCTGCCCTAGCATGGGTTTTTGTCCGTCGGACTAGCACACAGACGAGCGGATTTCGGGGTCCGTCGTACTTACGACGTAAAGATTTGAAGCATGTTTCAAATCTAAAGTCCGTCGGATTTGAGGCTAAAAAAGTCAGTTGAAAGTCCGGAGAAGCCCACACACGATCGGATTACCAGCCAGCTTTAGTCCGTCAGCGTCCGTTGGACTTTTGTAGACGAATAGTCCGACCGTGTGTACGCGGCATTAGGGTAATTTTTTTTTTTTTAAAATAACAAACATATCATACTTGCCTCCACTGTGCAGCTCGTTTTGCACAGAGTGGCCCCGAACCTGCACTTCTGGGGTCCCTCGGCGGCTCTCGCGGCTCCTCCCCACATCAGATAACCCCCTGGGAGAAGTGCTCTCCCGGGGGATTACTTTGCGGGCGCACTCCCAAGTCCAGCGTCCACAGACGCCGAATGCAGGACTCGGCCCCGCCCCCTGACGCCATTGGACTTGATTGACAGGAGCCAATGGCTGTGCTACTATCAATCTATCCAATCGGGGGGGGAGGGGGAGAGGGAGAGGGGGAGGGGGAGAGACCCTGCTGACTGAATGAAGGGGTTCAGGTAAGTAAAACGGGGGGGGGCGGTGACTGCCAGGTGTTTTTTCACCTTAATGCATAGGATGAAAAAAACACGAACCTTTACAACCCCTTTAATGACATCAGAAGGACCTCATACCTGTTTAGCAGTGCAGAGGCGCCTACAGACGCGGAGAGTCAGGTAAATGAAACTGTTGCACATGGTCCTCCTAGACCGAAATGAGCAGTAGTTCTTCTTTGCACTGCAATGGTTTTTATCATTTTTCCAGAGCTCAGCTTAATGTAAAACGACAACAGTAAAATCAGTCTTTATATACATTAAATCATGCTTGTTATGTTTTTATGTTTGATCCGGTCTGCTCCGATTCTACCCTTGTTCCACAGTCCCCAATCCATGTCCTGATAGTACAGAGCCTTGGGGGCACTTTGTACATGCTCAGTTTGGCGTGTATTGCTAGGAGTTTTTGTTTTTTCTTGGAGGGTGCATGTGATTGGCACAGGGTCAATCAGCACTGTCCAAACAGAGGGTCAGGGGGTCATGCAGCCTCATAGGACAGTCAGAGGAGAATGAAAATTCCTCCTACAAGCTTTAACCAGTGCTCGGCCGGACACTGATAGAAATCACAAAACTGCTGCATGCTGCTGATGAGAATTTAGCAGTTTATATTTACTAAAAGAATTGCATTTCCATGTTCTGTGTACTACAGAAGACCAGATATAGTGAATGCAGGGTCCTGGGTTTAGCAACACTTTGTGACCTCTTTCACACAGCCGGTTATTTGCTGACGGCGTCCAGGCTCGGACATTCATAACCACAGGTAACCTCACTGTGTGTGGCTGCATGTGAACAGTGGCGGCTGCTCAGCCTATTTAAAATAGCAGGCTGGCAGCTGCTAACCAGCTGCAAGAATCTGCTGATTATTGCCCCTGGCATCCGGGGACCGCAAGTAACCAGCCATGCGAATGTGGCTTAAGGGTGGACAGAGGATCTTATAACATTCACATCATTTCCTAAGCACTATGATCTGAGGACTATGGACAGCACTGAAGTGAATCGCATTTTCAGGGAACCGCTCAGGACAAAAGTGCAAGGCCGTGATCCCTATATCACCATCTGGGGAGCTGACCTGAAACAAGCATGTGTACATGGAAAACCCCACACGCCTAGTTCTAGATCACAGACGAGGATTACTGGCTTGCAGCATACATGATATCCCAAGTAAAACCAGACAATGTCAAAGTGTCAGCTTGCAAAACGAAAACTTACTTTTTGTGATAAAATGTAGAATTTGCTCTTCTTTTTGAAAATCCAATTGGAAGAATTTTCAGATCTATGTCATGTTTCCGAGCTCTATTCTTTAAGAAGTTCAACTAAACAGAGAAAGCAAAACATTTTTTTTAAGCATACATGTAAATAAAGCTTGCAAAGGCCTATAACCACAAAACCAGGACAGCTGTACAGAAACATCTCAGCAATCCCACATGGAGTGCTTAAAGGTAAAGTGTGCAAAAACATCCATCACGCTAAAGCCTTGCATGGGTTCAGGCAAAAAGAAATGACTCAATATGGATATTGATTCCAGGCCATATATATGTAAAAATATAGAACATTAGTGCCCCACCAAAAATGAATCATCCAGATAAAGATTTATTCAAAGGTAAGGATAAAAGATGTTATCAGAAAAGTCAACATTTCAGGAGTCAGAGAACCCTCTTCATTACGGGTTTAACCAAATTGTTGAAGTACAGAATATATCAGCAGCTGGTTTACATCGGTGTCATACATTGGCAGCAGTGGGAGGTTTTACATATACTGCCAGTCTAACAGAGTCCTAATGTCTCATTAAAGGGAACCCGTCATAGAAAAATGCTATCACATAGTGGACTTTTCATCCCCAGGTAATAAAAAATAAAGTTAAGCGAAAAAAAAAAAAAAACTTAAACTCAAGCATTTTTTCATGTTAGTTGGACTAGTATTTTTTTTGAACCTCTAACAAATGTACAGTGGGGACAGAAAGTATTCAGACCCCCTTACATTTTTCACTCTTTGTTATATTGCAGCCATTTGCTAAAATCATTTAAGTTTATTTTTTTCCTCATTAATGTACACACAGCACCCCATATTGACAAAAAAAACACAGAATTGACATTTTTGCAGATTTATTAAAAAAGAAAACAGAGTTAGGTACCTGGTAACTCTTTTTCTAAGAAGTCTTCCAGGGCAGCATCCGAGAGATAGGCTCCTCCTCCCTAAAACAGGAAACACATTAGTCCACCATTATAAATTTCACACTCTTACCTGTGTGCCTCAGTTATGTTAAAGCACCGAAGGAATTCCCTGTAAGCTGCAAGCTCCCCCTCTGTACCTGGTTTTTGTTGTTTTAAGGGTGGGAACTAGTGCTGCCCTGGAAGACTTCTTAGAAAAAGAGTTACCAGGTACCTAACTCTGTTTTCTCGAATCGTCTTCCAGGGCAGCATCCGAGAGGATATATCAAGCAATACTTACTAGGGTGGGGTTAGAGACTGGAGCACTTTACGACCAAATGCTTGGTCTTGGTCAGACAGCTGGTCTATGCGGTAGTGCTTAGCGAAAGTACTGAAGCTCGACCATGTCGCTGCCCTGCAGATCTGCTCCGGAGTTGCCCCTGCTTTCTCTGCGGCCGAGGTTGCCCAGGCTCTAGTTGAGTGCGCTCTGATTTCACTAGGTGGAGTGAGATTCTGTGCCTTATAGGTAATCTGTATGGCCATCCTTATCCATCTGCTGATGGTGCTTTTTGAAGCTGGTTTCCCTCTGTTGATTCCTGCATAGAGGATGAAGAGGGAGGTCGTTCTACGCCATTCTTTTGTTCTTTCGAGATACGCTATGAGCGTGTTCCTTACATCAAGTTTGCTGTAAATGTTTCTTTTCCTACTATCCATGGTTGTTGGAAGTGAGGGTATGACGATGTTTTGGGTTCTGTGAAATGTAGAAGAGACCTTGGGTAGAAAGGCCGGATCTGGAGAGAGAATTATCTTGTCCAGATGTATTAGACAGTATGGTTCTATTGAAGATAGAGCTTGGATCTCACTCACTCTTCTGGCGGATACTAAGGCCAGAAGGAGCGCAGTTTTTAACGTGAGGTTTTTGTCTGAGCTGTCCTCGATAGGTTCAAACGGAGGGGAGAGAAAGCCCTTAAGTACTGTGCCCATGTCCCAGGTGGGAGTTTTGTACAATTTGGCTGGTTTGGATCTTTTAAGAGCTATGAGGAATCGTCTTATCAGCGGGTCTTCCGCTAGTCTAGTATCCATGACCGAGGAAAGTGCTGCAACTTGTACTTTCAGGATACTTGGTGATATGTTTTTGTCTGCACCATCTTGTAGGAAGTCCAAAACTATTGGAATTATCCCACCGTTGGAGATTGGTCTGTCTTCGTACCAAGAAACAAATTTTTTCCTTATTTTCTCATAGATGGCTCTCGTTACCGGCTTTCTGCTGTTTAAGATGGTGTTGATTACTCTGTCCGACAGGCCTTTGTTCTGGAGTTTTACCCTCTCAGTAACCAAGCCGAGAGCTTCAAGATTTTGTGGTTCGGATGGTTGACTGGGCCTTGTGACAGTAGATCCGGGCGGTCCGTCAGTGTCAGCTGAGGTTGTATGCTGAGATTTTTTAAATGACTGAACCATGCTCTCTGGGGCCAGTGTGGTGCTATTAGTATTACTGTTGTTTTCTCTGCCTTGATTTTTTGGATTACTTTTGGGATTATGGCAGTTGGAGGGAATGCATAGCACAGATGCCATTTCCAGTTTTGGTTGAAAGCATCCACCCCGCTGTTGCCATCTGTAGGGTCCAGGGAGAAAAATATCAGAGATTTTGCGTTCGCCCTGGAAGCAAATAGGTCTACTTCGGGTATTCCCCACTTCTGGGTGATTTGAGTGAAGGTTGTTTGGTTTAGTGACCATTCCGTGTGTTTTATCGTTTTCCGGCTCAGGAAATCTGCCACTGTATTGTCTGTTCCTTTTAGATGAATACCGGATATCGATCTTATGTTCACTTCTGTCCACAGTAGGATAGATTGTGTCAGTCTCATCAGATTTTGGGATTTTGTGCCCCCTTGTCTGTTTAGGTATGCGACTGTCGTTGCGTTGTCTGATTGTATCTTTACATCCTTCCCTTGTAATGCTGGCTTGAAGGTTTTTAGCGCTTCCCCCACAGCTTTCAGCTCTCTCAAGTTTGAGGAGGCTTGTGCCCATTTGGGTGTCCATTTCCCTTGCGAGAACCGCCCTTCCATGTGGGCTCCCCATCCTAGGGCGCTTGCATCGGTGGTGATGCTGACTGGATTGACTTGAGCCCATCTGCGCCCCTCGATGACCCGAAGTGGGTTGAGCCACCAGTAGAGTGTTTGTTTGACTGTGGCGGGGACGGGAATGGATTTTTCTAGGGATGCTTGCCTGCCATCCCATTGGGACAGAATGTAGTTCTGTAAGGGTCGCATGTGAATTTGTGCCCAGGTGATGGCTGGAATGGAAGACGTCATCAGTCCTAGTACGGACATTCCGTGCCTGATCGTTGTGGAATGGTTCCTTAGCAGGGACGTAATTGCTTGTGTCATTTTTACGTCTTTTTCCTTTGTTAGGAAAATTTTTGACAGTCTGGAGTCCAGCACGTATCCCAGGTACACTACTCTCTGGCTTGGGATCATTTGCGATTTCTCTGCGTTTATTAACCATCCCAGGTTTTGCAGATAGATCATACTCTTGCGCAGGTTGTTTTCTAGGATTGCTGCTGAGTCCGCAAAGAACAGGAGGTCGTCTAAGTATGGTATTATTCCAATACCCTCCTGTCTTAGACCTTTTAGTGCTTCCGCCATTATTTTTGAGAATATTCTTGGAGCCGAGGAGATTCCGAAGGGGAGAGCTGTGTACTGTAGGTGCAGCGTAGCTGCTGGCCCCTGGATTGCGAACCTTAGAAACTTTTGGTGATCCTTCCTTATGGGGACATGTAGGTAGGCATCCTGTAAGTCTAGTGTTGCCATGAATGTCTCCTGCGGTAGGATGTTCCTGATTGAATAGATAGATTCCATTCTGAATCTCTTGTATCTTATTCCTCGGTTGAGTGGTTTGAGGTTTAGTATCAGCCTTAGTTTGCCTGATGGTTTTCTTTTTGCGAAGATGTGTGAGTAGAAGCCCTTTTGTTCCTCCTCTTGGGGAACGTGACAAATCACCTTCTGATCTAATAGTTTCTGTAGGGATTCTAGAAACACCTTTGCTTGATTGCTGTCCTTGGGTAGCATGGTCGCTAAGTATTTGGTTGGGGGGCGGTTGGAGAATTCTATTGCGTAACCATCCGTTATGGTGCGCAGTATGAATTTGTTTTCTGTTATCTCCTCCCATTGGTGGGAGAAAGCCGCCAATCTGCCCCCCACCTGAAGGCAGTCATTGTTTTTTGTTCTTTTGGGTATTAGGCTTGAGGATGAATTCACTTTTGCCTTTCTTGTTTTGTTGACCCCAGTGCTTTTTTGCCCATGGCTTATTGAATTTCTTGAAATGCCGAAAGGGCGCCTTCCCTTGTCTCTTCTTGGTTTGAGGGAACCCCTTATTTTTTGCTGCAGTCCTATCCAGGACTGTTTCTAGTTCGGGACCAAACAGTAGGTCTCCAGTGAATGGTATGCCACATAAACGGTTCTTGGAAGGTGCATCCCCCCCCCAGGATTTTAACCACAGGGCTCTGCGGGCCGAGTTTAGTAGTGCCGTGGTCCTAGAGGATATTCTGACAGTTTCTGCTGAAGCATCTGCCAAGAAAGCTGCCGCTCTAGTTAGTGTGGGGATGGTTTTAATTAGTTCCTCCCTGGGTGTGTCGTTCTCCAATAGATCTTGCAGCTGGGTTAGCCAGATTAGCAAGGTTCGGGCTGTGCAGGTGGAAGCAATAGCCGGATTTAGGTTTGCCGCCCCTGCTTCCCATGCCCTTTTCAGGAGAGCTTCTATTTTCTTGTCCATGGGGTCGCTGAGGGTACCTGCGTCATCAAAAGCCAAGTCCGATTTGTTCGTGATTTTTGCCAGAGAGGCATCCCCCTTGGGGCATTTAGCCCAGGTTTTGGTGTCTGCTTCCGCAAACGGGTATCTGCGTTTGATTGTGGCGGGGATGAAAAGCTTTTTCTCTGGGTCTTCCCATTCCTTTTTGACTATGTCTTTAAGTGTTTGGTGTACCGGGAACGTTCTTGGCTTCTTGGGCTGGAGCCCTTTGTACATTCTGTCATGCATAGTGAGTTCTGCGGTTTTCTGTTCTTTAATGCCTAGAGTGTCAGTGATGGCTTTGAGAAGACTGTCTGTGTCCTCAGAAGGAAAGAAACAGGTTGCAGTCTGTCGTGTCATCTTCCTCCTCTGAGTCTGAACAGATACCGTCTTCTGATTCAGATTGTTCAGATTCATCTGAATCCACCTCTTGTTCTGCCTGTACCTTGTTCTCCCTTGGAATGTGTGTTCCGCTGGTAGATGGGATACTGGCCTGAGCGACACTTGCTGGCGTTTCTAATTTCTCTATAGCTGAGCGTAGTGGTGCCATGGTGCTCTGAATTTCTTTCTTAAAAGAATTGAGCAGGTCTTTCAAAAATCCCTGTGGATTCTTTTGCCACCATTTTGTCTAAGCATTTCTGACACAGGGGCTTTTTCCAATCTGGGGAAAGCCTGTGGCTGCATGAGGCACATGTTTTGCCTTTAGCCTTCCTTTCCTCAGGGGTCTTTGCCTGCAAGCGAGCATAGAGAACAACAAAGAAAAACCCCGTGAGTCAAAGGAACTGCCTGTAGATAGGCAGTAAAGAGGTTAAGACAGAGATAATTCAAGAATATTCTGGCTTACCTTGGAGCTGTCCTGATTTGCAGGATCTGCAGGGCAGGGTGGGGAAGCGTCAGACATGATCAGCCACCAGGATCCTCTGCTTAGAGGCCTTTTTATCTGCTTCCTGCATAAGCTCCGGCCCCGCCCCCGGCTGACCCCGTGCAGGTTGGTGGACACACCTGCACATGCCGCTGTATTGTAGAGTAACTGTGCTGGTAGTGAAGGGTAGCATTGAACAAATTTGCTATTTGTATTCTGTTTTCTCTTTTTTTTTTTTTTTTTTTAAACTTCCCGCCCCTAGGAGTCCCTGCTCTATCTCCGCAGTAGATAGACTACGGGAAAATGGCCGCCAACCCGGAAGCGGAACTTCCTCGGCGCCATCTTGGTACACCCCCGACTTCCTGTAGCGGCCTGTGGCGGCGAGGACGCTGCTGCGCCGCCCGGAGAGCGGCGGATTCGTTTGGGGGGACAGCCGCAGCCACCAGGGACCTAATTTAGAAGGTGCAAACCCCTCCCTGCTAGACCCTCTGCTGCTGAGGATTTCGGCAGCGGTCGGCGGCGGCGGTGGGGGGGGGTTGGGGCGCCCATCTATGCATGTATCCATCCCCCCTGGCGGGCTCCAGATTCTGCGGAAAGCCAGAGGGGGGTGCTTGCGGAAGCATACACAGGCCTAAACAGCGGCATGGGGTGGGGATGACAGAGTCCTCCTGCAGCCTGGGGGGATGATTGCAGACCCCTCAGTAGGGGCGAAATCTCAGGCTTTGAGCAATGTTGCCCAGTGCTGCGCCTGCTCGCCCTCCCAAAGCCCCTTGGGCTGTATGGGATGCTGGCAGGGGGTCTCCTGCAACAAGCACAGAGACAGGTGAAAATAAAATAACAAACGTTCTTGCAGCTCCTGTGGGTCCGGAGGAAACACAAACAACTGAGGCACACAGGTAAGAGTGTGAAATTTATAATGGTGGACTAATGTGTTTCCTGTTTTAGGGAGGAGGAGCCTATCTCTCGGATGCTGCCCTGGAAGACGATTCGAGAAAAACTGAAATATCACATGGTCCTAAGTATTCAGACCCTTTGCTCAGTATTTAGTAGAAGCACCCTTTTGATCTAATACAGCCATGAGTCTTTTTGGGAAAGATGTAACAAGTTTTTCACACCTGGATTTGGGGATCCTCTGCCATTCCTCCTTGCAGATCCTCTCCAGTTCTGTCAGGTTGGATGGTAAACGTTGGTGGACAGCCATTTTTAGGTCTCTCCAGAGATGCTCAATTGGGTTTAAGTCAGGGCTCTGGCTGGGCCATTCAAGAACAGTCAAGGAGTTGTTGTGAAGCCACTCGTTTGTTATTTTAGCTGTGTGCTTAGGGTCATTGTCTTGTTGGAAGGTAAACCTTCGGCCCAGTCTGAGGTCCTGAGCACTTTGGAGAAGGTTTTCGTCCATGATATCCCTGTACTATTGCAACCCGTCGTCCTGTCCCTGCAGCTTAAAAACACCCCCCCACAGCATGATGCTGCCACCATCATGCTTCACTGTTGGGACTGTATTGGACAGGTGATCAGCAGTGCCTGGTTTTCTCCACACATACCGCTTAGAATTAAGGCCAAAACGTTCTATCTTGGTCTCAGACCAAAGAATCTTATTTCTCACCATCTTGGAGTCCTTCAGGTTTTTTCTAGCAAACTCCATGTAGGCTTTCATGTGTCTTGCACTGAGGAGAAGCTTCCGTCGGGCCACTCTGCCATAAAGCCCTGACTGGTGGAGGGCTGCAATGATGGTTGACTTTCTACAACTTTCTCCCATCTCCTGACTGCATCTCTGCAGCTCTGCCACAGTGATCTTTGGATTCTTCTTTTCCTCTCTCACCAAGGCTCTTTTCCCCCCGATAGCTCAGTTTGGTCGGACGGCCAGCTCTAGGAAGGGTTCTGGTCCTCCCAAACGTCTTCCATTTAAGGGTTATGGAGGCCACTGTGCTCTTAGGAACCTTACGTGCAGCAGATATTTTTTTGAAACCTTGGCCAGATCTGTGCCTTGCCACAATTTTGTCTCTGAGCTTCAGGCAGTTCCTTTGACCTCATGATTCTCATTTGCTCTGACATGCACTGTGAGCTGTAAGGTCTTATATAGACAGGTGTTTGGCTTTCCTAATCAAGTCCAATCAGTATAATCAAACACAGCTGGAGTCAAATGAAGGCGTAGAACCATCTCAAGGATGATCAGAAGAAATGGACATTGTTTGCATTCAGGGTAATGCACCCACACAAATGTCAGACTGGGAGCAGCAGCTGTGCCCGTGCAGCCACTGCATTCCAATTGACATGAATAGGACTGCCTGCATGGAGATGCTTGGAACACTTGGGCATCTCCATGGGGGTAAACAAGGCCCTTCCTGGTCATACACTTCAGTACGCTCCATGTGAACGGGTCTTTTACAAACTCTAAAAGCTGTACAGGGAAAAATTATAAACTCCGATTTTGCTTTTTGTTTTTTTTTTACAGTTTGGTACACTTTCAAATCTTCACAAAAAGGTGCAATTTAAAAATGCACAAATATTTATTTATTAACTCAAAAATACAGTGTAAACTTTTATATCAAGTAGGAATTTATTGTGAATTTTGTCATGTATGTATACACTAATAATGATTTTAGTGTATTTTTAGTGAAAATAGAGATTTGATGAACATTTGTGAAACTATCGCGGGGGGCTAAAAAAAAAAAAAAAAAAAAAAAAAAAAAATCAATAGCACATTTTTTAAAATCTTTCTCAATGCACTTTAAGAACATATATGGTTTGGGGAGTCTTTTACAAACTTAAAGCAAAATATGGTAACCGCCAGATTTTTTGAGTAAATTTTTTTCACTTACAGTTTTGCACACCTTCAATTTTCACCATTTCACAAAAAGGTGCAATTTAAAATGTAAAAATATGTGTTACTTATTAAATCAATACATTTTTAGCTTTTATGCTTAGTAGGAATTTAGCAAGAATTGTGAAAATTTTGCTATGCATGTACCCGCTAAAAGATTTAAGTGTACTTTTGTTTTGATAAACATTTGCACAAACATCACAGGAACTAAAAAAACAAACCAGTATCACCTTCCTTTTATTCTATTAGTCCTAAGCTTTCATAAAATATATGGTTGGGGGGTCTTTCACAAACTCAGCTGTAAAGGACAAATAGAAAAGCAATGGAAACATTTCAAAAATGGTCTGGCCATCTGAGTTTAAAAGTGGAGCGCAGGGCCTGGCAGCAAAAGGGTTAAAGAGTCACCTATAGAAAATTTGGGGTACTGAAATTTGCCTTTATTTCAGAGGTGCAGAAAAAAAAAAAAAAGTGGTGCATGCCATTTTTTTTCAGCGCACCCCTGACAAGGTAGGAGGCATTTTGCCTTGTCTAGCGGAGGGACTGTGCTGGAATAGCCGCCCAATGCAGTTTTACCACACCTAATGTAAATGGGCCCCAAGTGAATTTTTTGCTGAAAATTTGTATTTTATAAACCATTGTGCTAATATTATGTGGCATAAATGGGGCAGCACAGTGGTGTAGTGGATAGCACTTTCGCCTAGCAGTAAGAAGGGTCGCTGGTTTGAATCCCAACCACGACACTACCTGCCTGGAGTTTGCATGTTCTTCCTGTGCCTGTGTGGGTTTCCTCCGGGTACTCCGGTTTCCTCCCACACTCTAAAGACATGCTGGTAGGTTAATTGGATTCTGTCTAAATTGGCCCTCAAGGAGCTTACAGTCTAAGGTTCCTAACTCACATTCGAGTTAGGGACCTTAGACTGTAAGCTCCTTGAGGGTAGGGACTGATGTGAATGTACAATATATATATGTAAAGCACTGCGTAAATTGACTGCGCTATATAAGTACCTGAAAATAAATAAAAAACTGGAACCAACACAATTTTATTTCTTCAGTGTGTCTGCTGTCAGAAAATATTTGGGGGGGGGGGTCTTAAAGTGATTGTAAAATGTTATAAAAAAAACAAAAAAAAAAAAAACAAAAAAAACCAAACATGCCTATACTTACCTGCTCTGTAATGGTTTTTGCACAAAGCAGCCCGATCCTCTTCTTCTGGAGGTCCCCAGCCGGCACCCTAGGCCCCTCCTCTTCATCGGGTGCTCCCACAAAAAGCTACTTTCCATGGGGACACCTGTGCGGGCTCGCTCCTGAGTCCTGCTGCTGTGCCCATTGACTTTTGACTGACAGCAGCGGGGGCCAATGGCTCCTAATGCTATCAAACTATCCAATGAGGAGGGCGACAGCGGATGAAGCAGCTGCGCTTGTGCACACTGGATCGGGCTCAGGAAAATAAAAAAAAAAAAAAAAAAAGGGGGGGGGGGGGAGCTGCAGCACAGAAGGTTTTTCACCTTAAAGTGTTACTAAACCCACAACAGTAAAATCTGTCTGTATATGCAGCATACTCAGTGTGGAACTTAAGGGGTTAATCCTCTGCATTGTGTAAAAAGGCACTTTGATCCTGTATGCACAGATCCTCCCCCTCTTGCAGGGTCACTCGGGGCAAGGCCAGATAAGACCCAGTCAGAGTAGTCCCCTTGCACATGCTCAGTTTGGTCTCTATTGCTGTAGAGAATATTGCCTTGTTGAGCTGAGCTTTTCAGGTCACATGGTAATGACATCACACATGTGGGCGTGTATACAGATCCTAAATGACAGCCCAGTCCCTCCCTCCTCCATGCCCAGTAACTAAAAAATAACACAATGGGTGGGATGTCACATCTTGATTGATGGAAGATCTGCCTCCCATAACAACATGAGAACACAGGCTATAGTGAAAATCTCCTCCTACCTGAACATTCAACACTCGGGCAAACCCTGCAGTTTATCACGTGACCGTGGTATACAGATCAGCCAAAAAGGTATTGTAAGCTCTAACCAGCAGGGCCCTCTGATCCCTCCTGTATTGAATTGTATTGTAACTGACTGTCTGCCCCCATGTTGTAAAGTGCTGCGCAAACTGTTGGCACTATATAAATCCTGTATAATAATAATAGGCTTAATTTCAATGTAAAAATAAAATTTATAAGCTGTGGGCACTGTGGGAGGGCAGATGAACTATTTTCATATTACTGGGTTTAGTAACACTTGAATGCATAGAATGCATTAAGGTGAAAAATCTTAAGGCTTTACAACCACAAATCTGCAGCACTAAAATTATATTTTTAAACATGTGTGCAAAAAAACTTCAAAAGCAGCCTGGCAGCGAAAGGATTAAATGCTAATTGGAATCATTAATTGCTCCCACAATGTACGTACATATTTACTAGTTGTGTTTCGTGGCAACGTTGAATCTCTTAAACAGCAATCTGACACCCTTCCGGCATCTTCCAGAAAACGATAATCTGATGTGTGAAAAAACAGAGGACCTTACAATACAAGAAATACACATGGCAGTTTATAGTCCCCCTTCATCAGTCATGGAAAATGTCTCTCAAACCTGACCCTGGCAGCTCTCCATTCTGTCCTCAGAGAAAAAAATATGAGTGGAGGAATGTTCACGGAATAGAAAACTCTCAATTTATGAAGTTGCGTTGGTGAAATTTGCATTTGTTTCTGTCATATAGAGGGTGTGAATTTTTGTGGGGCATATTTAGTTTTTTGCATTACTTTGTAATTGTTCTTTTTTGGATGTATTTGATACATTTTACGTTTACTAAAACTGTAGCACACAGACTGTAAATTATGCTGTGCATAGTAACCAGCTTCTAGGTTTTATTGTCATTAAGGACCAGTGTCCTTATGCACCAGTGTGAACGTTAAGGCCCGGTTCACATTGGTGCAAAACGCGCATTACAGGTCACTCCCCATTAAGTGCAATGGAACCGTTCTAATAGGAGTGACTTGAGTTGCACAAACTTAGAAAACGGTTCCTTCACTACTTTTGGTGCGATTTCAGCACAACTCGCATTGACTTCTGTTAGACCCCTTTCACACTGGGGCGGTGCGGGCATTAGCGACGCTTTACCGCTGTTATACCGGCGCTTTTCGGCCGCTAACGGGGCACTTTTAGCCCCTGCTAGAGGCCAAATAAAGAGTTAAAAGCACCCGCAATGCAGCGCTTTGGCAGCACTGCCCATTGATTTCAATGGCAGGGGCGGTTTAGGAGCGGCGCTCCCGCACCGCCCCAAAGATGCTGCTTGCAGGACTTTTTTTCCCGTCCTGCAAGCGTACCGCCCAAGTGTGAAAGCACTCGGGCTTTCACACTGGGGAGGCTTGAGAGGCGCTTTTCAGGCACTATTTTTAGCACTAAAAGGCCTGAAAAGTGCCCCAGTGTGAAAGAGGTCTTAACCACTTCAACCCCGGAAGAATTTACCCCCTTCCTGACCAGAGCACTTTTTGCGATTCGGCACTGCGTCGCTTTAACTCACAATTGCGCAGTCGTGCGACGCGGCTCCCAAACAAAATTGACGTCCTTTTTTTTCCCACAAATAGAGCTTTCTTTTGGTGGTATTTGATCACCTCTGCGGTTTTTATTTTTTGCGCTATAAACAAAAATAGAGCAACAATTTTGAAAAAAAAAAAAAAAAAAAACGCATTTTTTACTATTTGCTATAATAAATATCCCCCCCCAAAAAAACAAATTTTTTCCTCAGTTTAGGCCAATACGTATTCTTCTATATATTTTTGTAAAAAAAAAAAAAAAAAAAAATCGCAATAAGCGATTATTGATCGGTTTGCGCAAAAGTTATAGCGTTTACAAAATAGGGGATAGTTTTATGGCATTTTTATTAATTATTATTATTTTTTAAATGGCAGCAATCAGCGATTTTTATCATGACTGCGACATTTTTTACAGCAATCAGTGCTATAAAAATGCACTGATTCCGGTGTAAATGACACTGGCAGTGAAGGGGTTAACCACTAGGGGGCGGGGAGGGGTTAAATCAGTACTAGGGAGTGTTTTCTAACTTTAGGGGGATGGGCTGTGTGTGACGTCACTGATCTCTGCTCCGATGACAGGGAGCAGAGATCGAGTCACACTGTCACTAGGCAGAATGGGGAGATGCCGTTTACATCATCATCTCCCCGTTTTTCCTCCCCGTGAGGCAATCGCGGGTATCCCCGCGGCGATCGAGTCCGCGGGACCCGCGACCCGACTCACGGAGCTTTCCCCCTGGCGGTGCGCGCTGGCCGCCTCTTAAAGGGCAACTTACAGGTACGTGATTTTGCTTGTACAAGCCCTTCTACCGCAGTATATCTGTGTGAGGCGGTCGGCAAGCGGTTAAAGAAGTTGTACCGAAGTCACAGCAGTACAAATCGGGCCTAAGTGAACAAACTGAAGTTAGAAGCTGACTGGTTACCAAGTGTCTAAACCAACAAACACGTGATAGGAGACATGGGGTAGAAAATTATAAGCAGATTAGACTTCAGCTTCAAGGCTGGGTTCACACTAGTGCAAATTGGAAGTTTCTCCGCATCCAATTCGCATGTCAGGAGATTGTGACGGACTCTCCATGGAGCCGGTTCACACATCTCCGAAGCAGCTCAGGTGTGAATTGCACAGGAGTCCTGTGTATTTTCTGGTCTGTTCCAGGTCCGAATTCATCCAAAAATTCAGGCTGAAATCAGACCCGAAACGATGAACGAGGACGCACCGGACCCCTGCTGAGAGGTGCTCCGTGCTGCAGTGTGGACCCAGCCTTAATGTTCCCAGTGTTACCTATAGACCCCCTTCCTAACTCAACAAAATAATGAACATGCTGATACACTGAAAACAACTAAATGCAGACTGGCTGCTATAAAGCCCCTCCTCTGTCTGCACTGTGATAACTTGTCATTCTGTCCAGGTATAGATGTCATCACTCACCGCTCAGCAGGTCTATGTCACCGAATTTATTTAGGGGCACAAAAGCAGTCTTGTCTCGGACTCCGTTGCACGCAGACTCCACTTTGTGTTTCTTTACACAGGGTAAGCTGCAGGAAGGAAAAGAATCAGTAAATGTTGTGCAGACGGAAGAAGTTCGCGCTTCAGGGCTTATTCACACATGCAGCTATACTGTCGACCCTCTGAAAAGTGACCTGCGGTGGATCGCTTTCCAGAGGGCATTTGACAATTAGTGAGGAGCCAATGTGTCACTTCCTCACCGTCTGCTTTAACCCTCAAAATGTGAAAACTACCACGCTGCAAATGTGTGTATTGCATGTGGTTGCAGGGCAGCTGCAATGCAGCCCAAAGCGCTTGAATGGGTCGCTCGCATTTGGCAGCAATATTGCATACCAGAAGTGACATGCTTTTTCATTTGTGCTGCAAAGCATTGTGGTCACAGAGCTGCACGATTCTGGCTAAAATGAGAATCACGATTTTTTTTGCTTAGAAGATAGATCACGATTCTCGCGGCGTAACATTATCTTCCACATTAAAACCGAAAAAAAAAAAAATTGGGCTAACTTTACTGTTTCGTTTTTTTTAATTGAAGTGAATTTCTTCCCAAAAAATTGCATCTGAAAGATGACATAAAATATCGCAGCAATTGCCATTTTATTCCCTAGGGTCTCTGCTAAAAATATATAATGCTTGGGGGGTTCCAAGTAATTTTCTAGCAAAAAATATTGATTTTAACTTAAGAAACACGTGTCAGAAAAAGATTTAGACTTTAAGTGGTTAAACTTCCTGCATTTACACATTGTGAAAAACTTGGCAGACTGCCTGGATTTTTTTTTTTCCACACAGAAGTTTATCCCTTTGATCTAAGAAGGAAGAGTTAGGCCCCTTTCACACATGCGGACCGTATGTCCGTATTTCATCCATCCGTTTTCGGATGAAATACGGACATACATGCATCCCTATGGGATAGCGGGTGTCAGCGGATGTACATCCGCAAACACCCGATGTCATCCGGCTCCGCTCTCGTCCGATTCTGCGGACGGAAGAAAATCCTATTTTTCTATCCGTCTGCAGAGCGGATCGGAGGAACACGGACAGACGGTCCGTGTTCCTCCGATCCCCCATAGGGGAGAGCGGAGATCTGACGGGGCGGTCCCTGCACAGTGTGCGGGTCCCGCCCTGTCATCCGCCGGCTCAGCTGGGGAAAACGGAGCAATCCCCGCTGAGCAGCGGATGTTCACGGGGCGGATCAACACGGATCCGTCCCGTGTGAAAGGGGCCTTAGTTACAATGTTTCATGTTAAAAACTTGGCAGACTGCCCGAATGTTTTCTTTTGACAGCTGAGTGAACAGAAAAGTCTCTCCACTTGTTATATGAAAGAATGGGCAAACTCTGCAATAGAGATCGTCAGGGGGGTTGAATCGAGATCACGATTTTTTTAATGCTTAATTGTGCAGCCCTATGGTCACCTTCTGCTTACAAGCTTTGAGCAGTTGCATGCCCTAGCTTATGTGGGTGGTCAGGGGCGGTAAAACCACAGCTAAACCGCCTGGTTTCACCGCTCCCCCCCAGCTGCCTGTGTGAACAAACCCTTAGAGACGGCAATACGGTCAGCTTACCTGCATGAGTACTTCATACAGCGGGGGCATTTATACTTCGCTTCTGCACTTCCACAGGTCTCACAGCTACAGGGGAGAGAAGATCGGTCAGAACAGTCCACAGAAGTTTGCTACGGCACCAATATCAGCAACCCACCCCACAAACTCTTAAAATAGAGCCCCACCCAAAAGGGGAAGCTCCGCTTATTTGCCCCCTCCGCTGCCACATTTGGCACCTTTCGGGGGGGAGCGGGTACCTGGTTTTGACAGGTACCCGCTGCCACTTCCAGCTGACTTTGCCGCAGTGAACTCATCCGGAAGTTCACCGGAATGGTGAAATACATTGAGCTTGTGTGCACTGAAATTCATTTTAGGGTATTTTGTTTTTTCACACCAAATCACGGTCCGCACCACAGGACAGGTGAACAAGCTGCCCTTACGAGGGCCAACAAATCGTTAAAAGAGAGGTAAGGGTTTTTTTTTTCCCTCCATTATACTTACCTAGGTGGATGCAGCATAGGACCGATGCTGCATCTGTCTCCCGGGCTTCTCTACAGTGAGAACCGAGTGATCAAACACCGACGATGGCTCAGTTCTCTCAGCTCCCCAAGCAGAGAGTTGCTGACTGTCAATCAGCATCTCTCCTGCTCTGCTCCTCCACGATCACTGGAGCGGCTCGCTGAGGGTGCCATCAGTACAGGCACCTGGCGGATCCAGACTTCATTGTTGGGATGATGCGGTGCCTGGACTGATTGCTGCAAAGTCAGCAGAGAGCGAACTTCAGACCTCTCTGCTGAAAATGGGTCACAGTCACAAGGAGTACAAAACGAATTGCATTCCTGTGACCCTTTGGAGAAGTACAGAAGTACAGCCAAAGGAGCTCAGACTGGACTTCTGCAGCGCATTTGTCGGCACCGAAGTGCAGCGCGGTTTGGTGCAGTGCGTTCTGCAAAAGAAAAAGAAGGAGTGCTTGCACTACCATTAGTTTTTCCGTGTTTTGCAACCCATTCAGATGAATGCAATACCAGACAGCGCAGGAAACGAACAGTGTGAACCGGCCCTGAAAATATCCATTTAACCTCTTCAGCTCCGGAAGGTTCACCCCCTTCATGACCAGGCCATTTTTTGCAATAAGGCACTGCGTTACTTTAACTGCCATTTGTGCGGTCGTGCAACGCTGTACCCAAATACAATTGATGTCCTTTTTTTCCTACAAATAGAGCTTTCTTTTGGTGGTATTTGATCACCTCTGAGGTTTTTATTGTTTTTGCGCTATTAACAAAAAAAAAAAAAGGGGAGCAACAATTTTGAAAAACTAAATAAATATTTTTTTACTTTCTTGCTATAATAAATATCCAATAAAAAAAAAAAAAAAAAAAAACTGTAAAAACAAAATTTCTTCATCGGTTTAGGACAATATGTATTCTGCTACATGTTTTTTGGTAAAAAAAAATCCCAATAAGCGTATATTGATTGGTTTGCGCAAAAGTTATAGTATCTACAAACTATAGGATAGATTTATGGAATTTTTGTATTCATTTTTTTTACTAGTAATAGCAGCAGTGATTTTTAGCGGGACTGCGACATTGCGGTGGAGAAATCTGACACTAAGGCCCCTTTCACACGGAGGCGCTTGTAAACTGCCAGGAAATCACTGAGCACTTTTGAAGAGCTTTTCAGGAGCTTTTTAGGCGCTTTCCATTCATTTCAATGGAGAGGGGCGTTTTTTCACCACCCTGCCAGCGCACTGCCCCAGTGTGAAAGCATTCATTGATTTAAATGGAAATAGGTTTTCGTGAGCTTTTCAGGCGCTTTTTTTAGCGTGAAGGCGCCTGAAAAGCGCCTCAGTGTGAAAGGGGTCTAAGTGACACTTTTTGGAGATCAGTGACACCAATACAGTAATCGGTGCTAAAAAAAAAAAAAAAAAAACACAAAAAAAACAAAAAAAAAAAAAAACAAAAAAAAACACTGTCACTGTACTGATACTGGCAGGGAAGGGGTTAACATCAGGGGTGATCAATAGGGTTAAATGTGCTCTAAGGGGGTGCTTTCTAACTGTGTGGGGGAGGTGCTTTGACTGGGGGAAGCTTAGCAGAAACAAATGATCCCCATCTTCCCCCCTCACAGAACAGCAACCTGCCTTGTTTACATAGGCAGACCGCCGTTCTGCTTCTCTCGGTAACGATCGCCAGGGAACATTCGGTCTGCCGAACCCGCTGATTGGCTCCCGCTGTGTCCAATCAGAGCTGGGAGCGGGTTGCCGGGGGGCGCAATTGCGCGCCCCAGACACCGGAATCATGTACAGGTATGTGATTTCACGCTGAAGGGCTGTTCTGCCACAGTATATGTACGCGGGGCGGTCCGGAAGCAGTTAATATACAATTGCGCAAATATTGTGTGACATTAAAAAAAAAAAAAAAAATCACAGCCACCATCTCTTTATTCTACAGGTTCTCTTCTTTCAGAAAATATAGAGCAATCTTCTAACCAAAACTACACATTTTAGGGGAAATAAATGCATTTGCTCCAGCAGTGAAAGGGTTAAAGCCCCTCCTGTACCATCAACATGCTGCATTGTACAGTTTATAATCCGAGGACTTCATTACTTTACATCACAGACCCCAGTCAGCATTTTCAGGGGTGACTCATTCGGCAGAGTGTATAGAAACCCCCTCAATATATGATGGTACAGCCCAGCTCAGTGCCCCTCACCTGCACAGGGATATCTTCCTCTTGGGTTGCAAAGACACCTCCGGCTCCCCATCCAGCCCCTGAGCCTCGGGCAGCAGCAGAGAGTCCATGGCAGCTCTCTAGAGCACACGTGGGAACCACTTCCGGTGTTAGCAAGATAGGCTGGTGCCATAGAAACAGGAAGGAGTGGCGGCCATGTTGGGTGTGGCGGAACTTGTCATTCGGGGGGCCATGTTGTGGATGGCAAAGGATTTTTTTTTTAGCTTATAGCTGGAAAAGGGGTAAAAAAAAACTTGCAAAAAAAAGAAGAAAAAAATGTATATGAATACAAATATATGAATGCATAGAGAGGAGATTAATTTTTAAATGGATTCATTCATATATATATATATATATATATATATATATATATATATATATATATATATATATATATATATAATAAATACTGTATATATTTTTTGTTATTATTCATTTATATGAACGTAGAGCTGAATCATGCAGGTATCTAAAATGCTGAATTTAGATTGCATACAGAGTATAGTTTTGTACACATTTAAACACCATAGGAAACAATGGGGCCGTACACATAGCAGCGTCTACAAATGAAAATGTGTGCCATACAAAAAACCAAAAAGGACGCAGCTGCATCCAGGGCCGTACACACAATGTATTGTCTTTACACACACATGAACCACTTGCCTACCAGGCACTTATTTATTAGTTTTATTTATTTCAGGTACTTATATAGCGCTGTCAATTTACGCAGCACTTTACATATACATTGTACATTCACATCAGTCCCTACCCTCAAGGAGCTTACAATCTAAGGTCCCTAACACACATTCATACATACTAGGGACAATTTTTAGACAGGATCCAATTAACCTATCACTTACACCCCCTTCATGCCCAAGTCATTTTTCAGCTTTCAGTGCTGTCACACTTTGAATGACAATTGCGTGGTCATGCGACACTGTACCCAAACAAATTTTTTATCATTTTCTTCACACAAATAGAGCTTATTTTTTACAAAAAAAAAGACCAAAAAGTTTGAAAAAAAAATGTTTTTTCCTTTTTTTCTGTCAGTAAATTTTGTAACTAAGTGATTTTTCGCCTTCACTGATGTGCGCTGATGAGGTGGCACTGATGGGCACTGATAGGCTGAACTGTTGGGCATTTGATGAGGCGGCACTTATGGGCACTGATTAGGTGGCACTAATGAGGAGGCACTAATATGCTGCACTGATAGGTGGCACAGATATGTGGCACTGATGAGCACTGATAGGTGGCACTGATGGGCATTAATAGGCGGCACTGGTGGGCACTGATAGGCGGCACGGATAGACGGTATTGATGGGCACTGATGGGCATTGATAGGTGGCACTGATGGGTAACACTGATGGGTATTGATTGACAGCAGTGATGGGCATTGATGGGCAGCACTGATAGGTGGCACTGATTGCCAGCACTGACTGACATCGCTAATGGGCACTGATTGGTGGCACTTGTGGGCAGTGGTGGGCACTGATTGCTGCCACTGGTGGGCACTGATAGCTGGCATTGGTGGGCAATGGTGGGCACTGATTGGTGACACTGTATTGCACTATTGTAATCAGGGCACTGCTGATCAGTGCCCTGATTACATTCCTACATGTCCCCCTATGAGGAGATGCGGCTGATCGGCTCTCCTCTCCTCACACTCTGTCAGTGTGAGGCGAGATGAGCCGATTACCGGCAATTCCTAGTTTACATGTGAAAGGCCGTGATTGGACACAGCTGTTCACATGGTTAAAGAGCCGCGGACGTGGCTCTTTACAGAGATCAGGGTCGTGCTGTGTCCTAGCAACACGGCGCGGCCGCGATCACCGCGCTGCGCGCCCCCGCAGGCACGCGAGAGTGGCCGTTCTGGTTCGCTGTCATATTACGCCTTCCCAGAAGAGTTGAAGCTGTTATAGCTGCAAAGGGTGGGCCAACTCAATATTGAACCCTACGGACTAAGACTGGGATGTCATTAAAGTTCATGTGCGTGTAAAGGCAGGTGTCCCAATACTTTTGGTAATATAGTGTATGTTATGTACACCTGTAAACACTTGTATGTGTACACACAGAAAGCTATTCGAAGAATTATACGCATCTAAACACTGTTTGGCCCCTTTCACACGGGCTGTCCGGTCAGGTCTGCCTGTCAGTTTTTCAAGTGGACCTGATCAGACCCTCCAGTCTCCTATATGGAGTGGCAGATGTCAGTGGACACATGCCTGCTAACACCTGCCGCCATCCAATCTGATCCTGTCCGCCAAAAACAGACGGATGGTGGTCTTATGTTCCATCTGTCCAGAGGATCGGATGGAAACGGACAGGAGGTTTGTTTCCATCCGATTGCCCCATAGAGGAGAGTGGTACTGTACCCATGTCTGCTATGCACAATGGGGATCAGTGGAGAGATCCCTCTGAGCAAATTCCACTTAGCGGAGGCGCCTGTGTCAAAGGGGCCTTAAAACGGAGGTTCACACAAAAATTGAACCTCCGCTTTTCGGAACCCTCCCCCCCTCCGGTGTCACATTTGGCACCTTTCAGGGGGGAGGGGGGTGCAGATACCTGTCTAAGACAGGTATTTGCACCCACTTCCGGCATAGACTCTCACGGGAGTCTATTCCTCTTCACGTCCCCACCGCGCTGTCTGCTGGGACACACACGGGTCCCAGAGACAGCGGGGACCAGTTAGGAAGCGCAGCGCGACTCGCGCATGTGCAGTAGGGAGCCGGGAAGTGAAGCCGCAGTGCTTCACTTCCTGATTCCCTAACAGAGAATGGCGGCGGCAGCACCCGAGGACCGAGGGACGATTCGGTCTCGGGTGCCGACATCGCTGGACCCTGGGACAGGTAAGTGTCCTTATTTTAAAAGTCAGCAGCTGCAGTATTTGTAGCTGCTGACTTTTACAATTTTTTTTTTCGCAGGACTCCCTCTTTAATGTCTAATCATGAGTACTTTAGATGCATATTTTATGCTGCATCCTCTGCTAGGTCTGCCAGCGAGAACCTGTGTCCTGTGCAGAAAATATGCCTGTGTGGGAATGAGCCCTTACGCCTGTACACCCGTGTGAAGGGCTGTCTTTGTCCACATGGGATGTACAGGTGTTCCATGCATCTGTGTGCAGGCAGTCACATTCGTGTCAACTGGGACATAGTAGCTGGTCCGAATTTCACAGCCGTGCATGTCCCCGGACGCACACTGTCTGCATTCTGGGACACACATCCGCATAGCTGTCAGATTGGGACCAGCGGCTGTTACTGTGCAGCAGGGGCATCCCAATAGACATAAAAGGGACTGCCTGCATGGAGATGCACAGAACCATACCTCCATACTTTTTGAAATGGGAGGGACACCTATTAGCAAAGGTATGTAGACATAGGACACCCCCCCGCCACACCCCCTTAAAGGAGAATTATACAAAAAAAATATGACAAAGCCCCGGAAGATTTTACCCCCTATCTGACCAGAGCACTTTTTGCGATTCGGCACTGCGTCGCTTTAAGTGACAGTTGCGCAGTTGTGCGACATTGTACCCAAACAAAATTGAAGTCCTTTTGTTCCCACAAATAGAGCTTTTTTGATGGTATTTGATCACCTCTGCGGTTTTTATTTTTTGCGCTATATACAAAAAAAGAGCGACAATTTTGAAAAAAAAAAACACAATATTTTGCACTTTTTGCTATAATAAATATCCTCATTTTTTTTTTTTAAAAGCAAATTTTTTTCTCAGTTTAGGCTGATATGTATTCTTCTACATATTTTTGGTAATAAAAATCGCAATAAGCGTATATTGATTGGTTTGCGCAAACGTTATAGCGTCTACAAAATAGGGGATAGATTTATAGCATTTTTATTATTATTATTTTTTTTTTTACTAGTAATGGCGGCGATCTGCAATTTTTATCGAGACTGCGACATTATAGTGGACACTTCAGACACGTTTGACACATTTTTGGGTCGACTGACAATTATACAGCGATCAGTGCTACAAAAATGCACTGATTACTGTATAAATGTCACTGGCAGGGAAGTGGTTAACACTAGGGGGTGATCAAGGGGTTAACTGTGTTCCCTATGTGTGTGTTCTAACTGTGGGGGATGGGACTGACTATAGGAGATGAGAGATCATGGTTCCCAGCTCGTAGGAACTCACAATCTCTCTCTCCTCTCCTCACAGAACTGGAAGGTGTGTGTTCACACACACGTCCCTGTTCTGCCTCTTGCGCGCGCCTTCTATCACGCTTAAAGGGACCGGTGTATAGCTAGGAAGGTTCGTGGGATCGTGCCGACCTGCCGCAGTATAATGATGGCGGCTGGTCGGCAAGTGTTTTTTTTTTTTTTTTACTATTGCTATTCCTTTATATTGGCTTTTAAAATGTACAAATGCAGCAATTTAGAAATTGGATGAAAGGTTTAGCACTGAGAAACACTTTTTGAAAGATAAAAAGTGCATTTTAAAGCGGAACATCAGTCACTTTTTTTCAACTTTCCATCTTCTAAATCTTTTGCCCTTGTTGTTTTAACTTTTGATAAAAAAGAAAAAGTTTTTTTTCTGCCAGTAAATACCTTATACAGCCCACTTTCTGTTTCTTGTCTGGTAAAAAGCCTAGGCTTATGAAATCATGCACAGCTCTCTCCCTCACTCTCGTGAGAGTTTGCCAAGAAGGGAGGGGGGATGAGTCATAAGAGGGTCAATGAGAGCTGCAGAGCTGGAGGTGTGCCTCTGTGTTTGTGTAAATCCAGGAAGTGAACAGGCAGCAGCTTCAGCTGCCCACAGTTTAAATGGTTGCAGCCAGACTCAGTGGAGGGAGATCTCTGCAGCATATTTGGCAAGTACAGAATCGCAGTATACATAAAATAATATGCAAAGTGGTTGGAGGGAAGCTTTGGAATGGAAAAGATGTTTTTATTACAAATTATGTGAGCAGACTGCAGTTCCTCTTTAAATACAATTATATAGATTAGACCAAAATGAGGGATGAATGAGGAGGAAAGAGGGACAGAGGGACTTTGTTCCAAATCTGGGACAGTCCCTCGAAATCAAGGACAGTTGGGAGCTGTGACAGAACACCTGCGCAACCCATGCAAGCAAAGACGGTCCTTCAGACAGCTGTGCAGATAGGTATCTTCTGTGGATGTAGGCTGCCTCAAATCCTGTCTCTTCATGTAATCCCAGACTCCATGATGTTGAGATCAGGGCTCTGTGGGGGCCAAACCATCACTTCCAGGACTCCTTGTTCTTCTTTACACTGAAGATATTTCTTTTTTTTTTTTTTTATTCTTTTTTTGGATTTTCAATAACACATACATCACCCCTGCAGGGGCAACCAAGGCAGGCCGCCTGAGCACCGCACAGCCGCCAACATCAAACAAAACAAAAACAACTCACAAGACTCACCCCAAAACATATGGTGAAAATAGAAAAAAAACAGCAGGTATATTCACCCCCCCACATTAGTAGAGTGTCATAACACATAAAAGTAAAAGAGACATATATGCCGCGTACACACGACCGGACTTTTCGTCGGACACAACCCCGAAGGACTTTTCAACGGAGCTCCAACAAAACGGACTTGCCTACACACAATCACACCAAAGTCTGACTGATTTGAACGTGATGACGTACGACCGGACTAGAATAAGGAAGTTGATAGCCAGTAGCCAATAGCTGCCCTAGCGTCGTTTTTGGTCCGTCAGACTAGCATACAGAAGAACGGATTTTTCGATAGGACTCGAGTCCGTCGGAAAGATTTGAAACATGTTCTATTTTTGAAGTCCGTCAGATTTTTCGACAGAAAAGGTCCGGTGAAGCCCACACACGATCAAATTGTCCGACGGATTAGTTCCATGGGACCTTTGCTGCTGAAATGTCTGGTCGTGTGTACACGGCATAACCCTTATTGAGAAACACCAGACATCTGTGCTGTAGAGTCGTCATTATTCCATTTGTTCCAGACTTTGTCAAACTTTCTAGGACAACCTCTGTTATAGTAAGTGTCTTTATAGAGGTAGGGTAGAGTTGACCAGGACCATCCAGGTTGCAACTGTAGGAGGAGAAGGTTTTTCCATGCCAAAATTATTGCCTTTCTTGCATAGAACAAGAGAAGCCCCACCAACTTCCATTCCGCCACTGTGGGGGCAAAATCCTCGACCAAACCCAGTATGCAAATTCGTATGGAGGGGGAAAGGTCTCGCCCTGATACCCTTCGTACAACATGAATCACATCCTCTCAGTATTGTGAGATAAGTGGTCAAGACCAAAAAAAGTGGATAAAATCACCTCTAGGGTGACAACATCTCCAGCAGTCTGGAAGAGTATTCAGAGCCATTTTGTGCACTTTGTATGGTGTGTAGTAAGCACAGTGTACAATTTTAAACTGGGTAAGGTGATCTCTAAGGGTGACAAGTTGTCTAAACAAGAAATACCGAATATCCGACCAGTCGTCCCCGTCAAGATCTGGTATGTCTGCCAACCATTTATTCCATAAATCTGATCATTCCCAGAGTGTAACGGAGCAAAGGTGATTATATAGGACCGACATAGGTTTTGTTGAGCAGTCAGACCTCACAGTCTCCTCCAGAGTGGACATAGAAAGGCACATTGAAGCAGCAGGAAATTGGCTGCAGAAGTGGTGAAATAACTGCCCATATCTAAAATAAAAGGATAGAGGGACATTATACCTCAAACAAATCATAGGGAATGAAAGCAGTGTACCCTGATCTACAATGTGAAACATAGATTTTATTTGAAATTTGGTCCTGGCCACTGGCGGCTGGTGTTTTTTTTTTTTTTTTGCGGGGGGGAGGGGGGGGGGGGCAGCAAACATCCACCCCCCTGCAGCACCTCAAACCCCCCCAGTCCCCCCGCCCGCTTGCTTCCTTACCCCATCTAAGTGGCGGGTATCGGCCAGCGGGATCAGGCAGCGGGTGTCAGGCATCTCCTCCATTCCTCTATCTCGGCAGCCGTGCGTCTACTCCCCTCCTCCTAGGCATCCAATAGGATCACCTGTCCTTTCAAACAATCGGGCGACAGTCTCAAAACCTGCTTCCTGATTGTCCGGGAGGAGGATCAGTGTTACAACAATGAATATTCATTTGCTGTTGTAACACACCTAGGTGGGCTCCATTTGCATTCTATGCGCCCCGAGCCCACCCTATTTTGAAGCCCATTAAAGCCTCTGGCTCTAATCGGGTGCTTCAAAAACAATCCCCCCCCGCATTGGAATCCATGCGCCCTGCGTCCTAAAAGGGCCCGGACACATGGATAGGGGGGAGGCCATGGACGGGGGGGGGCGGCATCCATGCGCCATTAATTGACGGGCTGTCCCCTGGTCCAGGCATGGGGATCTGGGAGAGAATATAGGTGCAGTAAGGTGGGATAATTCCATAAGGAGTTGTTCGGGGAATATTGTGTGGAGTAGCCCCATTCAAAGCTCAAGCCCACTTTCCAAGCCTTAAGGGTGATAAGCATAGAAGCCGTTAAAGGGTATGGGGCTTTGTTACCGCGATGTAACAATTGCAGAGCTTCCATAGAGGAGAGCACTGCTGCCTCCAGCAGTTTTGCAGAATTAGATGTATCAGGGCATAACCACCAGTAGGCGGTAACTAGTTGTGAGGCTATGAAATATTTGAAACAGTCTGGCATTGCAAGGTCCCCCCTGTGAAGAGGGTCTCATTAAGGCGAAAAGTTTATACCGGGCGGGGCGTGGGCCCCACAAAAACTAGACCAATATTTGATTGAGTGTGGAGAATAACTTTTTTGGTGTCCATTGGGGGGAATTGCAAAATAAATAGGTGAATTTAGGCAAAACATTCATCTTTAGAAGGTCTATGCAGTCTAGTAGTGACAGAGGCAGGTTCTCCCACGCCTTAAGCCTTGCCTTTACAACAGCAAGAGTTGTCAACAAGTTCAACGGCATATAGTCATCAACAGATCTAGAAATTGTAATACCCAGATACTTATATGTGTCCATTCACTGCAGAGGGATATCTGGCGGAGCACACAACCTGGTCTCAGGGCCAATGGGAAAAAGTAGAGATTTAGCAAGTTCACCCGGAGGCCAGTGACCTCCGAGAAGGTATTAAGAATGTGCAGAGCTCCCCGCAAGGAGGGACCGGGGTCATTAAGAAAAAGGAGCAGATCGTCAGTGTACAGGGCCACCCTCTCCTCAAGCCAGCCGATGTGAAGGCCTTTCTCGGTCCTCCGCAATCGGTTCCATAGCAGTGGCAAAACTGAAGATATTTCTTAATGACATTGTCTGTATGTTTGGGGTTGCTGTCCTGCTGCATAATACATTTGGTGCCAATCACACTCCTCCCTGATGGTATGGCATGATGGATAAGTATCTGCCTGTATTTCTCACCAATTGTATTAATACAGCCCCAAACTTGCAAGGAACCTCCACCATGCTTCCCTGTTGCCTGCAAGCGTGCAATCTTTCTGGTGGTGGATTCCTCACATGGTGTCAACTGATGAATTGATAAGCCCTAGTGCACCCTTATTGGATATCATTGGTTTTCTCTTTTGGACTTTAACTCACTGCTGGGACTTTTTTTGATTTTTTTTCTACCTCACAATCATTTGGGTTACTTCGTTACATATATTTGTCCTTCAGGTATATTTTTATACATTATTTCACTTGTTTGTAGTGCAGTTCATGTTCACTTATTTACTATTTGCTTATTTGTGCATGCCTCACAATTTAGAACTGCAGCTTTTTTTCTTGTGTTTAAAGCGGAGTTCCACACAAAAATGGAACTTCCGCTTTTCGGAACCCTCCCCCCCTCTGGTGTCACATTTGGCACCTTGCAGGGGGGAGGGGGGTGCAGATACCTGTCTAAGACAGGTATTTGCACCCACTTCCGGCATAGACTCCCATGGGAGTCTATGCCTGTTCCCGTCCCGACCGCGCTGTCTGCTGAGAACACACAGCTCCCAGCAGAGAGCGGGGACCACTAGGGACGCGCAGCGCGACTCGCGCATGCACAGTAGGGAACCGGGAAGTGAAGCCGCAACGCTTCACTTCCTGATTCCCTCACCTAGGATGGCGGCGGCAGCTGCCGAGAACCGAGCGGGTCCTCGGCGTCCCCTGCCGACATCGCTAGACCCTGGGACAGGTAAGTGGCCATGTATTAAAAGTCAGCAGCTGCAGTATTTGTAGCTGCTGGCTTTTAATATTTTTTTTTTTGGCGGTGTGGGTGAACCCCCGCTTTAGCCCGGGTTCACACCTATGCGAATTAGAGGTGCGTTTCCGCACCTCTAATTCGCATAGCAGGAGAATGTGACTGGCTCCCTATGGAGCCAGTTCACATATCTCCGGGGAGGCTGCGGTGCGCACTGCACAAAAACGCTGTGCGTCTTTGGCTGCGTTTCAGGGTCGAATTCAGGCATAGAATCGGCCCTGATTCGTCCCTGAAACGGTGAACAGGGACGCACAGCGCTCCTGTGCGATCCGCAGCCCGTTGTGGTGTGAACCCGGGCTTAAGTTTTTTTTGTGTTAAGCACGGTAATTTGTCTTTTTCGATCTATATCATGCTGGTTTAAAGCCGAAGGGTAGTCACACCAAATATTGATTTGATTTAGATTTTTCTTCTGATCCCTCACTTTACATAAAAATAAACAATTAAAATATATATTTTTGAAAGTACTCTACCTTTAAGTACACCTTTGTATTAGGATATATTGTATGTGCCATGTGCTTCCAAGTGCATATCATTTTATCTAGATACCCCTGAAAAGTTTAGGCATTGATTTTCAGGCACACTGTAAACATACCTCCCAAATTTCTGGCATGAAGGACACATTTTAGTACAAAGTACTGTATTTATCGGCGTATAACACGTACGTTTTTTCCTCTTAAAATCGGGGGAAATTGTGGGTGCGTGTTATACACCGATCCCTGCAGTCTCTGAGGGAAGAGGAGCGAGCGCCGCTGAATTACATAAAGCCCCAATCTCCTGTGTACCGGCGCTCCATCACTCATAGCCACACCTCCTGACCCCGCATTGGGCCACTGTTCTGTCTATCATATGAGCAGGGCTGGAAAGCGTGGCTGTGAGTGACGGAGCGCCGGCTATACAGGAGATCGCGGCTGTGTAATTCAGCGGGGACAGCAGGGATAATCCAACACTGGCGAGGCTGCAATGATGGGAAAGGTGAGGCTGCAGATGGGCACTGAACAGGCTGCATTGTTGGTCAATTTAGAGGCTGCAGATGGGCACTCAGCAGGGTGCATTGATGGGCAATTTATAGGCTGCAGGTGGGCACTGAGCAGGGTGCATTGATGGGTAATTTAGAGGCTGCAGATGGGCACTGAACAGGGTGCATTGATGAGCTGTGACCCTAATTTTGCTTCAATGTGCTTTATTTAAAATGTAAGTTTTTTTCTTTAAACTTTCCTTCTAAAATTGGGGTGTGTGTTATACGCCTGTGCGTGTTATACATCGATAAAAACGGTATATAAGCCAGTCCAAAGGACTGTCCCTGTATTTGAACAACTTGATAGCTTGGACCTTGAAGAAGGGGGTACACCCCAAAAAACTTGTCCTAAATATTTGGATGTTGGTGCAAATAATAAAAGTATCACAGACAGTACTCAAACGCATTCAAACAGGACTCCATAGTCCCAACATAGAAGTGGCTGCTGCTGGGCCAAGGTGTGCGCCATGTAGGACCAAGCAGTCACCGTAGAAGTCAATAAGCGACCTTTAGGCCCAGCTGTCATTTTTACATAGAAATGCTAAAGAGGGACCACAGTCGCATGATCTGAGATCCTCACATATTTAAAATATCAGCTGTGATGTCTACAAAGTATTCATATCGAGGTCTGCTAATAACCCAAACCTTATTTTTGATCCCTCGGATGTTTTTTTTAAAGTTAATTACATTTAAAAAATGCCTTTTATTCAGACTGACCACGCCTCTTTCTTATTAAAATCAGCCATGCCTACTTCATCACTCTCTGGGCCTAGTGATAAATCCAGTGGTTATGTCACATGCCACCTCCCAGGTCTTCTATCTTCTTCACTGCAGGAGGAGGGTCCTTCTCTGCTGGTGACAAGGTGACATGAATACTTCCTATTGGCTGTCCAGCAGTAGGGTTCTCCTTGTCTCTACAAGACGAAATGGTGTGATGATGGCAAAGAGAAATCCCATCAGTGCGGGCACAGATTGCTCAATAATTTAAAGGGGTTTAACTCATGGGGACAGTAAGGGGACCAGTGCCCAAGAAGATAACTAGCAGGGAAAAATGTCTGTTCCTAAGCGCAGGAAGTTAGCTTGGCTCATAAAGGGAACTGTGACTTTGAACCATTACACTGCAGGATGGCTTAGGAAGAGGTGTTTGGAATCAAGAGCGAGGAGTAAGGTAATGGATGCAAAATGCACTATTTATATTTAATTTTGCCTTGACACAATCAAAAGCATCTGCTGGTAGTTGGTAAAAGCATAGTTTACCTACATGCATCAGAAGACACAGTTATTATAGGCCATATGAAGATGAATAAATATACCAAAAAAAAGGGTATACGTTCCATATGCAGACTTGATGTTATCACCCCATAGAAATACAAACAATACAAAAAGCAACAGAAAATAATAAATACTCCTCTACGTGATGTACTGATCTGTGTGATGTAACCATTTTATATCTAGCACCATATTTTTCCATATAATATGAACAATATATCTTCGTGAGCACTGCAGTCTAAAAAGACAATATTAAGAAATGGTGTCAAAAACCGTATCCAGGATTGTACCATACTACAATCCAAGTAACACAAAAAATAAAAAGATCAAAAAATAAAGAAATCAGAACATTTATTTATTTTATTTACTATTTACACCACAATTCAGTGCAAAAATATGTGCATTGAAATGCATTATTATGTTAGCCTATTTCATTTGAATGAGATATCAGTGCACTGTGATGTAGCACAAAGCAATCACATCAGTGCTCCGTGGTACACTGAAACACAGTGTATATACATGGTATTATGCAATTACAATGATTGGCATTGCAACAGGCGTTGTGGCTTGTCTGGAAAATGTTTAGGTAGCATTATCACAACCCCCCCTTATACTTACCTGAGTCTTTACTCAATCCAGCGCTGTACCTGTCTGTAGTGGCTCTGTCTTCTTTACCCGCTCTCACAGGCTTTGCTGAGGGAGCAGGAACTATTAGCTTCCGCTGCTGTCAGTCAAATCCTGTGAGGAGGGAGCCACTGGCAGTGTGGCTCAAAATCAGGCCCCGACGAGTGCCCCCATAGCAAGTGGCTTGCTATGGGGGCACTTAAAAAGGGAGGAGGAGCCAGGAGCACTGGTGTGGGATATGAGAAGAGGATGTTCGGGGCTGAGTATAACATGTTTGTTATTTAAAAAAAAAAAAAAGACTTTACAATCACTTTAATGATGAAAGATTAACAACACAATTAAACAAAAACATTCCATATTTCTTGGGCTCTCTTTATACACTAGGCCCTATCAAAGGTAACTCAGCGCATTCTACTTGGTGAAGATGCAGAGAAGTCTCTCTACAGGTTCGACTGGTCCTTTATGCGCCTAATTCTGGTATATATTTGTCTAGGCCCCACATAAATTCTTGGAATATGTCATTTTACTCTTCCCCTTTCGGCATTGGGCTACATTAATGGCTTCTTATCAGATCCCTTCAAGATATCCAATGGTACTAGGCATGGTTGTCCCCTATCTCTGCTTCTATCTATATTGACCATGAATAGTCTCATCCCAAACCTTATGTCAGAACTTCAGAAATATCGAGATCTCTCCAATTTGCGTATCAACTATAAAAAATCGGAAGCCTTGAATCCTTCTTTTCCACATTTAATACTCACTAGTCTACAATAAAATTTTCAATATAAATGGACACCCCACTCCATTAAATATCTAGGTTTTTGTCTGCCCAAGGACCTTGCTCACACATTCCCATTCAGCTTGCGCCAGGTCCTACAGAAGGCAAAGAATGATCTACTTGTACATGTTTAGTCCATGAACACCATTCTTGGACAGGTGGGTGCAATATTCTCGAGAAGTACATTCTACCAAGATCATTGTATCTCATGCAAACACTACCTGTCTTTATCCCTCAATCTGCTTTGACTTCAATGCAGTCATTACCTAACAAACATGTTTGGGCCAATAAACCAGCAAGAATAAAACACACTATACAACACAGACTACACAGAATGAAGGAGACTTGGCCCTATCAGATATCAAATTATACCATGCTGCTATTCATCTACAGTTTCTCTCTGAGCTCTGCATTGGTGCCGCCTCTCCTCCATCCTCCATCCCACAATCAATTAATCTTCGTTGGATTATAGGCCTTACCTAGAAGACCACTTAGAGGGTCTTTTCTACTATGCAAGTCTCTGAACATCCTTCTCCACTTCTCTCAGACATTGGAAACCCAACTTCCTGTCTGGACTCTAAGACTCAGCCTTCACTCAATTATTAACAACTGGCAAATACAGGATGACATATTTTATAACTCGTTCAGTATGAATCTCACTTACAGATGTACCTCTAGATACTCACCTAGCACCCTTGGGACACTATAAATGGAGACAGTTATTTTTTTTACTATTACAGGTACTTACAGTAACTCACAAAAGTGAGTACACCCTTCACATTTTTGTAAATATTTTATTATATCTTTTCATGTGACAACACTGAAGAAATTTCACTTTGCTACAATGCAAAGTAGTGAGTGTACAGCTTGTATAACAGTGTAAATTTGCTGTCCCCTCAAAATAACTCAACACACAGCCATTATTGTCTAAACTGCTAGCAACAGAAGTGAGTACACCCCTAAGTGAAAATGTCCAAAATGGCCCAAATTGTCAATATTTTGTGTGGCCACCATTATTTTCCAGCATTGCCTTAACCCTCTTGGGCATGGAGTTCACCAGAGCTTCACAGGTTACCACTGGAGTCCTCTTCCACTCCTCCATGATGACATCACGGAGCTGGTGGGTGTTGGAGACCTTGCGCTCCTCCACCTTCCGTTTGAGGATGCCCCACAGATGCTCAATAGGGTTTAGGTCAGGAGACATGCTTGGCCAGTCCATCACCTTTACCCTCAGCTTCTTTAGCAAGGCAGTGGTCGTCTTGGAGATGTGTTTGGGGTCGTTATCATGTTGGAATACTGTCCTGCAGCCCAGTCTCCGAAAGGAGGGGGTCATGCTCTGCTTCAGTATGTCACAGTATGTGTTGGCATTCATGGTTCCCTCAATGAACTGTATTTTCCCAGTGGCGGAAGCACTCATGCAGCTCCAGACCATGACACTCCCACCACCATGCTTGACTGTAGGCAAGACACACTTGTCTTTATACTCCTCACCTCGTTGCCGCCATACACGCTTGACACCATCTGAACCAAATAAGTTTATCTTGGTCTCATCAGACCACAGGACATGGTTCCAGTAATCCATGTCCTTAGTCTGCTTGTCTTCAGCAAACTGTTTGCGGGCTTTCTTGTGCATCATCTTTAGAAGAGGCTTCCTTCTGGGATGACAGCCATGCAGACCAATTTGATGCAGTGTGCGGCGTATGGTCTGAGCACTGACAGGCTGACCCCCCCACCCCCACCCCTTCAACCCCTGCAGCAATGCTGGCAACACTCATGTCTATTTCCTAAAGACAACCTCTGGATATGATGCTGAACACGTGCACTCAACTTCTTTGTTCGACCATGGCAAGGCCTGTTCTCAGTGGAACCTGTGCTGTTAAACCGCTGTATGGTCTTGGCCACCATGCTGCAGCTCAGTTTCAGGGTCTTCTCATAGCCTAGGCCATCTTTATGTAGAGCAACAGTTATTTTTTTTCAGATCCTCAGAGAGTGAGAGTGATTACACCAAATTTAACACACCTGAGACCTTGTAACGCTAATGAATCACATGACACCGAGAAGGGAAAATGGCTAATTGGGCCCAATTTGGCCACTTCACTTTTGTTGCCAGCAGTTTAGACATTAATGGCTGTGTGTTGTTATTTTGAGGGGACAGAACATTTACACATTTATACAAGCTGTACACTCACTACTTTACATTGTAGCAAAGTGTCATTTCATCAGTGTTGTCACATGAAAAGATGTAATAAAATATTTACAAAAATGTGAGGGGTGTACTCACTTGTGTTAGATACTGTATATAGGGCCGTCAATTTACTCAGTGCTTTACATGTACGTTCACATCAGTCCCTGCCCTCAAGGAGCTTACAATCTAAGGTCCCTAACTCACATTCACTATAACTATAATATACTAATTTACCTACCAGCATGTCTTTGGAGTGTGGGAGGAAACCTATGTATGTAGAGGGAGAACATGCAGATTTCAGGTAGATAGTGCCGTGGTGGGGATTTGAACCAATGACCCTAGTGCTACTAAGCGGAAGTGCTAACTACTTAGCCACTGTGCTGCCCAGTTATCACATTTCCTCTTTTCACTACCTTTGACCAAAATTATTAACCAATGCATTGCACCTTACAAGCAGGAATGTTTGAAATCAAAACCCAAAACCTATCCCTTCACTATAAATTATTACTCTCTAAAGACCGTGAATCCCCACTTCCTTTCCTTGAAAAATGGGAACTGGACCTAAACTTACACTTAATGTCTGAGGGGAAATCCAAAATCCTTATCTTATCTGTGAAATCCCCTACTAGTAATACATACCAGGATTGTGAATATTAGATATTAACACAATGGTTTAGGACCTTCCACACACTTCATTCTTTTTCTCTAAACTCTACTGATCTTTGTTGGTGTTGTGGCTCCTCGTTTGCAGACATGTCTTCTGGTCTTGCCCCAAACTATCACAGTTTTGGGATGAGGTCCAAACCATTATGCATAAATTTGCTGCCGTTACAGTTCCAAAAGACCCTGCTTGCTTTCTCTTGCCTCATAATTCCCTTCCTTAGAAAAAAAAAAAAAGTTATGCAGTTGGTAAACCCCACTCATGTTCTGCTGCCCTCTGGGGAGTGAAAAAACTCACCCACCTACAATACAACAAGAGGTTTAATATAATAAATTACATTAAAACATGAAGAACCTTACCAATTCCCTTAAGGGCACTACTGAAAGATTTCGTAAAACACTTGGCTTCATTGGATAAACTTTACCAAAATGGAGGAATGTAAATGTTAGTGGAATTTGTGAGTGCTATCACACAAGCCAACCCCCCCACCCCCACTTTCTACCTTCCTACCCTTTTCTTCTAATACCTATGCCCTTTCATCTATCCTTGTGGCCCACATACTTCTTTCCTCCACCATTCCAACCCAACCAGCTGTCACTTAGCTCATTCTGCTATCCTATTATCTAAAGAACTCATCCAATGAGGACTCTGACTCATATGACAATTTAAGATTTCCTGACCAAAAACCTAAAGGGGTTGACTTAATACCCCATATTTCAGCACATTTTTTTTTATATCAGAGGTTTTTATATTTCAACTATTGCTCTATCTATCTCAGTTTTACAGTATGTTTGTAATATTGTATGAATATTTTTGTTATTTTATTGAATTTTGTTAAGCCCCGAAAACATTATGCTAAATCAAGTTTGATATTCATTGCTGATATCTATCCTTTTCCCATATGTACTAAAAATACATTAAAATACAGAATTCATAAAGTAAATAAAAATTCCATGTCAAATCTTAGCTGAAAGCCAATTTAATATAATATTTATTTTCTGCAACAACATGTTTATGAAAACATGGATCTCTTTTTTTTTTTTCTTAAACATTTTTCAATTAAATAAAAAATAGCACCTATTAATATAGCAAAAATGTCTCTAAACTTCTGAACCGATTACAATTATTATAATTTAACATCAGCACTTTAAAATATCCGCTGTTTTTAAATTTTAATACATGTTACAAAATATATACACACAATAACAACATGGATTCCACTTGATGTCTGAAAATAAAAATAAAGTACATCCCAAACAAGGCAAAGCTTGTTCTGCAAAATTTTTTTTAATTCATCGTAAAAACATGATGGTTTTATATGCACCATATACATTGGGCTAGGAATGGTTATCACAAAAATAGATGATCATTTCATATAAATAAAGGTTTACTGAAATGGTGGACTGAGCAGTTAAAAAAAAAAAAGGACTTGTAGTGGTGAAAATATTGATGTAGCCAGTACATATAGAGATCAGGATTAATTCAGCTAAAGCCGTTAGCACCTTGGTTAATAAAAAGGGATGTGTCAGGTACCTAGAAGAGAGGAGGTTGTTTTGTTGACCTAAAAGTCAAGTTTCTGGTGCAAATTGTAAAGAGGTTCTCCATCCACAATTTTCTGTGGTATAGACCATGGACCTTCAGAAGACATAATGTGTGTGTGAGTGTATATGTGTTTATGTATGTGTACAGTATAATTTTGTATTCTTTTGGGCAAACTTGCAAAGAGAAGGAAAGAAAGCAAAGAAAATTAAAGGATGGACTTTCCTATTCTTTAAAGAGGAAGTAAACATTGATGGGTTTTACTTTCTCTTTATTCCCTTGCAAAGTAAAAGCATAATGGGCTAGTTTGCATTGCATACTAGCCCATTATGTGCCACTTACCTGAAAATGAAACCCGTGATGTCCCCGCTGGTATCTGCGTCCATCTTCACCCCTCTTCCTTCTGGGGCCATGGTACCTGGCTCTCTGACTGGCCGGAGTTGCGTGACATTACTCCCGCGCATGCACGCAGGAGCCGACGGTCAGGGCACGGGCCCTATAAAAATGGCATGATCGTGCCCTCTCTTTAGTGTGCATGAGCTGATGATGTTGGCGCAAGCGTATATGGTAAATATCTCTTAAACTGTGCAGGTTTAGGCGATATTTCCAGTACCTACAGGTAAGCCTTATTAAAGGCTTACCTGTAGGTAAAAGTGGTCTGTAAGGGTTTTCAACCACTTTAATGCTCAAAGTGTAAAAACATTTAAACATTAACCTTTTGAATGCTTAATGTAGAATAGATTTTGGGTAGCGTAAGGAAGAGTTTTAACCCTTGTTAGTTTTTTTGCATTGCGTCCCATTGGGGAGATTCACTTTCACTCCCAGTCCCACAGCCAAAACAGGAAGGGAGAGGATTCCCTCCAAGTTGAGGGTAATCCTTGGCTGTCACCAGATCTATTGTCCCCATTGGAAGGTGTTCTATCTATTCCTGTTCTGGTGACCACCCAAAATTTGGTATTTTCACTTTTACTCTCAGTGATAAACAAGACCAACAGGGAGGGTGAATCTCTGTAGGGACATAGACAGCAATATAAACCTGACCGGTGTTATAATCCCTCTCCACTCTATCCAAAACTAAAAAAATGAGTTATACTTGAAATGCAGAGAAGGGAATAGTGAAGGCTGACATATCGGACAGACAGTATAGACCTACAGATGGTATGTAAAGGAAAATGATGGTCATGATGGGCCTACTTGACCTCATGGCCTACGAGCAGTTTTTCACTTGAAGAGCAGTTGCCCCATTTGCACCCCATGCAGTTATGTTCTAGACCCAACACAATGGTGTCACTAATTCCTAGACATTTATTAGGTTGGATATTTTTCTCTATGCAGCAAAACAACCTCCTCCAGTCTGGATTACAGGAACACTTAGAAGCACCAGGTAACACGTAAGAGGTAGGGTATCACCTAAAGAGGTATTTGTCCACAAAGGACCAGAATCCGACTTAGTGTTTCATCCCTTTGCTGTCTCTGGGCACGCTGACTCTTTCTTACCAAAAAGGAGACAATAAACAAGAAAATTTGCTTTCAACCATGTTATTGCACTTCTTGGAGCCGTAACCAGTACTGCTCCAGGGCAAGCTAACTGCTTCCTCGAAGGGGACTTGTACAGTGCTTTTCACTTGTTCATATTCAAACTCAAAGTTTTATTTATATTTTATTTATACAAAAACATCAATGATTATTTTAAAAAAATTAAATACTCTATCAATATTGAAGTTCTTTCTAAAATGCCACACGTCCTTCTTAGGAGGAAGTCTCTTCTGGCTTCTTTAGAAGATCGCACATTGATTTGTGACGCAGTTGCCAAAACTGCTACCTTCTTAAATGTTAATGCTCTTTATAGAAAAGAGACTTGCACTAAGCAGGTGCCCCCAAGGCATCTGTACTGCTTTCAGAGGAAGCAGACGGGACCGTTTTCTATGTAATGCTGTCCTATCTGGGGAGGAGACAATCGAGACATTTCAACGACCGGAAGTTGATTTGTTTCATGGGTGTGAAACGTGAACTGTGTCTTGTGCCAGCTGCCATCTTGTATCTGCAAAGAACAAAGGTTTTCAGTAAAGATAAATTCCAAGCCTAATGAAAAGCAAGAAATGGATTAAACTGCAAACACTAAATATAACCAATTAAAGTGAATGTTAATGAATAAAAAAACTTAATTTTAAAAATGTTTTTTGTTAGCCCTGTTTTTTATTTTTTTTTGCAAAAGAGCAACGAGTCTGCAGTTCCATAGTCTGCTTGGTTGACATGTCCATAGCCTAACCTGCACTACCATCAAGCTCCCATGCCCTAACCATTAGTCACACCAATAGCAACAAAGCAGAAGTCCCTGTTCCCAAGCTGTGGAGAGAAGAGAGGAAGTGAACGGTCATGTGACTGCTGATTTAAGCAACAGTATTTCCTGTAATTTTTTTATAAATATTAATGGGGCGACATGCTTAGTAATTGTCTATGATGTAATATGAATAATTTGAAATTTAATGAACACATTAATGGTATATTTATAAAAACATTTGCAAAGTTGTTTGTCCATCGAAACTGCATGGAAATTAGTTCTGTGCACATGTGGCAACATCGAATGTTCTCTGGCTATATTCTCTGCATTTCAAACATGTGAAGGTGATAAATACCGCATTATGACCATTAGATGGCGCTATCATAGGAAATAAGTATGCTCCTCAGTGCCATCTAGTGGCCAAAATGCAGCATTTTCAGAATTCATAGACTCAAATTGCATAGAATAGAGATGGAGATCTTTCAGTTTTTCCCAACTCACACAGGACAAATGAACCATCAAGTTTGCTGGATGAACAATAGGCTGATGGAGAAATCTGTTAGTTTTTTTTTCTTTCTGCCCAATAGCATAACAAAAATAAAACTAACCGTTTATGATTAGCTTAAAGCAGAACTAAAGTCCAAGATATAAGGACTATGAACAGGCAGGGTCTTTATTGCAGAAGAAACATGCAATGTCCCTTCTGCAATAAAATACATCTATCTAACTGTTTGCAATCTTCTTTTGGCTCAGCAGCTGTGTGCCCAGATAAATGAACTCCTGCGCATGCACAGGAAGAAGTCATCCTGTGCCGGCCTATGAAGATGAACGCAGCCAGGCACCCAGAAGAAGATGGGTGGCTAGGGGCGTAAGACCATTAAAGGAGAGGGAAGTACAGTATTTAGACTTACCATTTATGTCTGGTATTTTTCTACCTATATTTTTGCTACATTTAACCACTTGCTTATTGGGCACTTATACCCTCTTCCTGCACAGGCCAATATCCAGCTTTAAGCACTGTCGCACTTTGAATGACAATTGCGCGGTCATGCAATGCTATACACATATTAAATTGTTATCATTTTTTTCACACAAATAAAGCTTTCTTTTCGTGCTATTTAATCACCACTGGGTTTTTTTATTTTTTGCTAAAGAAACAAAAAAAGACCAAAAAGTTGAAAAAAAAATCATTTTTTATAGTTTGTTATAACATTTTGCAAACAGGTAATTTTTTTTCCTTCACTGATCTGGTGGGCACTGATGAGAAGGCACTGATGAGGCTGCACTGATAAGTGGAACTAATGGGCACTGATAGGTGGCACTGATGAGGCGGCAACGGTGGGCACTGATGAGGAGGCACTGAAGAGGCTGCACTGGTAGCTGGCACTGATGGGCACTGATAGGTGGCACTGATGGGCACTGACAGGCGGCACTGGTAGGTGGCACTGATGGGTACTGATAGGCATTTGTAGGCGGCACTAATAGGCAGCACTGATGAAGAGGCACTAATAGGCACTGATTGGCAGCACTGGAGGGGTACTAATTAGTAGAACTGGTGGGCACTGATAGGTTAGCGTAGGCTTAATAAATTTGATACCTACATGGACGTGCATAGGTTTGTACGAAAATTGAATATCAAACGTTATATGAGTTCCAACCCCGTTAAGACCAATAGATTGACCTCTATGTAATTTTGCCACTCAGGACTTTCTAATGCGTCTTTATTCAAGGTGCCTTGGCTCCCTCCCTGAAGGTTTTTAGGGATGTGGTGCTTAGTGACTTTGATAAAATGCCTGTCAAAAAGGTTAAGTCAAATAGGGATATGGAGGCTGGTTTGGACTCCCTTTGTGAAAATAAAGAGTTGGTTATCAGACCAGCTGATAAGGGGGGTGGGGGGAATTGTGATATTGGAGCGTGAAGACTATATGTCTGAGATGAATAGATTTTGGGTGACAAGGATACATATACCTTACTACCCTCAGATGCTAAGGTTATATACCTAAAGGAATTGGAAATCCTTATCCAGAGAGGTTTCGAACAAGTTATTTTGGATAAAAAAAGAAAAACTTTTTTTGGTTCCTAGTGCACCTCGTACACCTATTGTGTACTATTTACCCAAAATACGTAAACATTCTACCTGCCCCCCGGGATGTCCAATAGTGAGTGGTATTGATTCCATCACGTCCCGGGTGGGCAAGCATATTGATTTTTATCTTCAACCTCTGGTGTTTAAGATGCCTTCACACATCAAGGACTCTCGTCATGTGATTAATCTTTTGTCAGAATATATCCCTAAATTAGGAACGTGGATGGTAACGGCAGATGTTACCTCCCTTTATACTGTAATTCCACATAATTTGGGTTTATTTGCTGTGGAGTACTTTCTCAGGCAGGACTCGGGCTTGTTAGATGAGCAGATTTGTTTCATCATTGAATTGCTTGAGTATGCGGCATTGCATAATTATTTCTGGTTTAATGATCAATTTAATACTTCAACTTTCTTCAAGAGTACTGACAGGAATTCATACATTTCGATTGAAAGCTGCCATCATGAGTTATGGCTTAAATCGGTACCGAAAAGTCAGTTCATATGGTTGATGCTAAATTGTACCAATGAGAGTGAATTTTTGCTGCAAGTAAAAACTTTGACCGTGCGTTTTGAAGAAAACGGCTACTCAAAGGAACTGCTCAGTCATACTCTTGAAGAAGTTGTTGGTATGGAGAGAGGAGATTTGCTCAAACAGAAACCCCCCCGTACAGATAGGGTACCAATGGTTTCTTTTATTACTACCTTTTCCGTGCAACACATGAATGTCAAAAAAATGATCAGCAAACATTGGCACATCCTGGGTAATGACCAGATTTTAAAAGCAGTGTTACCTGATAAACCTCAAGTCATCTACAAGGGAACCCCTGCCCTTAGGGCTAGAGTGGCACAAAATATTTTCAATCCTTCACCTATTAAAAGAGTTTCTTTCAAGATCTTTACGGCTTTTATCAATATAGGAGGTGTAGGGTTTGCTCTCTCAATGGTTGTAGACATAGGAGAACACAAAAGTTTACTTCATTCAGTACCTCCACCGAATATGGTATCAAACCGTTCATTACTTGTTCCACCGAGGGGGTGGTTTACCTGCTCCAATGTCCTTGTGGACTTCAATATGTGGGCAGGATAAAACATCCCATCTCGCTGAGACGTAATGAACATATCACTAGTATAAAAAATGGTTTTCTCAAGCATTCAGTTTCTAAGCAGCATTATTTCACAGCTCATGATAAAAATCCTGCCAAAACTATTTCCCTTGGGATTGATAAATTCTGCCTCCAATGGAGAGGGAGCTCTTTGGTGCGAGGTATCTCTAGGCTTGAAATGTCATGGATATATAGAATTAAGTGTTATGTGCCTTTTGGGCTTAACGTCGATGTGGACGTGAATGCCTTCATTGACAACTCATAATGGTGTTCACCGAAATATTGTATGATAACATTATCCTATGACTATGGTTGTGAACTCTATGTGAGTCCTGGGTGGCCTTTACCTTATATGTCATCTTTTATTTATTAATACATTTTTTTATTTCGGGATATATATTTTTTATGTATATTATCTAAATTTTGGTAATATATATATATTCACCAATATGATTTTCACACATATGCATATGCATGTTTTTTTATGTTTATGTATGTGTATAGTAAGCATAGTTCGCCATCCATATATCTTTGTTTTTATAATTTCCCTGTGCCTTCTAAACCTCGAGACATAATGTGTCTTGTTTTTCAATAAAGTTTTTGTTTTCAATGTACCGCTCTTTTGCTTCCTATTAGAGGACTGGTTTCCCGCCTCCCAGGGCTCAGATCGAGGCGTGGCTCCGTTCCCACACTATATAGCGTGATGACTCAGTACGTCGCCTGTTCCCTGAGACAACATCAGTATATGACGAAACGAGCGTAGGGAGGTTGACGTGCTGACGTCATCGCGCCTATCTGGTGTACATGTGTTCGCAAGCCGGCCGGCTGTGCTTTCTATGATTGTTATTTCCACTTTCGTGAAAGTGCATTTTTATTAGTTTAAATAAATCTTTGTTACAATTTTACACTATGAAGAGTCTTCTTGCTTTTCCGGGTAACGTCTGATCCACCGTCCTGGTGGTTGATGCTCAAGTTTCCCTGGTCGTTTTTGGTGTCCTATTCAAGTGGCCCTCCCTGTGGATTTCCAGTATCTCCCTGGACAGAGGCCCTGGCTGGGTAATTAGCCGCAGGCTTGCCTTTTGGTAAGCGTGCATTCTATGTGGTGGAAGTGCACTGTCTTTGAGAGGTGTATTTCACCGAGAACCTACATTGATGTTCCATATGGACTGTTGATCAATTTTCACGTTATTTTTGGTTTAGTTCACTCACCTTTATTGCTGGGACTTTTTTTTTTTGCTTTATATTTTATTTTAGCGCTGTCACATTGTATTTTGTTATCTGTATTTCTGTGTATCACATTTTTGATAGCTGCTTTATATATATTTTTTATTTAGGTTTTTGGTTTTCTTTAGCGAGGTAACTTCTATTTTATCGATGGACTCGGCGATCACAGGGTGCGCCGCGGGGGGGGCACGCGAGCAGCATGATTACGGGAGGAAGTCTATGGACGCCCTCTCGGCACCGGAAGCTATAGCCCTCTTTTGGCTATAGCACAGGCAGAAATTGGCTAACAGACCAAGCTTTCAAACAAAAATGTCAGAGGGCTGGTAAAAACCATTTAACACTTACAGTGATGCTTACAAAGACTGTTTCTGTAACTCCCTACAAATTGTTAGCTGGAGTTTGGTTGTAATTTGTTAGTCAAGTCCATCTTAATCTACATCTAACACTACCCTCTCCCCTGACTGACAATGCTGCTGACCAAAGGTATCTCTGTTGTGTTGACAATCAGGACAGGAAGTGGACCGGATTGGCCAGATGGGAGAAGCGACCGGATTGGGCGGGAGAAGACGGGGAAGTCAACCGCAACCTGAATGGGGTAAGTGCGGGGCTGGCTGGCGTGCCAGCGGGCTGGAGTAAGTGCGGGGCTGGCTGGTGGGAGAGCAGGCTGGGGTAGGTGCGGGGCTGGCGGGCGAGCGGGCTGGGGGGTGGAGGGTTTGTTTGCCGTCCCCCCCCAAAAAAATGAAAAATGGATCACCAGCCGCAACTGCTTATAGTAATACATGTAAATAAAGTCATATGCTTCTGTATATCATCCATAAATCCTGAATATGGCTGATACATTGCACAGTGTTCATCCAAAAGCGTTAAATTATAGTCCTGTCACTCCATTGGGGTATACCCTACACCTGTTGAACCAACATGTTTTGAAAACTATTTTCATATCTTCACCAGGGATACAGGCATGCCGGTTATCTCCACTGTGTCAACTACTATATCAACCAATACTTAAAAGAAAGATCAAGGTGCTTCTCCTCTGGTCCCTCCAGGCCCATAAGGAGGACCCTCCCCAGGGATGCCCCAGGAATGCTCCAGACCATAGATCATCAACTTCTCACCAGAGAGGCAGCACTGTTGAAGGGAGACATTTATGCCTTCTTCGGGTAACATATTCACACTGCCCCCTGGTGATCTGTTGGTGTATTGCGATCCCTTGTGTGCACATGGGTTACTCACTGAAGGAGTGGGAACTTTAGCTACTTTGCATGTTTAATGTATAAAGGGATGTTGGCACAGTCCTGTGCAAATTCCTGTTCCTGTTCTAGGAATATATTACAATTTTGTTTTTGGGTTTAATACAGATTTAAGGCATGGTTATCCCAAGTTAGCATGTCCACTCAAAATGCATGTGGGGACTAACTGTTAATTCTAATGTACATTGTATTTTAACGTTTCACAGAAATTGCTATAAAATGAATTCCTTGTGTAAATCTAGTAACATTTTACCTTGCATTCATCTAGAATCACATTTCTTTCAAGTAATTTGTTTCCTTCAAGTTTGTGGCCATTCCATCCTTTGAAGGTAAGCGGTGTGTCTCCTCCTAAGACCGGAGTGTTCAGGCAGTGGATGGTGATGGTGTGGACAGCCTCGGAGCTCAGCAAATGGAGAAAATTCATCTGGACTTTGCCCACATTAAACTCCAGCTGGTTAAAACAGAAAATATTGGTTAGGACAGAGCGTACTCTCAGCACGGTAAGTGGTTTGCACAGGGCCGCATATATTTGGCGTGAAGGCCCACATGCCAAGAGGCCGCATATGTGTGTTCGGCTGGCTTGAAGAAGATAACTCTAAACTGGTAACCTGTAAAGGCTTTTAAAGCGTTGCTTACAGAGATTCCTTAAATACCGTAGCTTGGCGCCATTCTATGTGCATGCGCAATTTTAACGTGTGACATGTTAGGTATCTATTTACTCGGCGTAACACTATCTTTTATATTTTACCAAAAAATGGGAATTATATTGTGTTAGTGTGCATTAAAATTAATTAAAGTGTATTATTTTCAAAAAAATTGTGTTTGAAAAACCGCTGTGCAAATACCATGTGACAGAAAAAATGTCTATGAACATAAACATAAAACCCACTATGTTTAAGGGTTCTAAGTAATTTTCTAGCAAAAAATACAGATTTTTACATGTAAACAAAAAGTCATAACAAGCCTGGTCTTAAAGTGGATATTTTACCTTTGTCACAGTAACTGGTGATAAACATGTCTGTCCTCCAGCTGTAAAGTTACAGAAGACCTCTATAGCATCTGATGGACATCCAAGATTCGGGTCAATCCAGTACTTTCCTAAAAATAAAATAAAAAATGCGTGGTTTAGAAAAAAAGTGTGTACATTCATAAAATAATTAGGACATATACACTGTTTATAGGTGGCATAGTGGCTTAGGCAGGCCATACACGGTTTGAATCTCAGCTGGTTCAGCAAGAACGGACAAGATTTGAATCATGTATGGGCAAGCTGAATGTATGATCAATCAACTTGGATACAACCAGCATGTCGGTGGTTGCAGGAAAGAGATTTTCTCCATGTATGGCCAGCCTTACTGGTTAGTGCTTATGCCATGTAGTGCTCAATTCTCTGCCAGGACACCATCTGTAGGAGTTTGCATGGGTTTCTTCTGGGTACTCCAGTTTCCTCCCACACTCCAAAGACATGCTAGTAGGTTAATAGCCTCCTGTCTAAGTTGGCCCTAGTATGTGTGTAAAAATTAGAGAAAAGCCCCGGAAGACCTACTTCGTAAAAAAAATTGGCCAAAAAATTCTATGGTTCTACGGAAAAAGGCTTTCGATCAGACACGGTGCCCAAAGAGCTGGTCCACAGAGTTGGATACGACTGAATAGTTAGACACACACACATATACTCTATATACACACTGTTTATAGACCACTCATCAATGGTGATAGGAAATTTTCAATGTTGGTTACCAGGCTACATACCGTACAATAAAAGTAATGTTAAATTTTTTCTATGGATAAAAGGAAACAGTCTTACAGATCACAGAAGTGTTCCAGCAATGAACTATAACGGTGACAGTAATGCTTGATGATAAGTACTTGCATGCATTACTGTCAGCATTATTTCACACAAAGGAAGCAATACAAAGAGAACACAATACTTTTTAACACAAGTACGTGGTACAGCAGGCATATATCAGGAATATGAAATGTTTGGGTAACATATTCTTTAAAGAGAAAAATGAGTTAAGCTGGCCATACACTAAAAGAATTTGGTTTGAAGATTTTCTTCTTAACGTTCGTTTGAATTTATAATCATTAGCGGGGTCAAACTGGTGTTCATTTTCCACCACAGTGGCGAGAATATTTGAAGGAGCAGGATGGAAAAATTTTCTCCAGCAAACTAATTTCTAACAGTGTGTGTGGTTTTTGTTTGGGAAAGTCCATTCATTCCCAAATCGAATGTTAAAAGTATACTTTATTTAAAGTACGGTATTTTCGAAGGACTTTGGTCATGTCTTCAAATGTACTGATGAGAGTTTTTGTAGAAATGTTCATACAAACGTTCGTATTAATATTTGTTCACAAACCTACTGGTGTATGGACAGCTTGGTACATTCCTATTCTGTGCTAATGAGGAAATAAATAATATTTATTTATAAATAACTATTTATTTGCAGAATATTAATTTATTCTGGCCATTGAATTGAATGAATGCTCAAACACTAAAAGCGCCTAGCGTTTAAGCGTGTTAACATGCGTTTAGGCACATCCGGTGTTTTTTTCTACGAAAACGCTTCTCTCCTGAATGCACAATTGACATTTTTTGTCCTGCCTCTATATACCTGTAAATGCCCATGTGTACATGGACACAAAGACTAATGCCCCGTACACACGGTCGGATTTTCCGATGGAAAATGTCCGATCGGAGCGTGTTGTCGGAAATTCCGACCGTGTGTGGGCTCCATCGGACATTTTCCATCGGATTTTCCGACACACAAAGTTGGAGAGCAGGAGATAAAATTTTCCGACAACAAAATCCGTTGTCGGAAATTCCGATCGTGTGTACACAAATCCGACGGACAAAGTGCCACGCATGCTCAGAATAAATAAAGAGATGAAAGCTATTGGCCACTGCCCCGTTTATAGTCCCGACGTACGTGTTTTACGTCACCGCGTTCAGAACGATCGGATTTTCCGACAACTTTGTGTGACCGTGTGTATGCAAGACAAGTTTGAGCCAACATCCATCGGAAAAAATCCTAGGATTTTGTTGTCGGAATGTCCGAACAAAGTCCGACCGTGTGTACGCCCTATAACACAGAGGGGTGATTAGAAGCAGAAAAAAAAGATGCCAAACACCCTTAAAGTGGCTTTAATTTTTTATTTATTTTTAGTTAAATAACAAACATGTTATACTTACCTGCTCTGTGCAGTGGTTTTGCAAGGATCAGCTCCGACCTCTTCTTTTCGGGTCCCCTGCTGGCACTCCTGGCTCTACCCCCTCGAGCAGTGCCCCCAGAGAAATCCGCTTTGCCTGGGGGCACCACGTGTGCTTGCTCCTGAGCTGCTACTCTATGCGTCCATAAAACACATAAGATACATAGGCCGCGGCTCGGCCTCACCCCCTCCCATTCTCTCCTCCTTGGCTCACTGGTTGTGACTGACAGCAAAGGGAGCCAATAGGAAGTAGAGTTTTGGGACAGCCGAGGCTATTGTGAACTTGGCTGGATTGGAGGTAGCTCACCAAAGGTTTTTTACCTTCATGCATGGTAAAAAACCTTCAGCCTTTACAACAACTTTAAAAGCAGTGTGAGCCCCATATGTGCAGTACAGGCAGAGATCAACGGGAGTTACAAGTTTACAAGATTTATGGCAAGAACAGGCAAGTATTTTTCTGTACGTGGACAAACACTCCCAATGGTATATTTAACAAATGAAAAAGGAGCAAACACTAGAAGTTTGCTTCAGTGAGCTGGGATGTGACAAAACAGGCTTGAATACATACCATCTGCCACTTTGCGTTCACAGTCGAGCAAATCGCGACAAATTCTCGCTGGATTGTCCCGGGTCCCGGGTGGGTTCTTTATACTGTGCATCAAATCAGTCAGGTAGTGGAGCGTTTTAAAGATCTCTGTGCTGAAATCCAGTATCGATACTTCAGTATTCTGATAGCTCTGGTCAGTAGTAGCAGTGTTGAATGGAGGGTAAGAAAGGGTAAAAAATATGGCATAAAGGAGAAGTGTGAGCAGACCAATCAGAAGTCAAACAGGAGGGCAACCCAGGAGGAGCATAATAGGAATAATTTAATAGAATCCAAGAGAGGAGAGTTAAGTTCATACAAGAAGAAGAAGACCGTGTTGCAATAACATTTGGGGGGAAAAAAAGAGAAAAGAAAAATTAGAATATAAATAAAAATGTTCACATCACTGCACAGAAATACTACAATCCATTTTTTACATGATGTAAATTTCTTTTTTATGCAGCCCAGAAGTTTTTTCCCGTTTTGGACACATCAGGGAAGGGTTAGTGTCCCCGCTGAGACACTTTGTTTCTACTTTGATTACAATTGTAACATTTTAGGGGGTTTCATGCTGATCCGCTGCGGTCTGGCCACAACACAGTGTACCTGCTTTTTCCGTGTGCGTTATCTGCACTTTGCTATAGACTTCTATTAGAGCAGTAAAAATCAGTAATTCCTTTTGGAGAGAGGCTCTAGATGGAATTACATGAATCTTTGCACACTAGTACCTCTACTATCTTGGGGCAGTTTAGCAATTATTGGCAGGTTATTTTGTTTAGATAAGTACTGACCAAGTAACTACTGGTCATATATACAATGCTAAACACTTGCAACTACTCCATAGGGAGATATAATCATTCTCTTTTGGGGTTCATGTTATATAAACAAACAAAATCTCTTTAGGCCCCTTTCACACTGTCGGACCGATCAGGTCCGCCTGTCAGTTTTGTCGGCGGACCTGAACGAGTGCTCCATGCTAGTCTATGGAGCAACGGACCCGATCCACTAAAATCAGACGGATGCCCCTACGTTCGCATCCGTCCTTGGTGGATCGGATAGGGTGAGATCTGATGAAAAAGGACATGCTGTCCGTTTTTGTCAGATCTCTCCATAGTAACCAGCGGTGCTCGACAAGCCCCTCCCCGCTCAGTGAGCAGAGAGGGACCTGTCATCTGCCGGCTCAGCGGAGATCAATGGAGAGATCTCCGGCTGAGCTGGCGGACAGAGGCGGACTCCGAGGCAGCGGATATATGTATATATATATATATATATATATATATATATATATATATACACATCAAGGAATATACAATACAATTAAATATATTGAGAATAGTAATCAACAATAAAAAATAAAATATGAAAAAATAAAAAGAAGGAGAAAGGGAGGAAAAAAAAGAAGAAATAAAGAAGAGTAGAAGAAAAGGTGGATTAAGATATGCTGGGTGTTACATGAATGGTTGATGTAACCTTATAATTTTAGAGAGAGGAAGTAAAGAATTATCAATATTAAATGTGTTGGTAAAGTCAAGCCATGGAGACCAGATTTGTAAAAAGTTAGAATGGTGATCAAGTAGGATAGGTGTTAATTTTTCCATGGTGCCCATAATTCTTTGCTTCACTTCTCTAACATTCAGAGATGGAGTTCTCCAGGCTTTAGCAATAGTTTGTCGTGTGGCCAAAAAAATAAAAGAGATCAATTTTCTCTCAGGTTTTCTAAAGCTCAGGTATGGTTTATGTAGTAAGGCTTCCCATGGGTCCAGATTTATGGGTTTGTTAAAAGTTTTTTTAATCTTATAAATTTGTGTCCATAATTTCCGGACAACAGGGCATTCCCACCAGATGTGTAATAAATTTCCTCTAGAATTACACTCTCTAAAGCAAAAGGGGGGGGGAGATTGAAGGGGAAATATGCATTATTTTGTTGGAGTCATATACCAGCGAAGGAGTGTTTTATATGCATTCTCTTGGGCTAGACTAGCATTAATTGAACATTTAGCTACATTGGTCCAGATTTTACTCCAGTGATATCTAAAGAATCTCCCAGATCAACTTCCCAAGCAAGAGCATAGGCAGGTTTACTAATTGATTGGGAAGAAATTTTTGAAGCGTAAATAAGAGAAACAATGCCAGGGGAATGTGGATTTAATTTGCATATTTTTTCAAAAGGTGTTAAGAGGGTCAGACATGTTATGGAAGGAGAGAGAAGGGTATTTATAAAATCTGTAATTAAAATTAAGCGTGATGATTCTGATAGAGGAAGATGCCAATGTTTCGAAAGATAAGATTGTGTTTTGATCCCTTCTAACAATAAGAGGTCATGTATAAATTTAACATTTTTATTAAGCCGCCAAATAACATTTTCAGAATCCTCCATGGCTGGGAGGAATATAGGGTTGTTAAGAATCCCAGGTAAGGGAAGATGTGGAGATATCAGATGACTAGAGTATTTAAAACGGTTAAACTGCACGTTTGACTGCATCTGGTGTAAATGAGCCATTATCCAATGAGGTGTAAATGAGCCATTATCCAAACTATGCAACTGATTCCCAGTTTAGTTACAGCTAAAACTGACATAAATTTTTCTTCATTCAGTTAAATTATAATATTTACAAATTCTAACGAAAAATGTATTAACTAGCATCTTACCTCCATCCGCAGTGCTGCATGTGATTCCATCAGGGCCTGAATAGCAGAATTCATATCCACCAGTCTCTGTAATGAGGAGGCAACACAATTCTTTAATATTAAACAATACCGTACCTACAAAATAGCACAAAAATGGTGTACAAGATACATTTACTGAATCGGTTAACCTATGACACTGATTTACTGTACACATGAGTATAGGCATATAGGTATACATGCAGCTTATTGCATTGATATTGATAAAACATATCAAGCATTATTTTCATTGGGCTATTTATGGCTGGTCTGAATCTTGTAAGTAAAGTCAAATTTATAAGTAAAAGTGCAAATTTTTAAAAATCATACAAAATTTGTTATATGAACTTCTATTTCAGGCTGGGTTCACACTATAGAACGCAGCGGCTCACAGCAGGAGTCCAGTGCGTCTCCATTCACCATATCAGGTCCAATTTCAGCCTGAATTTTGGGCTGAATTCGGACCTGAAATGGACCAAAAGATGCACAGGACTCCTGTGTAATTTGCACCGGAGCCACTGCGGAGATGTGTGAACCGGCTCCATAAAGAGCCGGTCACAATCTCCTGCTATGCGAATTGGATCCGGAGAACCCCACATCTAATTCGCAATAGTGTGAACCCAGCCTAAAGCAACACTCCAGCTAAAAATAACAATATAAAAATGAATAACAAAACAAAAAAAAATAATAATAATAACAATTCCACAAGACCAAATCAAGTGCCTGTAATTATTATAGCAGCACTACTATCATAAAGTTTTATGATCAGCTTTCATGTGTATGTAGTACACATAAGTAGTAGGTTATTGACAGATGATGTGAGAAGACAGTCCCAGAAACCGCAGATGGAAATCTTGCTATGTTGTATCAAAACACCCCACTGCAATCTGTGCAACACGCTCCCCTGCGGAGTTTACACTCACCAGAGGGTTGTATGAATCAGGCATGGGTTGATAAAACACAGTATTCCTCAGCGACAAGGGAAGTTTCACAGCATATCCATCGGTTCCTTGGGAAGTCGAATGACGAAACTAGTCAGGGAGTTACCTTGCGACGACCGGACATGACCAGTGCGTTCCACGGCCAGGAAGAGACACACCAGAAAGCAAGCAGTGGATGCTGCTCCCTGTTTTAATGTGCGTCACCCCTACCTAGAGCTGTGAGGATTGCCTTTCTATTTGACTACAATACCTTTTGGATAAGCTGTGACTGCTGAAGATGTATGGAAATACTTTTAATAAATAAAAGTGAGAAGACGGAATTATACTATTGGAAGTTTATTTTACCCTGAGAACCAATGGATATGCTGTGATACTACCCTTGTCACTGAGGAATACTGTGGTTTATCAACCCATGCCTGATACATACAACCCTCTGGTGAGTGTAAACTCCGAAGGGGAGCGTGTTGCACAGATTGTGGTGGGGTGTTTTGATACAACATAGCAAGATTTCCATCTGCGGTTTCTGGGACTGTCTTCTCACATCATCTGTCAATAACCTACTACTTATGTGTACTACATACACATGAAAGCTGATCATAAAACTTTATGATAGTAGCGCTGCTATAATAATTACAGGCACTTGATTTGGTCTTGTGGAATTGTTATTATTAATTTTTTTGTTTTGTTATTTATGCGTTTGCATTTTAGGCGGCAGCTGTTTATTATTATTATTATCACATAGTGATGACCTTTATGGTTACAAGTGTGGAAGGTCTATTGTAAGAAACCTGATATATCCTTAGCACTGAGATAGTGGAAGGAGGCCGTTTAGTCACTGTATTTTTTTAAATAAAAATGAATAGCCTATTAAAAAAACTAAACATGCTTTTGCTGCAATATTCAACTTCAATCCAGAGATTTCCACTTTCTGCCACTAGATGTCCTCAGTCTCATGGCCAGCATCACGCAGCCTACTTCCTCTAAACCCAGTTCGTTCTGGACACGCCAACTGCCTGTGACTGGACAGTGGAAAGAGAAGCAGCACAGTAATAAGCTAATCTCTCTGTTTTCTCCTCCTATCAGTATATTTCTTGTCAGCACATGAACTGATTGGCTCCTTGTTACTGCTTCTTCCTCTCACACTCAATCTCTACTGTACAGAGATTGCGAAAGGCTGATACCAGGTCGAATTCAGGTACTTCACTGCAATATTCATTAATGATGTACTAAGGATTACAGATCCACATTCATTTGTGTCTTTCATATCTACACGGAGTCCAGCTTTAAGCAATTGTTTCAGGACATAGCTAAAAAAATTCTGAAGCCTCGTTCTCACTTGCGGACAAGAGATGGTAAAAACAGGTGGTTGATCCATGGTTGTACCAGCTACCAACTGCCCACCTTAAGCTAACATGACAGCCAAAGGGAGTGGTACAAATGCTACCCTATAAAAGGAGGAGGAACAAAATGTTACCCCAGCTCCACTGCCAATATAAAAGTCCACGAACTGTGATCCGGTGCTCTAGCCAAGGCGTTCAGGCCACACAGGTGCAATATTTGAATTAGGAAGGCTGGCAACTAGGATGCTCTTGAATAAAAGTACTAGATTTGTTACATGGATACACGGGTACATGGATACACGGGTACAGGTTATATTCTGACACATTTCGACTATGAAGCCTTCATCAAAGCATGATGAAGGCTTCATAGCAGAAACACGTCAGGATATAGCCTGTACCCGTGTATCCATGTAACAAATACAGTACTTTTATTCAAGTCCAAGTTGCCAGCCTTCCTGATTCATATGCTACCCTATGTTGCATTAAACAGACCAGTACCACCACCAACCCATTCAAGTGAATAGGGCCACATGACAACCAACCTGCAACTGCTTGTAATGTATACAGTTGCAGTGCTGCAGGAATTTGAGGGTCAAAATAGGCATCCAGAAGGTGACATATCACCTCCCAGCTGATTGTTAATTTCCCAATGAAAGCGATCCACTGTGGATCACTTTTCTGGAGGGCAACACCAGTGTAAACCAATCCTAAGGGATAAAGAAGAAGACATGCTGTATTCAGTTTTGACCGATTTAAATCGAAGTTTTGACATTTAACCTTTAACTTACAGTTCGTCCTGGAGCACCCGGTGGACCCTAAAACAAGAAGATATATGGTAAAGAAAATGCATTTATCAAATATTAATAACTGTTGAATAATATTTGCAAATGGAATCTCTATCTGGGCTACAATAAAGACACATGTTCAACGTGCGTCTAAAGATAAAACTTTTTTTTTTAACCGCTTACCGACCAGGCACCGCATTTTTACTGCAGCAGAATGGCACGGCTGGATGAAACGGTGTTACCTTGCATCACTTCGCCTCTTGGCGTGTGTCTGACCCCGATGCGAGTGCCCGGCGGGTGCAATGACCGCTTGTGACAGATCCCCGGTTCTTTCAGGGGAGAGGAGACAGATCATGTGTTCATACTATGTAAGAACACCGATCTCTCTCTCCTTCTAGACAGTCCCATCCCCCCACCGTTAGAACACACACTAGGGAACACAGTTAACCCCTTGATCGCCCCCTAGTGTTAACCCTTTCCCTGCCAGTGACATTTACACAGTAATAAGTGCATTTTTATAGCACTGATCGCTGTATAATTGTCAATGGTTTCAAAAATGTGTCAAAAGTGTCAGATGTGTCCGCCATAATGTCGCAGTCCCGATAAAAATCGCAGATCGCCGCCATTACTAGTAAAAAAAAATAATTTAAAAAATGCCATAAATCTATCCCCTATTTTGTAGACGCTATAACTTTTGCGCAAACCAATCATTATACGCTTATTGCGATTTTTTTTACCAAAAATATGTAGAATAATACATCAGCCTAACTGAGGAAAACATTTTTTTTAATAAAAAATGTGGTATATTTATTATAGCAAAAAGTAAAAGATATTGTGTTTTTTTCAAAATTGTCGCTCCTCTTTTGTTTATAGCGCAAAAAATATAAACCGCAGAGGCGATCAAATACCACCAAAAGAAAGCTCAATTTGTGGGAAAAAAAGGATGTCAATTTTGTTTGGGTACAGCGCCGCACGACCGTGCAATTGTCAGTTAAAGCAACGCAGTGCCAAATCGCAAAAAATGGCCTAGTCATTGAGCAGCCAAATCTTCCGGGGCTGAAGTGGTTAAACAGCTTTGGATAGAGTAGGGAAAGATTAACATTCATTGGGCTATTTTTACTGTTTGTGTCCCGCTGGGCAGATATCTCTTCACTTCACTGATGTCTTATTGAACACAACTCTCACAGTGTTAGTTCTGCCTGTGCTGCCTCACAACACCCAATCAGATTCCAAGTTTTAAATTCCAGGACAAGTCTAGTGGGTTGTTGGGAGACCACACAGACAGCGGAGTGTACTGATAATTAGCGATATGATGCCCATTATGTGGTATGTTATACTTACAGGAGGACCAGGCTGCCCTCTTGGTCCTTGAGGTCCCTAATAAGACAGAAAACAGAATGATCTCCATAAATTGTAATAATCATCTAATGATCATAATGATAATGGAGATGTGAAGAATCAAAGACAGGGAATTTTCAGATATTGATGCTTATTTCAGATCTGGCAGATCTTTATCACATTTAACATTAGGCTGAACATACAGTACTTAGGAAAATTGGGCAACCCAACAACTCAAGATTTTCAAATGATAACAGGTGGGCAAATCTGCAACTGTTTTTGCCATCTATGAGTGCTTGGAAGTCACAGTAAAAACTCACATTGTGTAAGGAACAGCAGGAGCAGGTGGTTGAGTACTGCAAACGATTGCTAACACTGTCCTCATTTGACCTTCATACCTGGCTGTTTGATAGCCAAAAAGTCAGTACAAGCCCATACATTGGCTAATTATTGACAATAAAACAGTATTAAACCCAAACCCTTAACAGTCATTAGATGTGGGGGCTGCATTATTTACTTTTTTAGGGCATTTTTTCCCTCTGTTTTCACCTGGTGATCTGGCCAGTATTACCCCTCCTGTATTGTAGTGCCCCCCACTCTGGATGACGGAGCACAGGGGGCACCTTTGGACAGCAGCATTGTCAGTCTGGAGAGAGGGGAGTGTTAGATGGACTACCAACAAATTGAAGCCAAACTCCAGCTAACACTTTATAAGCAGTTTCCTTTTGGTATAAAGTTTTTACATAAATAAAAGCTGACCATTGTAAGCACACCTGTGTGAAATGGTTTGCCTCATCTCTGTAACTGATACATTCTGTTGGATTCTTTTGAAAAACAGACTTAAAGTGATTGTAAAGTCTTGTTTTTTTTTTTTTCTATAAAAATAACAAACATGTTATACTTACCTCCTCTGTGCAGTGGATTTGCACAGAGCAGCCCCAATCCTCCTCTTCTCTGGTCCCTCTTCTGTGCTCCTGACCCCTCCCTCCTGTCGAGTGCCCCAACAGCCTGCTATGGGGGCACCCGAGCTGAGTCACAGCTCCCTGTGTCAACTCAGACACAGAGCCACGGTCCAGCCCCCTCTCTCTCCTGACTGGCTGACTGACAGCAGCAGGAGCCAATGGCGCCACTGCTGTGTCCCAGACAATCAGGAGGGAGAGTCTGGGATGGCAGAGACACTCGTGGACATCGCTGGACAGAGATGGGTGTTCCAGTATTAGGGGAGCTGCTGCACACAGAAGGCTTTTTATCTTAATGCATAGAATGCATTAAGATAAAAAAACCTGACCTTACAACCCTTTTAATGGCTGGATCACCCGATGAAAATACAAGAAAGAAAGCTTAAAAATGAAGATGAATGCAGCCATCACACATAAGAATTGGTAAGCTGCAATATAATAAATGTTTGATTTTGGTTTTAATACCGCTTTAAGATCTTAAATAACTTATTTTATTCACAATAGAAAATAGAAAAAGAATCAAATGTTTAAACTGAGAAAATATACAATTTTAAGAAAAAAATAAGGTAATTTTGAAATTAATGGCAGCAAAATATAAGGTCAGGGCTATCCATACAACGGTGTGGCATCCCCTCTTCTTTTAACAACACTCTGTAAACATGCATGCAGGATCACTTCATGTGGTTTCAGGACAGGGGCTGTTGGTCTTATTCCTGGAGGGTTACTCCTCTGTCTTTTTTGGCCTTTGGCGGCGGTTTTAACTATTCTAATTATTTACATCCTGGGCAGCCATATTGGCAATCTTTACATCTGTGACAGATTGGGGTGGCATTCTTGGGTGGGCTCTTTACCATGTACTTTGTTGGTCCCACTAAACATTGCAGCCTCATTGGAAGGTACTTTGTTACACATATTTACTATTTAATATCCTTTTGCAAGTGCCGTTAAAGTCCACTTAGGGGAACCTCTTTTTTCTATATACATTTGTACCATTGGATGTGGCACTGCTCTTTTTACCCTAGGGAAGCAAATCACCACATATTCCTCATTGGAAGGTATGGGTCATCTCTGGTTAAGTTGTAGCATGAGTCCCAGTTATACAGTATTGTATTTTATCGTCTCCTGAAGAAGCAACGTAATGCGAAACACGTTGGGACCCTTGATTACTCATCTGCACAGTACACAGTTACAATACCTCCTTTCCACATACAGCGTTTTTTGTATTTGTCATATTTATATTGTGATATTGGTATATTAGTAATATGAGGTCTGTTTTGTCAGAAGAGACTAATGCCCCGTACACATGGTTGGACTTTGTTCGGACATTCCGACAACAAAATCCTAGGATTTTTTCCGACGGATGTTGGCTCAAACTTGTCTTGCATACACACGGTCACACAAAGTTGTCGGAAAATCCGACCGTTCTAAATGCGGTGACGTAAAACACATACGTCGGGACTATAAACGGGGCAGTGGCCAATAGCTTTCATCTCTTTATTTATTCTGAGCATGCATGGCACTTTGTCCGTCGGATTTGTGTACACACGATCGGAATTTCCGACAACGGATTTTGTTGTCGGAAAATTTTATAGCAAGCTCTCAAACTTTGTGTGTCGGAAAATCCAATGGAAAATGTGTGATGGAGCCTACACACAGTCGGAATTTCCGACAACAAGGTCCTATCACACATTTTCCGTCGGAAAATCCGACCGTGTATACGGGGCATAACAGTGATATATATTAGGGCAGGTTTTCTCAACCAAGGTTCCTTAGAACCCTAGGGTTTCTACAGAGGTTGCTAGGGGGTTCCTTGAGCAATTTGCAATTTCTCCCTCTCAGATAAGTTCCCACTGACACCAATGATCTTTATAAATATCTGTAAGGTGTTCATTCTTCCCAATGACAAGTGTAAGGAGCATTCTTCCCACTGACCATCACACTACTGCATCATGTAGTCATTTTTAGCAGGGGTTCCTTGAGACCAGAAAATTATTTCAAGGGTTCCTTTGTGTTGAAAAGGTTGAGAAAGGTTGTATAAGGGGTTGTCAATGCACAATGCTCTACACCTTATGATGTGGTTTTTAATGATGTGTTTTTAAATGTTCTTATTTTTAACAGGTTTGTTGTGAGTCCTTTTCCTGCATTTTCTTTTGACACCTGAAAAATCTCTATTTTCTTATTTTTTCCCTTTTTTTGCTCATGTACATTGGGATGTGGTGCCATTTGATGTCATGCTTCATCTCTGTGTTTTTATGTACATTTTGCACAGCATCCCAACGTTTTTGGAATTGGGGTTGTATTCAGTTAGGTAACTAAAGTCTTCAACAGTATTCATAACAGCAACCAATTCAAATAGTGATGATTTATGGCATTCAGCAGGCTTCATGCTCTCAATTCTGAAGTCCTTGCTTACACAGCTTTGTTACAATTTACTTTCTTATAGATGATTTTATATTATTATCGCATTGTCACATAAATGTGTTGGCTTACCATTTCCCCCCTGGAGCCCTTTTCGCCACGATTTCCCTAAAATAAATAATAAAAATGTTATACTTCTTTGAAACCAAAGGCTAATAATATGTGTTCAACGCAGTTTTTTTTTGCATGGACTCAGCAGCTGTATTTTTCCTATTATTCAGAGCTTTTAGACTGCATCCAGATTGAGCAATTATCTTAAAACAGAGCTAAACTCATCGATTTAATGGTTTCCAAAAACAGTTACATTTAAGACATGCCATGACTGATAACTATCACATTGCTTGTGCTCTCAACCGAACTGTCAAGCCATCAAATGGCTGGTGTCATAACTGATCACATGTGCAGCACCATAGCAACTGCAGATCAAACAGAGGTCAAGATGGCAAATTCCTTTGCTGTAAAAAGGACAGGAGGGTTTATTTCCTGATTAAAGAGCCCTTACAAGCAACAAGTAAAACCAGTGAGTTGCTAATGTATTTCCACACCTGTGCTAAAATCAGAAAGTCTACTTAGTTTGCAATATTCTGACTCCTGTATCAACCTAATGCATCCACAGCAGACACTAACCACCTCACAGGGTCAGAAGAGGGGAATAGATGAATTCTTGAAGCAAGTGCTATGCAACTTCATTTCTTTTTGCTTCTTGAATCACATTCAGCTTTCCAGGGCAGGCGTGTTTAAAGTGGAAGTCTGGTCTAAATTTAAGTTTAAACCTGCTCCCTCCTGCATTCTAAGCCCTATTTTAACTACCCTGTAAAGGAAAGATATGGATACTTACCTAATCTAAAGGTACCCTTGTCTGATCATGTGATTGGTTCCCAGCACCAGCTTCAGTGTAGAGAAGGGACATTGGACAACGGATGCCCAATAGTAAGTCTAAAGCCTCATACACACGATCGGACTTTCCGATGGGAAATGTGTGATGACAGGCTGTTGGTGGAAAATCCGACCGTGTGTATGCTCCATCGGACAATTGTTGTCGGACTTTCTGCCAACAAATGTTGGCTAGCATGTCTTCAAATTTTTCGCCAACAAATGTGTGTTGTCAGATCTTCCAAGTGTGTACACAAGTCAGTCGGACAAAAGTCCAAAGTACAAACACGCATGCTCGGAAGCAAGGACGAGCCAGAAGCGGTCAGTCTTGTAAACCAGCGTTTGTAATGGAGAATTAACATTCGTGACGTGGCAAATTATGAAATCTCCAAATGCAGGGCACAATTCTCTTCTTCTTTAATGGGATAATAATGAAGCTGCTTTGCTGGTGATACTGATGGAGTTATTGCAAACTAATTTTCAAAGGCTTTTTTTTTCTAGTGATATCAAGAATAATATTATTCTGTTTTTTTTTTTTTATTTGTGCAAGTTACCACAACACCATTATCCTGTAGTTTATAAGATCAAAGATACAACTATGTTGGTGTCCCTTGTCAATTTTACATTGTATTTTTTAAAATGTAACTGCCTACTCCCAAATTGTCATTTGAAGTAAAACACAAGACAAGTATTATTCTCCACAATTTTTTTATTGTGCATTAAAAAAAAACAGACATGCTATCTGCCAATAGAACTTAACCAAAAAGTGCATTCTATGCATCCAAAAATATACCAAATCAAATCATTATTCAACCCAAAAAATAATGTCAAAGCAATAACTCCAAGGCCAATAATAAATAACACGTTATCACCTCCGATTCCGCAACATGTCTGGTTGACGAACGGCCATTCAGAAATTAACTGAAAAGCGCTAAATGAAAAGCGTGAAAAGAAAAGTGCGAATTAACACTCGCCAAACTTCTACTAACATGAAATTAGCAAAGGAGCCCAAAGGATGGCGCTAAAAAGCTGAAAAAACACGTAGTACGTCTAGTACGTCACTACGTTCTTAATTGTTAGCCAACATTTGTGTGACCGTGTGTATGCAAGACAAGTTTGAGCCAACTCCCTTCGGACAAAAGTCCACGGTTTTGTTGGCGGAAAGTCCGATCATGTGTGCAAGGCATAAGAGTGGCATCACCCCGCAGGCACTGCAGCCGTTGTCCCCTGAAGCTGGCCACCTGGGAGATCATGTGACTAGACCAGAGCACCCTTACATAGTTATATAGTTAATCAGGTTGAAAAAAGACACAAGTCCATCTAGTTCAACCATAAAAATAAATAAATAAAAAATAATATCATACAATCCCATATACACAATCCTATACCCACAGTCGATCCAGATGAAGGCGAAAAACCCTAGCAAAGCATCATCCAATTTGCTACCTTACATTAGTAAGTATATAAATCTTTCATTTACAGAGTAGTTAAAATAGGGCTTAGAATGGGGGTGGGAGAAGATTTAGGCTTAGATAAGTTTAGACCAGACTTCCATTTTAAACCTGATTGGTGGTAGCAAAAAAAAAAAAGTACTAGGATATTTTACCTTAGGGTTCTATATGTGAAAAGCAGCAAAAAAAATGTTCCAGCATCACCAGAATGTATCAAAAGAGGAGAAAATACACTTGGAGTGTGCAACTCAGCGCTAAAACCTACTAGCTGTAGGGGATGTATTCTACACATATTGGCTATTATCGGTTAAATCAGTCCAAGTGATAAATCTGAAATTGGAAAAACAGAGGTCATATGTACATTTAAAAAGTTCTTATGCAACTGCTCTCGGTGGTGAGGCTGCTTCAATGGCAGACTGGGAACCCGAAGGCTGTAGAGACAAAATGATTTTGTCTCTGTCCCCAGAATGTATGTTCCAGGATTACCAGATTACCAGCAAAAGGGATAAAGGGAAAGGGATGAACCTTAATACGTCAATGGAAACTAGAAATACTGAGCAGATAGGCCATAGAACTACCTCCAAAAAGGGGCCGTTGATATTAGCTAGTTCTTTCCCAACAGTACAGAGGCCATCAGTCACCCAAGCAGTCCACACACTCTGGCTCCAGTGAAACAGTCTAGAGCAGTGATTCTCAACTCCTGTCCTCAGGACCCACTAACAGGCCAGGTTTGCAAGATAATTGAAATACATCACAGGTGATATAATTTGCTGCTCAGTGATTGCAGTATTCTAGTCTGCATCTCTCCAAGGTAATACTTAAAACCTGGCCTGTTAGTGGGTCCTGAGGACAGGAGTTGAGAACCAATGGTCTAGAGGATGTCTTTTTGAGATTTGTTGCTTGAAGGATTTCAGCACTGAATGTCCAGTAATCCAGGGGGAAACTGTCCCAGTCTAAGCTGCTTCTGGCTCTTACATAGTCATCAGGAATTCCCTTAAGGTCGGTACTTGCAATTGTCCAGGAAAGCTGCCACTTTCCAGCTTATGACCGATACGGTCCAGTGAGTGAGGCTACCCTTCTCTGTTTCAGGTTCCCTTGGTGAAGTCCTGCAGTCAGTTTCAGAATAGATCCAGGTCTTCGGGTTTTACCACAACTGAGACCTCACAGAACAGCAGCACAGTCTACAGGCTGCTTCAGGGGCAAAAACCCCCCTGAGGCTTGGAACTATCCTTGATGTGGAAAGATCAGGCTCAACAAGGCTCTAGACCAGTGATGGCGAACCTTGGCACCCCAGATGTTTTGGAACTACATTTCCCATGATGCTTAAGCAATTTGCATTGTAGTTGAGCATCATGGGAAATGTAGTTCCAAAACATTTAGGGTGCCAAAGTTCGCCGTCACTGCTCTAGACTATTTATTATCAGCTCCCAAACCCCCTTTTGGGCACACCTCCCAGGAATTGGCCAGGGCATGATAAATATTCAGACTGAGGGTTTGAACTTCCCTCCATAAACTCTGGAAGCTTCTTCCAGAGGCAGGGGAAAACAACCGAACACCCAACCTGGGGACACTGACCAGAACAAGTAATTACTGCTCCCTTGATTGCAGAAGGAGCCAAAAATGAAATATGCCTAGCAGCCTATCTAAAAGGGTGCTACATATGAATCTCAAGGTTTACTTTTATATTTTGGTGAAAGGATGCCATTAACAGCAGACTATGAGCCTGTAAGCATGCTACGTAAATCTAAAACATTAATCTGGTAGGAAAAGTGCAGAAATATGTACAGTTGTTACAAAGTGGGAAGCATGCAACATATTCTAAATAAAATGCTACTTTTATTCAACTTTTGCACCATACAATCCATCCAGAAACACGGTCTATCACAGGTGATAAATGTCAATGGCAATGGGTGAATACTATTGTGAAACATTTTGGACCATCTGAGCAGCAACTATGTATGTTGTACAAGAAGTATGTTGAGACTGCACTGTGAGTGAGACACTATGCCAAATAAGTGTACTCTGTACTTAGCTACTGAATTGTTCCACATTGTTAGGGAAACAATCAATATGTCATTATATGTATACACAGACATGCCTAGTCTCCCTTGCTATATTACACTATAACAATAAAATTTTGTTTAACGTTATCAGCATTCCACACTTGAAATATTTTGGTTTATTCAAATATGAAACACATTTGCTATAGCAAATCATTTTAAGCTGAGCTTCAGACAAAAATCAGAATGCACAAATGATTTGTATTTCTGTTTATCCCGAAATTTACACAGCCTTCACACAGCACAGCCAGGTGGATGACACCACTTACAGTAAAGGAATGCAGTGGTGTCCTCTCTCTAGTCTCTTAATTGAACATAAGAAAGAGCAACAGCAGACTGATGAGTTCATCCCTCTATTTACTCTGCTCTCTCCTCCTATCAGCATGTTCCTTGTTAACACATTTGCATGCAGCACATCTGATTGGCTCCCAGGGGATTGCAGGAGGCCGATATCAAGTCAAATTTAGGTACCTTAGCTAGTTCAATCTTAAAAAATGCATTTAATGAATACAGTAATAGTGGTACATTTGTATATTGTGCCCAGTGTTCAGCTTTAAAAAATAAGGAAAAGGGAATCAATTTTGCAAATTAAAATGAGAATTTAAAAGCCTGTCAATGTTTCCAGTGCAGATTAGAAGGTAAAAGCAAAAGCAGGAACCCGATTGATGGCTAAAGTAGGCTACTCACATATTTTTAATTTAGCCCCCAGATTTCTCCATCCACACTGTAGATGCTGCAGCTTTTGTTTTTTGACAGCTGGCCCTACTAGCTGTCAAAATACCTGAACAAATCACCAGTAAAAAAAAAAAAACCCTGAACAACTGATGCATCCGACTGAATTTTCCAGCAGGTCCCTTCAACAAAAGTTGATCGGACTCTTGACGAATGGAGCAGGGCCGGCCGGCAGGGCCACTCACTAAGCAAATTTTGTCCAGTTCCTCCACTTTTAGGAACAATAAAGTATGATCTTATATAGGAATTTTTGATTAGTAAAGACCAGTCTTCTTATAACTGCATGCTATCCACATCCAGTCTCTAACATTTTGTGCAAAAAATACAGGTAATGATTGATGCTGTGATACTCACCAGAGCACCTGTAGGTCCAATTATACCAACAGGTCCACGTGGACCACTGTTCCCCTGTACAAAATCAGAAAAATACACATCAGCATAATAATCCAATGAGAGAAGAATGGATATACAGATTAGATTTGGATTGTAAATGCTCAGGAACAGGGCCTTCCTAACCCTCTTGCATTAAATTGTATTGTAACTGTACTGAGCCTCTTTATATTGTAAAGCACTGCCCAAACTGTTGGCATATATAAATCCTGTATAATAATAATAATAATAATAATAATAATTGTGTACTTTTCTATCTATCCCAGTTGTTATCAGATAAGGAACAAACAAGACATTGTCTAGGATTCTATAGAAGGAAAAACATCGTGTGTCACTTACAATTTGCCCTGCTGGACCTTTGGGACCAATAATGCCAACTAGACCGATGTCACCATCTGGCCCCTGGAAATATGAGTTATAAAGTACCATGTAAATAAAAACACACACAAAACCACATATACAGAAGAAATAAGTAAAAACATTTCCAGTGGTACTGTTTTGTTAAACTTGTTATTGCCCAAAGCGAACAAATAGAATACATTTTTCGATAAAGTGGAATGTGAATCCTGATTTCTTGCTATTAACATTCTTCCAAAAAAAACAGGACAACCAGCCAAGAGGTCATGAGATAAGTTTTATGTGGTTTAATACGCATGCGAAGATCACCCATGGTCTGATAATCTTAGCCAATTTTATTTTTGATGTATGCTTAATGTTTTAAATCCTTTCATTATAATGATTGTTTTATTGTTTATGAAAATGCAATAGTTAGGCCAACATCTATGGCAAGCTATAGTCTTTTAATGTCGTTTTAGCTTTACATGTGAAAATGATTAGCTTTAAAAAAAATCATCTTTTCAGTGTGTGTGTTTGTGTGTGTGTTATGCCGCATACACACAGGCGGACTTTTCGATGGACTAGGTCCGGCGGACTTTGACGGACTTTCCAACGGACTTTTGAATGAACAGACTTGTCTACACACGATCAACCAAAGTCCGACTGATTCGTACAGGATGACGTACGACCGGACTAAAATAAGGAAGTTCATAGCCAGTAGCCGTTAGCTGCCCTAGCGTCAGTTTTTGTCCGTCGGACTAGCATACAGATGAGCGGACTTTTCGACCGGACTCGAGTCTGTCAGAAAGATTTGAAACATGTTTCTTTGGGAAAAAAAAGTCCGCTGGAGCCCACGCACGGTCGAATCCACCGGACCTAGTCCGTCGAAAAGTCTGCTCGTGTGTATGCGGCATTAGTGTCATAAAACCTTTCTTCTTTAAATAGTTTGTAACTATATTTGTACATGGGGGCAGCCATATTTGCTCATTACATATGAAGGCTCTGCTTCCTACTTCTTAGTGCATCAGAATGGATGTACCATACTGTTCATCTCCCTCAATTTCAGCCTCATTAAGTTCTGACTCATGTAAAACAATGAACTCCCTATTTATTAAGTTGGTTGTAAAGGCTAAAGAGTTTTTTAACTGTAATGCATTCTCTGCATTAGGGTAAAAAAAACCTTTGAGTGCAGCTCTGCCAGGCCCCTCCCCCCAGTAAATAATTACCTGACCCTGATCTTGAACCAGCTCTTTGCCCAAGAGCAGCGGCACTGCTCTCTCTCCCTCCTCACTGGATTCAGTAAGAGCAGTAGGAGCCATTGGCAAGGGACAAGGGAGGGGGCAGAGCAGGGCCGAGCCAACCCACACTGTGTGCCCAGTCAACTGGGGGGAGGAGCCAGGAGCGCCAATGGGGAACCCCAGAAGAGGAGGATCTGGGTTACTCTGTTCAATAGGTTGGACTTGATGGACTTGGGTCTTTTTTCAACCTCACCTACTATGTAACCATTGCATAGAGCAGGTAAGTAAAACATGTTTTTTTTAACAGACTCACAGTCATTTTAAAGTCATTGAGAATCTTCGGTCAAATGTGTGAATATCCAAGTTAAGTATCCAATCAAGGGAAAATCATCTGCAAAGGTTTGGGTATTTAAAGTTAACAGGAATTTGCTTTTCGCTTGACTGGTAATTTGAAGTGAATATTTACCCAATTTTTAAAGAGTAACTCCATTTTTGTTGTGAAGCCCTTTCTAGGTGATCAATGTACAGTGGGGATTGAAAGTTTGGGCACCCCAGGTAAAAATGTGTATTAATGTGCATAACGAAGCCAAGGAAAGATGGAAAAATCTCCAAATGGCATCAAATTACAGATTAGACATTCTTATAATATGTCAAAAAAAGTTAGATTTTATTTCCATCATTTACACTTTCAAAATTACAGAAAACAAAAAAATGGTGTCTGCAAAAGTTTGGGCACCCTGCAGAATTTATAGCATGCACTGCCCCCTTTGCAAAGCTGAGAAGAGTGTCATGGATGTCAGTGTCATGGATTGTTCTCAATCATCGTCTGGGAAGACCAGGTGATGTCAATCTCAAAGGTTTTAAATGGCCAGACTTATCTGACCTTGCCCCAACAATCAGCACCATGGGTTCTTCTAAGCAGTTGTCTAGAAAACTGAAACTAGTTGATGCTCACAAAGCTGGAGAAGGCTATAAGAAGATAGCAAAGCGTTTTCAGATGTCAATATCCTCTGTTCGGAATGTAATTAAGAAATGGCAGTCATCAGGAACAGTGGAAGTTAAAGCAAGATCTGGAAGACCAAGAAAAATGTCAGACAGAACAGCTCGCAGGATTGCGAGAAAAGCAATTCAAAACCCACGTTTGACTGCACGATCCCTCCAGAAAGATCTGGCAGACACTGGAGTTGTGGTACACTATTCCACTATAAAGAGATACTTGTACAAATATGGTCTTCATGGAAGAGTCATCAGAAGAAAACCTCTTCTACGTCCTCACCACAAAAATCAGCGTTTGAACTTTGCAAATGAACATATAGACAAGTCTGAGAAACAAGTTCTGTGGACCGATGAGGTTAAAATAGAACTTTTTGGCCGGAATGAGCAAAGGTACGTTTGGAGAACAAAGGGCACAGAATTTAATGAAAAGAACCTCTGTCCAACTGTTAAGCATGGGGGTGGATCAATCATGCTTTGGGGTTGTATTGCAGCCAGTGGCACAGGGAACATTTCACGAGTAGAAGGAAAAATGGATTCAATAAAATTTCAGCAAATTTTGGATGGTAACTTGATGCCATCTGTGAAAAAGCTGAAGTTAAAGAGAGGATGGCTTCTACAAATGGATAATGATCCTAAACACACCTCAAAATCCACGGGGGATTACATCAAGAGGCTTAAACTGAAGGTTTTGCCATGGCCTTCACAATCTCCTGACCTAAACATTATTGAAAATCTATGGATAGCCCTTAAAAGAGCAGTGCGTGACAGACAGCCCAGAAATCTCAAAGAACTGGAAGACTTTTGTAAGGAAAAATGGGCAAAGATACCTCAAACAAGAATTGAAAGACTCTTGGCTGGCTACAAAAAGGGTTTACAAGCTGTGATACTTGCCAAAGGGGGCAGTACAAGATATTAACTCTGCAGGGTGCCTAAACGTTTGCAGACGCCATTTTTTTGTTTTCTGTAATTTTGAAAGTGTAAATGATGGAAATAAAATCTAACTTTTTTTGACATATTATAAGAATGTCTAATCTGTAATTTGATGCCATTTGGAGATTTTTCCATCTTTCCTTGGCTTCGTTATGCACATTAATACATATTTTTACCTGGGATGCCCAAACTTTCGATCCCCACTGTACATTGCAAGGATTTTAATAAACGTTGCAGATTCCTACTCATTTTTACTCTGAAGAAAAAGCTGTCTGTTCTTCTACTTCTTTTGGATACTGATCCAAATGGGAGGGGTTTGAATGGGAGTGACTTTTTCAATTTTTTAACAGTTGGTGCAGTGCTCTATTGAGGAAAGCTCCAAGGTCTGCACCCCTTTAGAAGTGATCAACCCTTTAGGAGCATCTCAGTTGCTTTTTGTTGAAGAGAATGCCCACAATTTGACTTGTATGTTAGTGCTGACTTCTGGTGAAATCAGTGAGCCAATCACACAAGCAGGAAATTACATTTCTGGGGGGAGTTCTGTACACTAACCATTTACAGAATGCCTCTAGTTTACCATATTGCATTGCATTTTACATAGAATTACAGAGCTGCAGACTGACAAGTAAAGGTAAGTTTTTATAACAATAAATTACAATTGTGTTGCAATTATATATATGCTATATACTGTATATATATATTTTTAATTTGCAATATTTATATCCCATGAAAGCAGAGTTACCCTTTAGGTGAAGATATCCTAAACTTGTTATCTCAACAGTTACCTATCCAGGAGGCTGAGTGACTAAAGTGAAAACTGATCTCCCTCTACTGGCTAATCTAAACATCTGTATATATTTTATATAATAATGGAAATATGGCACAAAAAAGCATTTAAATATAAAAAAGTCACACTAATTTACTTTTAAAGAATACAATAATACCTAAAATATATGTTACAGCAACAGTAATAACTGACGAACTGGAAGACAGAATAAGTAATGAGGAATATAAGCAGAGATACAATCATTCTGTGTATGTTGACTTTGGCATAACATGGAAATTGTCCCTCTGTGATTCTGTCATTTTTACCATTATACCGGCCTAGGGTTTTCATACTGGGCACAAATGTAGTCACTAGCATAGGTGGATCGACTTGTCTCTGGAGAAATTGACTGTGGAGATGTAAGGTATAATAGTAATGAAGTGGCTATGTGATGTTGTGAGAAGATGTAGAAAAGAGTTGATCTTCATGCAAAATCAATACAAAAAGTTTCTCAACAGCAATGGAACTAAAACAACAGGATGATGATGTTTAGCCATACCTTTGGTCCTGGGAAACCTTGAAAACCCATTAGGCCTTGGTCACCATCTTCTCCCTATAAAACCACAATTTATTACATTTTGTTTTCATGATATCATTACTATTTAATGCACATGTAAAGGCTTGTTCAAGTCACTGCTCTAACAGCTCTGGGAATCGAATCGTGTCCTTACACATGCAAGAACATTTACTTGAGTCCTAATGCCGCGTACACACGGTCGGACTTTTCGTCTACAAAAGTCCAACGGACGCTGACGGACTAAAGCTGGCTGGTAATCCGATCGTGTGTGGGCTTCTCCGGACTTTCAACTGACTTTTTCAGCCTCAAATCCGACGGACTTTAGATTTGAAACATGCTTCAAATCTTTCCGACGGACTCGAGTCCGGTCGAAAAATCCGCTCGTCTGTATGCTAGTCTGACGGACAAAAACCCACGCTAGGGCAGCTATTGGCTACTGGCTATCAACTTCCTTATTTTAGTCCGGTGTACGTCATCACGTAAGCATTCGACGGACTTTTGTGTGATCGCGTGTAGGCAAGTCTGTTCGTTAGAAAGTCCGCCGCAAGTCCGTCGAAAGTCTGTCGGACAGGCTGTCGGACTTTTGTAGCTGAAAAGTCCGACCGTGTGTACGCCCCATAAGAGTCCGCTCCAATTATCAACTCTTTCTTATCACCAAATCCCTGATGAAGGGGGAGCAGTGATTACCAATAATGCATGTTTGTTTCTTACAGTCACTATTTTGATTAATAAACACTAACTTGACTCTCAATTAAATCTGTGGTGCCTTTGTCTTTCTAAAGTTTTTATGAATGTTGTCTGCAGCCAGGACATATCAGGGCCCAAAGGTTTACACAACATGAGGGGTTTACTGCTCAACCAACACTTCCCCATATCATCAATACTGTAACAGACAAATAAGCTACACTTACAAGCAGACCCTTCAAGCCAGGCTCGCCCCTCTGCCCTTGATCCCCTTGACTTCCAAGGAGACCTCGTGAGCCTGGCTTTCCTGGATGACCACGCAGTCCATATTCACCCTGAAAAAGTTAAATGGAAACACATTTTGTTTTTAACCTTTCTTTATAACATTTTTGAAAGTATACAAAACAGAAAGCCAAGGTAAAAGCAAGCAGACAAGCAGACTGCACATATGATTGGCAATGGTGTGCCAACTGGCAATCGTGTGCCCAGAGTAAATGCAGGGAAAAAGTTGTTCCAGGCTTCTTATTAGGCAAAATCAATCTAGTGGTACAAGACGATCTACGTATTTGAGAATAACTCTGGTTTCTTTCTACATTCAGGAAAGACAAGGATGGTTATATAATGAATCATATCACTCAAGTATGTAACTAGAAATGAAGGCAGATGAAGTGTAAAATGGAAATATCAACAAATTAAACCATGTTAGGACCTATGTTGATGAGCCTCGGGCTTGTATGAATGACATCGGTGTGACATCAGTTGAATTCATTGTCAGGGACATTTGACCTATAGTTGACCTCCTTCTGGCCTGCTTCTAGTGAGTTTTGCATTCCCAAAAAGTCAAAACTTGACCTTGGAAAGTAACAAAAAATTCAACAGCCCTTTAGTAAATCAATCCCATTGACTGAAAAACTGCCAATTAAGTTTTAAGAATTCATTTAAATTTTTTTGATCTACAGTGAGGGAAAAAGTATTCGATCCCCTGCTGATTTTATATGCAAAGAAATAATCAGTCTATAATTTAATGGTAGATTTATTTTAACAGTGAGAGACAGAATAACAGTAAAATGCATTTCAAAAAAGTTATAAAGTGATTTGCATTTTAATAAGTATTTGATCCCTTCGCAAAACATGACTTAGTACTTGGTGGCAAAACCCTTGTTGGCAATCACAGAGGTCAGACGTTTCTTGTAGTTGGCCACCAGGTTTGCACATATCTCAGGAGGGATTTTGTCTCGCTCCTCTTTGCAGATCCTCTCCAAGTCATTAGCGTTTCAAGGCTGACATTTGGTAACTCGAAACTTCAGCTCCCTCCACATATTTTTTATGGGATTAAGGACTAGAGCAGGGATCTTCAAACTAAGGCCCTCCAGCTGTTGAGGAACTACACATCCCATGAGGCATTGTAAAACTCTGACATTGACAGACATGTCTGGAATTGCAGTTCCTGAACAACTGGAGGGCCATAGTTTGAAGACCCCTGATCTAGAGACTGGCTAGGCCACTTCAGGACCTTAATGTTCTCCTTCTTGAGCCACTCCTTTATTGCCTTCGCCATGTGTTTTCGGTCATTGTCATGCTGGAATACCTATCCATGACCCATTTTCAATGCCCTGGCTGAGAAAAGGAGGTTCTCCCCCAAGATTTGATGGTACATGGCCCCGTCCATCGCCCCTTTTATGTGGTGAAGTTGTCCTGTCCCCTTAGCAGAAAAACACCCCAAAAGCATAACGTTTTCACCTCCATGTTTGATGGTGGGGATGGTGTTCTTGGGGTCATAGGCAGCATTCCTCCTCCCTACACGGCGAGTTGAGTTGATGCCAAACAGCTTGATTTTGGTCTCATCTGACCACAACACTTTCACCCAGTTCTCCTCTGAATCACTCAGATGTTCATTAGCAAACTTCAGACGGGCCTGTACAAATGCTTTCTTGATCAGGGGGACCTTGCAGGCACTGCAGGATTTCAGTGCTTCACGGCTTAGTGTGTTACCAATTGTTTTCTCTGTGACTTTGGTCCCAGCTGCCTTGGGATCATTGACAAGATTCTCCTGTGTAGTTCTGGGCTGATTCCTCACCGTTCTCACGATCATTGAAACTCCACGAGGTGAGATCTTGCATTGAGCCCCAGACCGAGGGAGATTGACAGTTATTTTGTGTTTCTTCCATTTGCGAATAATCGCACTAACTGTTGTCACCCTCTCACCAAGCTGCTTGCCGATGGTCTTGTAGCCCATTCCAGCCTTGTGTAGGTCTAGAATCTTATCCCTGACATTCTTGAACAGCTCTTTGGTCTTGACCATGGTGGAGAGATTGGAATCTGTTTGATTGCTTCTGTGGATAGGTGTCTTTTATATAGGTAACAAGCTGAGATTAGGAGCACCCCCTTTAAGAGAATGCTCTACTCTCAGCTCGTTACCTGTATAGAAGACACCTGGGAGCCAGATATCTTGCTGATTGATAGGGGATCAAATACTTATTTCACTCATTAAAATGCAAATCAATTTATAACTTTTTTGAAATGCGGTTTTCTGGATATTTTTGTTATTATTCTGTCTCTCACTGTTAAAATAAACCTACTATTAAAATTATAGACTGATCCTTATTTTGTCAGTGGGCAAACGTACAAAATCAGTAGGGAATGAAATACTTTTTTCCCTCACTGTACATGCTTGTTTAGCCCAGGTTCACACTGAGCTGCAGGAATGAAGCACGATTTCACTCCCGTATGTCAGTCCCGATTTCAGCGGCGATTTCACAGACATCTGTGCAGGTTTCTGCACAGATGTCAATGGAAATCGCAACCTGAAATCGCAAAAAGTAGTACAGAAACTACTTTTTGAAATCGGTGCGGCGCCACAAATGCAGCATTGCACAGATTAGGACGGTGCCATTGCCGTCAGATGCCGCCAATTTGACATGTCAAGTTGCATGTCAAATTGCACCAGTGTAAACCAGGGCTTAAGGTCAGAAACTAAGTATTGAATTCAGAGACTCTGGAAATTTGTAAGTCCTGTATATAATTGTATTCTATTTTGTATGTGTTGCACACTGCCCTCACTGTGCACACGGCACTAATAATGTTTTCATTACGTGTTTGCATTCTTTTGAGTCCTGATTAGAATTAGTCTGCCTATGTTACGCCCCTTGTTACCATAAACGTACAATTGTAATATTAATGTGATACCTACATAATCATGTGTATAAAAACCTTAAATTGCATCAAAATAAAGCAGAACAGTTATTTGGAAAGATGAGAAAAGGAGTGTATCTTTTGTGTCTGTTCCCTATTGCAGTAGTTATTATTAATTTGGAACCACTACGGTAATCAATATAAGGATAGGAGTTTTCAGCAACAAGGTATTTTCAGCAAAATCAGCCCCATATTTCTTTTAGTACAGGTTAATTTAAACACTTTAATACTAGAAATCAGATATATACAGTATGTTTATAAAGAAAGATCAGTTAATCAGTATAGAGCCAACCCTTCCAGTATGTTGGTCTCCATGGTTACTTTTTAAACCTTTGCTACCATCCATAATTTTTACCCCTACCAGTGTATTTGCCCCCTGTAAGCCGTGAGTGGCTGTAGCCGCACTGTGCTGCCTCACCATCACAGGCTGTGCTTTGCAAATGGCAAAGCACAGGGAGGGGTGGAGGTACAACACAGGAACTGGTGTCTGTCATAGATTTTGTTCTGATAGAGTGTGGAACTAAAAGTGCGTCTCCCGCTGTACTCTTCTAAAACAGCCGAACATGGGTTACAGCAGACAATACAGTTAAAAAAACAGCATCAAAGGTAAAAATTATGCAGGGTGTGCAAGGTCTAAAAAATAAAGTTGGGCCTTTAAACAGTCCCGGCAAGGCATCCTTTAACCCGATTAGTGACAGATTACTAAGGGGGAGATTTACTTAAATCAGAGAACTCAGAATCTGGCGCAGCTGTGCATAGTAGCCAATCAGCTTCTAACTTCAGCTCATTCAATTAAGCTTTGACAATAAAACCTGGAAGCTGATTGAGTTCTATGTAGAGCTGCACCAGATTTTGCTCTCTCTAGCTTTAGTAAATCTCCCTCTTAAGCCCCGTACACACGATTCAAAAATCTGAAGTAAAATTCTATCCGACGAGCGATCTGACGATTTTCAGATCATTAGTATGGTGCTTTCGACAGCCGATTCCGAGTCGTACGACAAAAGGTGGATGTGCAGACTATAACATTTTTGTCGTACGTGAACTCAACGTCCGTTTTTCGTTTAATTAGTATGGTATTTGTCCTAAAAAAATCCTAAGAGCAAGACTACGCAGGCTCAGAAACGAAAGAATACATACAAAACTATTCAACACATTACATCACTTCTGAAGCTGAATTTGGCCGTACAAGAATTTTCATATGGTGCGTACCCTCTTCAATTTCTACATGAGACTAGCATGCAACGAAAACCGGACAAACAGTCGTCCGAAAATCTGATAGTGTGTCTTCTTGACACATCGGTCCCTTCCACTGACAACAAAATCTTTTTTTTCTTACCATCCAGAGAAATCAATAGCACTCTAGAGAAATACCTGTGTTGTGAAGACTGAACTTTATACTATGCTTCAACTTCTTTGTATTTCTTTAACTAAAACTGTATGGTTGATGTCAGATGAGCGACTCTGCCACTAATAATCCTGTGGCTGGCAACTTGTTGAAATCGCAGCAAAGAGATTAAGAAGCTGTTTGCTTGTCCCCAAGAAATCCCTCCCTCTGTAGCCAAGGCAGTGAAATGTTGTTGCTGTTGCTAGCAATTGTGATTCAGCAGCATTTGGGCCAGTGACAGAGTCACTCCTTTCTGCATTTGGCTACAGAGGGACAGACAGGCAAGCTCCTTAGTGATTCTACCACTGGTGTTTTTTCTCTAGCAGTAGAGCAAGCTGTCTGACATCAGCCTTAAGCCTTGTACACACGATCGGATTTTCCGCAGACAAAACCTCGGACTTTTGTCCGAAGGCGTGTGCCTGGATTTTGTCTTGCATACAAACGGCAAGGAATTGTCGGCCAACAAACACGAACGTAGTGACGTACTAAGTGTTTTTTCAGCTCTTTAGCACCACCCTTTGGGCTCCTTCTGCTAATTTCGTGTTAGTAGAAGTTTGGTGAGTGTTGATTTGCGCTTTTCATTTCCCGCTTTTCAGTTAGTTTCTGAACGGCCGTTCGTCAACCAGCCATGTTGCAGAATCGGAGGAGATAAGGTGTTATTTATTATTGGCCTTGGAGTTATTGCTTTGACCCAAGTCCAGACCAGGAACAGGAGGAGGAGGATTTCTTGGACCAAAAATTGGTTGCTTTATTAATCGTGACCAATTATGTTATATGCCTTTGCTGCGGGAGCTCCAGGAGAATAACCCAGAAGATTTTCGGAATTATCTCCGGATGATGGACCCCTGCTTTCACCAACTCTTGGCATTGTTGACCCCCTATATTAAGAAGCAGGACACATGCATGAGGCTTTTACTTAATGTTTTGGTTGAATAATAATGATTTGATTTGGTATATTTTCTATATTTTTGGATGCATAGAATGCACTTTTTGGTTAAGTTCTATTGGCAGATAGTCTAATTTTTAAAAAAATTTTTTTAATGCACAATAAAAAATTGTGGAGAATAATACTTGGCTATGTATTTTATTTCAAATGACAGTTTGGGAGTAGGCAGTTACATTTTTTAAAATACAATGTAAAATTGACAAGGGACACCAACATAGTTGTATCTTTGATCTTAAAAAACTACGGGATAATGGTGTTGTGGTAACTTGCCCCAAAAAAAAAAGCATAATATTATTATTCTTGATATCACTAGAAAAAAAAAAGCCTTTGAAAATTTGTTTGCAATAACTCCATCAGTATTACCAGCAAAGCAGCTTCATTATTATCTCATTAAAGCCCCTAGCGGTATTCCCGAGTCTGGCTCGGGGTGGATTTTCAATACCAAAAGCGGTATCCCCAAGCCAGACTCGGGATCGCATCGCAGGATCCATGTAGAGGTTACTTACCTTGTCCCCAGGATCCTGCGATGTCTCCCCGCTGTGATCGGCGAGCCGCCGTGTCTCGCTCGATTCACAGTGCCGAGCTCCGTTCCCTGCGAGCGTTGCGACGCACGGGGACAGAGTTCGGCGCAAATACAAAAAGTAAAACACACAGTATAGATACAGTATACTGTAATCTTACAGATTACAGTACTGTATCAAATAATTACACATCCCCTTTGTCCCTAGGGGTCTGTTCAGTGTCCTGCATGCAGTTTTATATTATAAAAACTGTTCTTTCTGCCTGGAAACTGGAGATTGTCCATAGCAACCAAAACTGTCCCTTTACATGAAAAGTGGTTTCAGACCAGCTAGAAAACAGCGATAATAAATTAGAATCACTCGCAGAATTGAACGATAGTGATTTGTGGGGAGATCCGTCATCAAACACTAAAAGTAATGAAAGCGACAATTCTGCAACTGAGCAACTTTCAGTGTTTTTGATTTGATTACATTGTTGAATAATTTTTATTATTATTATATTATTATTTGTTATAATTATTTATAGTTATTTATTATATTATAATTTTTTATTTCGTTTTTCAAACTTTATCATACCCGGGATGTCTACTAGACTCTTGTTTGGACAGATTTAACTGAATTATTCCAAAGAATTACAGGCCTATAATATAAAACGCCAAATTTCTGTGCAAAATAATGGTACCGCTTTCAGCATCAAAAATCTGAAATAATCATACCGCCAGGGAGGGTAAAGAAGAAGAGAATTGTGCGCTGCATTTGCAGATTTCATAATTTGCCACGTCACGAATGTTAATTCTCCATTACAAACGCTAGTTCACAAGACTGACCGCTTCTGGCTGGTCCTTGCTTCTGAGCATGTGTGTTTGTACTTCGGACTTTTGTCCGATGGACTTGTGTACACATGCTTGGAAAATCAGACAACACACATTTGTCCGTGGAAAATTTGAAAACCTGCTAGCCAATATTTATTGGCGGAAAGTCCGACAACAATTGTCCGATGGAGCACACAAACGGTCAGATTTTCCGCCAACAGCCTGTCATTGAACATTTCCCGTCGGAAAATCCTATCGTGTGTATGTGGCTTAAGTCTTCACAAGATGGGCACACTGCTCATTTATTACATTATCACTTTCTGTACTGTGTGCTTGCTCAGTACAGCACGTTAAATAAAACAAATGTCACTTGTTCTAACTCCCATCCCACAGTTGTTCATGCTCCAGTGAATTACTACAACAATAGTACTAGAACTCCAGGACCCAGAATCTGGTGCAGCTTTGCATGGTAGCCAATCAGCTTCTAAATTCAGCTTGTTCTGTTAAGCTTTGACATTAACCCCAGGTTCACACTGGAGCGATTTGAAATGCGATTTTACATATCAAATTGGCGGCAATTGCCGTCAATGGCACCGTCCTAATCGGTGCGACGCCACATCTGTGGTGCTGCACCGATTTCAAAAAGTAGTGTCTGTACTACTTTTTGCGATTTTGGGCTGCGATTTACATCGATATCTGTGCAGAAACCTGCACAGATGTCTCTGAAATCGTGTCCAAAATCGTGACTGACATGCGGGAGTGAACGGCTTCATTCCAGTGTGAACCTGGGCTAAAACCTGGAAGCTGATTGGTTTCTATGCAGAGCTGCACCAGATTTTTCACTTTCCAGTTTTAGTAAATACCCCCCCCCCCATGCAATCCTAGTATTTATAACTCAAATTATCAGTTTAATATTAATGTAATTGTATACCCCACCATAAAATATACATGCATATATATTTTAATACCTTAGGTCCTGGTGCTCCCGTGCTGCCTGGGATGCCAAGAATGCCTTTCTCCCCCTGTCCACCAGGTAATCCAGCCAGTCCAGGAAGCCCTGGATTGCCCTTTTCACCCTGCAGAAATGAATGTTCAGAAAGAAACAAAAACATAGTTGGTTGATGGCATGTGCAGCATTGTAGCTAAGCAGTTACACTGTGGCTTTTGGAGCACGGGGATCCATGGTTTAATTCCCAACAGAATACCCATTATTAAGTTTGTGTGGGTCTTCTCAGGTGCTCCATTTTCAATTCATAAGGAAAGAGTCAGCCCTATTGTAATGTGTGTCTTTGTACAACTGTGTTAGGGGCAGTAGACTATAAGTCACTCTAAAAAACAGGACAAGTATAAGCGGTACTATGTAAATGAAAGGATCAGTCCACCTGAAAGTGATATTTTACTTTAGAGCCGGGTGGGCTGAGTCAGCCTCTGTATTCTTGTATGTTTTGTATATGCCAACAGTGAGATCTTCCTGCCAAACGTCTCCAAATCTGTTCCTGTCTACCCGGGAGTTTTGGGTGTTGTTAGCTTACACTATCTTTGCATGTTCAAGTGCCTCCTGTTACAATTTCCATTGTTTAAAATAGATTATCATGTGGAAGACAGACTGAGAACCCCTAATAATTCCTGCAGCAGGTGTGCAGACCTGGGAACTCCGTATGGGGATGTTGGTAGCCCTTCATAATGGGCACAGCAGGTGTGAAAACCTGGGAGCTCAGTACAGGGATGGTGGTGGCCCTTCATAATGTGAACAGCAGGTGTGGAGACCTGGGAGCATGGTGCAGGGATGGTGGTAGCTCTTCATAATAGGCACAGCAGGTGTGGAAACCTGGAAACTCAGTGCAGGGATGGTGGTAGCCCCTCATAATAGGCACAGTAGGTGTGGAAACCTGGGAACTTAGTACAGGGATGGTGGTAGCCCCTCATAATAGGCACAGTAGGTGTGGAAACCTGGGAACTCAGTGCCGGGATGGTGGTAGCTTTTCATAATAGGCACAGCAGGTGTAGAAACCTGGGAACTCAGTGCAGGGATGTGATAGCCCCTCATAATAGGCACAGTAGGTGTGGAAACCTGGAAACTCAGTGCAGGGATGGTGGTAGCCCCTCATAATAGGCACAGCGGGTGTGGAAAACAGGGAACTCAGTGCAGGGATAGTGGGAATCCCTTATAATGGGCATAGCAGGTGTGGAGACCTGGGAACTAAGATCAGATTCAACTCTGGGATTCAACTCGAGGATTCAACAATAGAATCCCAGAGTGATCTAACAAACTGTCAGACGGTTTAACGCTCCAGCGTTCACCAAGGATTGAGAAACCAGTTTGAGGTTGACTAACCTTTTAATCAAACATAGATTTCTTTATTTGTTTATTAGTTATATTTGCTCATTCAGCTCTAACACTTTTCACTGCACTTTACAGAGAACACTGAAGCGCAACAACAATGGTCCCTGCCCCTGAGGAAGTTCAAAATCGAATGTCCCTTCTACACTCATACACCTGAACAGAGGGTCTATTTTTCACTGGAACCAAATCAATGCATTAATATTTTGGGGAATCTAGGAAGAATCCTAAACAAACTTAGTTGTCCCAATAATGGACCAAACATCCTACATATTTTCTCATGCCAAGTTCATGCATTCTAAATGATGTGTACTGAAGAAAATGGTAACAAGCTCACATGTTCTGGGGACGTCAAGTCGTTAATGCAATCAGACATTGGTCAGTAACAGAACTAACCTCTGAGCTACCACATTATCCACAATGTTTCTATTTAATTCGGCACAGAACTGAACTCAACCACCCTGACTCAATCAACAAAGTCAACTTGAAAATTTGTGAAATATAAATAGTCATATAAAGTAACCACACACAGCTCCATGTCTCGTACAGATGTGCTGGCAAAGCTGTTAATAAAACTCAGGTTTCCCTTTTATTTTTCAAAAGCTCTAGTTTGGGATTAATTTGGCCTTGTGAGGCAAAAAACAATGAAATGGACAGGAAAAAGAAGAAAAAAAATTTTTTTTACTATCGTATATTTTTATGGATACATCAAACAAGCAAAACATTAAAGAAGACTCAAATGTATCTGATATTGTTTTATACACATAACATATGAACTATCTGCGTCAGATATTAAGGCAATAAAATCACACTAAGCAAAAGCATGTTTTTATGTCTCAGTTACAGCCAATGATAAAACATATTAAATAGTCATTTTATAGCTCTTGGAACAGATAATAGAAGAAACATTAGAGACATTTGCTACTTGGTTTCCTTTTTATGAATATAAAAAAAATGTGGGGAAGCACTTAGGGAAGAACTCTGAAAACTGACCACATAACACAACCGTGAATTCAGAAACCAATAACCCTTTCTGTAAACAGAAGAAAAAAATGTTTTGGGGTCGTTGTGGATTTTTACACTTCTGCTTTTCCTTAGGCTACTTTCACACTGCTCCATTGCAAAAACGCAGTAAAAAAGCATATGCATTTTTGCCATGTTTTTACTGTGTGTCTGCTGCGTTTCCAGTGTGTTTTGCACCTGTGAGAAAAGGACATGTGACTCCAAAAACACACAAAAAACACAACGCTGGTGCGTTTTTGATGCATTTTCTAATAATTTCAATGGGGAGGTGTATTTTTGGTGTGTTTTGTTTATCGCACCAAAAATACAGCATACAAAACTTTTGAAGATGCAACTGACCAGCGTGAAGAGCTCCATAGGATTTAATAGTCATACATTTTTATTCCGGGTAAAAGGTAAGGTAAAAACTGAGGGAAAATTGCTCAGTGTGAAAACAGCCTTAGCGTGGTACTCCGCTCATTTGTTACTTTCAAGAAATATCTCTAATTAATCCCCTGAATACAGAAATGCTGGAAAAGTCTGTCCCTAACACTTAACCCTCCATATAATCAAGCCTAAAATTTGACCTAACACCTACATTTACCCTTTAACACTTAGGGGTCTATCTATAAAACGTCTGTTGTGACAAAAATTGCCTTCTCTATTGTGTGTGGTTCTTATGTTGTCAAAGCGTACAATGCTAGCACACCACAGATCTTGAAAATAACGCCCAACTGTTTTAGAATGATCACATCATAGCGGTGAAAGTGCAACATTTCAGAGCCACGCAGGACCCCTTCATCAGACTAGTAATTTGGTGTAATCACATGCCTGATGAAGGGGTCCTGCATGACTCTGAAACAATGCACTTTCACCGCTATGATGTGATCACTTTAAAAAACAGTTGGACGTTATTTTCAAGATCTACGGTATGCTGGAGATATATGCTTTGACTCATGTCGACACCAGTTTCCAGCTAGCATGTTGACTCCAGTTTCAGAGGTATAACTGGAAAAAAAAAACAATTATGGCCACTAGGTGGTAGTGGAGATATAGGAACTACATATATTAGAGGAAATATGGCAATTTTCGGTCTGATGATGCAGAAGTTGGTCATGTCCACACAGTAAACATTTTATACAAAAACCTTTTAAATTAAACCTGTAATCAAGATTTTCTGAACCTTTTTACCCAAAAGAATCCCTAAAATAATGTTCAGGGCTTGAGGAACCCTTGATAAAACCAATTTGGGGGTAAATGGGGAATTCTCCCCTTATAGTGGTGGTCAGAATGCCAACTACAAAGATCCTTGGTGTCATGCTGCTGGCTTTGCTAAGTGTTGTTGGCAATGGACCTATGCAGGCTCCATCAAATAGGAGGCCAATCAACCACTGCTCAAGAAACCCCTAGCAACCTCTGGAGGAACCCCAGTAGAGAATGGCTGCTCTAATGGCTGAATACAGGACTTCCTCTCTTTTAATCCCAATGGCCGAACAGAGCTGTAGGAGTGCAAAGGGAAGGTGAGTATAAGCTGCTGTTGGAACTTTTTATGGGCAAAGCACAGGTTGGCTTTAACAGATCAAGCTCAAATTCCGAAGCTGCAAAGGCGGCAATTCTCGAATTAGCTGATCTCCTAAACCAGAAAGCCAGTTTTGCTGTAGGAGTCATCTACAGACAAATGTGAACAATGGTGTGTTTGTGCTCCCCCACCAGTGCATCATCATGACTGTCACATAAAGCACAACCAATAAATATTCGATTGATTTAAAAAGGAGCAGAGCTGACTGCATACAACTCCACAGGACTGTTAGATGCATGAAAACTCAAGACCAATATTCTATTTAAATGAAAAGGTTGTTATGTTTTCCAGAATTACATTAAGGTTATGCTACTATAACTTGTCAGTTTAGATGCAATCAATGCTTAGCAGATTGGCCCACTTCATGCACACATCTCACAAGGTATGAATACTCACATGTAGTCCAGGTCTTCCAGGTAAACCAGGCCTTCCAGGGAATCCAATCACAGAGTCAGAGCCAGGGAAACCATTTGCACCTCTCAGTCCCAGTGGACCTGTTTTTCCCTAAAACACAAATTTGTCATCTTATCGGGGGAACTTGGCCTTTGACTATCAACATTTTTTACATGGTGTGACTAATGGCCAATAAATGCAATTCTTACAGTACAGCAAATACAAGGCCAGTGCACTTTAAAATGGGGGAATGTATTATGTTTTTTTATATACCATCATATACATACATACATACATGAAATTACTGACTTTTAACTAATTCATCATCATTTCAATGAATTTAAAAAGGTAAAAGCTGTATTTTTTAATGAATAATTTAAATCAACATGTTCTTATGTAAATAAATCTATACATCACTTTGTCAATTTTTACAGCACCTTGAAGCCCAACTTTGGGCTCAGCCCCTCAGCAGCTCATCAACCTCCTCCTCTCTTAAGGGCCCCACCGCAATATGTTATGCTGTTTTTTTTTTAAACCTCATCAAATTTATTACAATATACATTTTGCAATCACATTTGCAAATCCATTTTAATTGCCGTTTGATCACTACTGAATTCACAGCCAGTGCCGTAGGTGACTGGTTCTCATTCTAGTAGGAAAAAATGGCAATCAGGCAGGATTTTTAAAGCAGAAAAGGCATACTATGGGGTTTATTTACTAAAACTGGAAAGTGCAAAATCTGGTGCAGCTCTGCATAGAAACCAATCAGCTTCCAGGTTTTATTGCCAAAGCTTAATTGAACAAGCTAAAGATAGAAGCTGATTGGCTACCATGGACAGCTGCATCAGATTCTGAGTGCACCAGTTTTAGTAAATCTCCCCCTATGTCTCTTCTGCATTAAAGTTTCTTACCTGCCTGTCTGCACTGCTCAGGAAGCAATTTTGACATCTGCCAAGTACATGTGTCATCCCCAGCTGGCCAATCATGATTGAGAATTCGGAAGAAGACTGGCCGAAGATGTCAGTGGCTGGTGAGGGAGTTTCAAAATCGTGCCGCTGGAATGGAGATGATTGTAGTTCCCCTTTAAAGCGGCATTAAAGTCTTTTTTTTTAAATTTTAAATACCAAACAATGGTTTTGCACAGAGCAGCCTGGATCCTCCTCCTCTCAGGTCCCACGTGCGTGCTCCTCCCTCCCGCTGGATGCCCCCCATAGCTAGCAGCTTGCTGTGGGGGCACCCAAGCAGGCGCATTCCAAACCCGTAGCTCTATGTGTCCACTCACACATGGGGCCACAGCTCGATCCCGCTCCCTTTGTCTCCTGATTGGCTCACAGGCTGTGATTGACAGAAGCTGGAGCCAATAACTACCACTGCTGCCAAAAGCCAATTAGAAGTCTGAGTCCCCCCCCCCCGAGAGCCAAGGCTCTTGTGGACATCGCTGGATTGAGATGGAGACACAGAAGCCTTGTGCCTTTACAACCCACTTTAAGTAAATTACAGGGGGGTTGATTTATTAAAACTGTAGAGTGCAAAATCTGATGCAACTGGTGTAGCCAATCAGCTTCTACCTTTAGCTTGTTCAATGAAGCTGATTGGTTTCTATTCAGAGCTCAACCAGATTTTGCACTCTCCAATTTTAGTAAATCAACCCCAGGGTGTATCCCTTAGTTTGTAGATGTGCATACTTATTCATAGTCAGTGAACCAAAAAGTATTTAAAACCCAATAGAATAATGCCCCGTACAAACGATTGGATTTTCTGACAACAACTGTTGGATGTGAGCTTGTTGGCTGAAAGTCTGACCGTGTGTATGCTCCATCGAACATTTGTTGTTGGAATTTCCGCCAACAAATGTTGGCTAGCAGGTTCTCAAATTTTCCTCCAACAAAACTTTGTTGTCGGAATTTACGATCGTGTGTACACAAGTCCAATGCACAAAAGTTCACGGATACTCAGAATCAAACAGAAGGAGCCGCACCGGCTATTGAACTTCCTTTTTCTCGGCTCGTTGTACGTCTTGTACATCACCGTGTTCCCACATTTGTAATTGTTGGCCAACATTTGTGTGTCTGTGTGTATGCAAGACAAGTTGGAGCCAACACCCTTCGAAAAAAAATTCGCGGTTTTGTTGTCGGAAAGTCCGATCGTGTGTAGGGGGCATTTAGCATATTTCAAAGGCGATCAACTTCCACATTTCTCTGACAGGTCTACATTACCAAAGGTATTGCCCTCAGCTACTCTGGATACCTACAGGGAAAACATTCCCTCATCAATATAATTGCAAAATATGAAAACTTTTTTGTATTATTTTTACAGAGTAGAGGGCATTTAAAACCCATGTCAGTTTTTTTTTGTATCATTTGTTTCTTTTAAGAGATTTCCCTGCACTTCATGCCACAGCAGGAAGGAAAAATAAAAAAATCCAACTTGAGGTTAATCTTCTATTACACTATGAAACAAGCTGTATTTTTCAAAAATGTGAAAATAAACACAATTTAAAAAGGTTTAAATCAAACTAGAAGCCACAATTGCATTTACCTTTGGAGCGATGCCACGCAAGTGATTTTGTAAAAGCTACAATCTCATAAGAATCTTTCTTGCAAAATATGAACAGGACCATTGAAATGGAAGTTGTTTTAAAGATTTCAGTGATTTGTGACTGAGCAATTGACTTTTAGCAGTGTCTACAGCTGCAAGATAAGCCAACTTCAATAACTACTTCAGTTATCCCATGCAGCTGTGGAACGAACACTGTGTCACAACCAGTGACTTGTAGTTGCACACACCATATCCAGCTACAGCAGCAAATCTGTTGCAAGCTACAAATCCCTTATCTGAAGGGAGATAAGAGTCTATTACATCCTGAAGGAGATCAACTACCTGCTTCTCAAAGGTTTTTTTTCCTGTGGACCTGTCCATATAACATGAAAGCCTGTTCTAATAATCATACAGATAAATCACATTCACTTTTGAGGCTGCTGGAAAAATCTATGAAACAGAGAGCATCTGGCATTAATATAACATCTGCCTGCTGGGACTGTGCACAGCCTTGTGGTATCACAGCTTATAATTAATGGACGATCCAGCATGGATGAATTCAAATGAATCTAAAGCTGAGATATCTACTGCTAGAAAAATGCAGAAGCTACTCACGGGAATTCCTGGCTTGCCAGGTGGTCCTCTCAATCCTTTCTTCCCCTTAGAGCCCTAAAATATAAATGTTTGTAAAGTTAGGTCAACCAAAGACTCACACCCTTTAAATCTTACATTGGCTCAGCACAGCAGAGAACACAGAGAGAAATGAATTGGTGACAAATAGAAGTAGAAAGCTATGTCAAAATATTAGAATTCCATTTTAATACAGTCTCAGTTCAGTACATGCTGGTAAGGCTCAGTCACCTATTGCCCTGGAGGCTCCAGCAAGAAAAGGCTGAGGCTGGCAGCAGAGTGGGTATGTGGTTAGTACTTCTGCCTGGCAGCACAAGGGTCATCAGTTTGAATCCCAACCATGGCACTACCTGCCTGGAGTTTGCATGTTCTACCTGTGCCTGCGTGGGTTTCCTCCCATACGCCAAAGACATGCTTGTAGGTTAACTGGCTTTTGTCTAAATTGGCCCTAGTATGTGTATGTATGATTGTCAGTTAGGCTGGCCATACATTACATGATTTTCCTTAGATCTACCAAAACCATATACAGTATGAGGTCAAAACCTAAACACTCTCAATTTGTATGCAATCAGGCAGGCCCTTGTACTACATAGTTGAAGGTAATTCTAAAGGAAATAAAGAAAAGTATGTAATGTATGGCCAGCTTTAGGGATCTTAGATTGTATGCTCCTTGAGGGCAGGGACTGATGTAAATGTACGATATATATGTGTAAAGCTCTGTGTAAATTGACAGTGCTGTATAAGTACCTGTAATAAATAAAATCTTTATACCTGTGCTTCCTGCTATGGCCACTCCCTTTTAGGCTTTTTGCTTAACACAGCAAGAATCCTTTTGCTGCGGCAGAAGAAGTGAAGTTGATGAATTGGGCAGCAAAGAAACCATGGGAGATCTCCCAAAGGGAGTTTCTGGGCTGTAAATAAACATATAGCAGCTTAGCAGTCCTTAGATAAGGTATCTGCATTCATTTTACTTTTCAGACCTTTTTTTCTTAGTTTTACTGGCTAATCCTGCAAATAACACTTTTCCTTTCCCTGGGTGGCTAGCTACATTCACTCCTCCACTGTGTCTATAGAAGAGTCATCGTTGCCACCCAAGCTGGACTTTGAACATGTTTGCCTTTGTTGATCAGCTCTACATGGTGGAGAGATTAGTAGTTTACATAAGGAAGATAACATTAATTTAACATTAATTTATGCTTCCAGTTCAGTTCACAGGAAGTGACAAGGACATGGTGTTTTTGGCAAGATCAACTGGTATTTTCTGTTATTAATGAAAATGTTCTTAGCCTGAAAAAAACATCAAAGGACTGTAAGATGAAATATTACAATTTAGTTCTCCTTTAAAGCTGTATATATGAATATGAGAGGCTGCCACTGGTGTCTTATTCATCCTTTAGTACCTTCAACAACGTCTGTACTTTCTGAGTTAGACCCCTTTCACACTGGGGCCGCCCGTGCATTAGCGCTAAAGTCCTGCTCATTTTAGTGGCACTTTAGTGTTGTTTAAGCGGCGCCTTTCGTCCACTAGCGAGCTGCTTTTAACCCCCACTAACGGCCAAAGAAGGGGTTAAAACCGCCCACGTTGCGGCACTTCCGAATCGCTTTTCAGGCGCTTCGGAAGCACTGCGCATTCATTGCAATGGGCAGGGGTGTTTTGGGAGCGCTTTATACAGCGCTCCCAAACGGCCCCAAAGATGCTGCTTGCAGGACTTTTTCTAATGTCCCGCAAGCGTCCCACCCCAGTGTGAAAGCACTCAGGCTTTTATATTTAGGCGGCATGGGAGGCAGGTTTCAGGCGCTTTACAGGTGCTATTTCTAGCGCTAAAAGGCCTGTAAACTGTCTCAGTGTGACTGTCTCAGTGTGTCCACAATGCCTCAAATCAAATTGTTCAATAGAATAGTGCAGTGCAATATAATAGATCAATGCCAAATCCTCAACACGGAGAAAATTAAGTTCATATGCTAAAAAATGTAGGACCCAGATGGTGTAGAGCTGTGTATCCAAACAAACATGCAGGTGTCAGAATCCGTGTATCACCTCCACCAGAGACACTTATTGCCGCTCACCTCATAGATATGACCCCTGAATCAATAGGGTGGTCAAATCAAGCATTCCTCTATGGGGGTCTATTCTTTTTGCGGCCAATATAAGTCTGAAGTGGCAGTTCCTCCGTGGTGGTATTGATATATAAAATAGATAGAAAAATATAGTGTTCTCTGCTAATCTTTATTGTAAAATAAGTAAAACACTTACAAGTCCGGCACTTAACATAAGTGCAAATATCAAGCACTCGGTTAGCACAACACAAAGCAGAAGATAGCCGCAGGTGACGTCATGTGTAGCTCCACCCCCATACGCGTTACATGCTGGGCGGGACTTCATCAGTGGTTCAGTATATGAACTTTATTTTCTCCGGTAGAGGATTTGACATTGATCTATTATATTGCGTTGCACTATTCTGTGTTAACTGTCTTGCAGGGATGAGTGAAGAATACAGGAGGCCTCACATTGCCCCAGTGCAGTCCCACTGTGTTTTGGACAAAGCACAGCTAACCCACAAGTTTTGTGCAGACTAGCTACATTTTCTTATAGACTTCCATGAGCTCCTGGGGTTTTGGTGGGGTTTCAGAAAGCACACCAAAGATGCAGCATGCAGGAGTTTTGGTGTGCTTTATGAAACTGCACTAAAACCACAGGACCTCATAAAACTCTATGGGAAAGCGCAACTCACTTACACGAAAAGAGCAGCAGGGCGCACTTTGAATGACAATTGCGTGGTCATACAACAATGTACCCAAATTAAATTTTTATCATTTTCTCCCACAAATAGAGCTTTCTTTTGGTGGTATTTGATCACCTCTGAGTTTTTTATTTTTTGTTAAAAAAATTAAAAAATACCGAATTTTCTTAAAAAACAAAAAAACAAAACCATTTTATATTTTGTTAATAAAATTTTGCAAACAGGTAATTTTTCTCCTTCATTGATGTATGCTGATGAGGCTACACTGATGGGCACTGATAGGCTGCACTGATGGGCACCGATGGGCTGCATTGATGGGCACTGATAAGGCGGCACTGATGGGCACTAATAGGCAGCACTGGTGGGCACTGATGAGGTGGCAGTGGTGGGCATTGATAGGTGGCATTCGTGGGCACTGAAAGGTGGCACTGTTGGGTGGCACTGAAGGGCATTGATAGGTGGCACTGAAGTGTACTAATAGGTGGCACTGATAGCTGGCACTGACGGGTGGCAGTGATGGGCACTGATGGGTGACAGTGATGGGCACTGAACGGCACTAGTAGGTGACACTGATAGGCAGCACTGCTAGGTGGCACTGATGAGGCACTGATTAGCACCACTGGTGGGCACTGATAGGTGGCATTCATGGGCATTGATAGGTGGCACTGATTGCTGGCACTTATGTACTGGTGGGCACTGATTTGTGGCACTGTGGGCACTGATTTGTGGCACTGGCAGGTGGCACTGGCAGGCGGTACTGGTGGGCACATATGAGGCGGCTTCACCTCTTCCTCTTCGAGATGGATGTCCCTTGCACTGAAGCAGGTGATCAGCTTTTTTTTCTCCTCACGCTGTCAGCGTGAGAAAAAAAAAAAAAAAAGATTACCGATCTTCTGTTTACATCACGTGATCAGCTGTCAATGGTCGACAGCTGATCACGTGGTAATGGCCGGGATCAACCCCTTACTCCGATCTGTGATCACCCATGTCTCATTGACTCGGGTGATCACATCGCACGCCGTGCGCGCCCTTCAGGGGGGCATGGCGAGCGTGCAAAGGGGAGGACGTCTATTGACGGCCTCCCGGCAAAGCTGATCCAAGCTGTAGCCGTCATTCGGCTATAGCGCGGATCTGAAGGGGTTAAAAACAAACACTTACCTAACTATTCTAGCACCTACCTAGGAGAGTGCTACACTTCTAAGACATGCTGGTAGGTAAAATGGCCCTAGTATATGTGCATGCAAGATAGGGACTTAGCTATACTATGACTATAGCCTAGCTTTTAAGCTCTTTGGGGTCAGGGACTGATATGAATGTACAGAGTGCAAAGAACTGCGTGAATTGTTGCTGCTATTAAATAAAGTCAGTAATAAAAAAAAGAAAACGTTTTGATTGGCTTATTTTACTATTAGAAGAGATCACATGGCCATATTGCTAGGCTTTTAGTCACAAGACCAGTATACAAAGGAGACTCAGTGTTTTCATCGGGAAAGGTATATTAGTCTTTCCATTACTTACATCCATTCCAGCAAGACGGTTAACATTACTATACATTAACATTTGTATAAAGATCTAACTTTAAAGTGAACATGCAATAAGGAAGGCATCTTCGACTTTACAAAAGTCTCCATGTAGTCATTTTTGTTTATTATCACAAGATCTTAGGTAATATTTCACAATATCTATTCTTGGTATTTTTATTACTATTTAAAATTTTGAAAGTAACAACAAAGAATATAGCATACGCAGATGTTTAGGAGCTCATGCTCCACGTAATACATAGTAAACATTAAAAAAAAAGAAAAGAAAAATAACAAAGTAACATTGGATTTGGATACACAACATGTATCAAAACTACAATAGTATATTAGTAAGACTTAATCATCAGATTCATGTTTTGTGATCTGAATTCCACTCTATCCAGAGTTGGTAGAGGTCGGATATAGGTAAGAACCCATTTTTGTAGGAGAATATAGTTCTAATCAGGGAGAAGGTCTCCGAAGGGTTAGATGCCAGCTGGGATTTACAGTATCTAAAAATTGCAATTCTATTTAAAAATGACTTATTGTCTTTTCTGAACATAACATAACATGTGTATACAACATATTGTTAAGAACATAAGGTATGCCATACAGAAGGTATTAAACAAGTAAAAGAGTAACAAATTATAAAAAAAAAAAAAAAAGGGGGGGGGGGGGTAGATGAGAAAGAAAGTGGGTAAGATAAAGCCAGTTAAAGATTTTTCTTGATCAATTCCCAATATTTATAGATGATCATCATATGCACGTTTACTACGTTTTGTCAAAAAACATCCAGGCGGTATTTCACAATATCCAAAATGATAAAGTGTACTATCCCAGCATGTAGGAATTCCTGAAAACTATAATGCATGTCATATGTCCAAATATGCAGAGGTGTCATTAGATCCGATTTTCACAGTAGGGTTTGTGGCTCTATTTCAATAATAGTATGATAATAATTTGATGTGATAGTTACAGGAGGACGTTTGGAAAGTTATTCTTCATGATGACAGAAAAAACCTTCAGAAAGATCAAAGATGAAAATGAAGAGACAAGAATCTGCTTCATCTCTCCTTTAAGGTTTGTTCACATCAGAATCGGGGGTGCGATCTGCTGAAGGTGTCAACAAAATCCTATTGAAACCCCCAAATGCAGATCACAAATGTTATGTGTCTGCCTGCACCGGATGGCATGGTGCAGTGCTTTTTTCGAAAAGTAGTGCATTCACTACTTTTGCTGTGATCCAGTGCAATTTCAGCCTAGTCAAATGAATGGGCTAAAAAACGCACTGCACTGAGTCACACTAAAAGCTTATCTAAACCTAAGAACAAAAATGTAACATACCGCAGCTTACTAGCCCTTAAAGTGGTTGTAAATTCTTACAGACCACTTTAACCTACAGGTAAGCCTAGATTAAGGCTTACCTGTAGGTGCAAGAAATATCTCCTTAACCTACACGGTTAAGGAGATAATTTCCTGAAAACGGGCACCGATGTCTACGGCGCGAATGGCGCAGGCACACTGAGCATGCCATTAGTGAAGGCGATCATGCCGTCACTGACGGCTCCCGTGCGCATGCGCTGGAGTGACGTCATCGCTGCTCCGGCCAGTCACAGCGCTGGAGCAGCGATACCAGGAAGGAAGATGGACGCTTCGTGGAAGAGGGGACAGCGGTGACATTGCAGGCTCCTGTGTCAGGTAAGTGACACATAATGGGCTACTATGCGATGCATAGTAGCCCATTATGTTTTACCTTTGCAGGGAAACAAAGAGGAAGTAAACCTATCAGGGTTTACTTCCTCTTTAAGCAGTCTTTTTTTTTGTTCAACCAGTAGGTTGAACGAAAAAAGCCAACTTGGTTCCTCCATCCCCCTGACTTGGGGATGAAGGAATCCATCCTCCTGTTGAGCTACTGTATTCTGACAGTGGGGAGATGTACCCACTGTCAGAATACACTGATCAGCGTTGCAGGCTATAGCCTGCAGCGCTGACCGAGCGTGGAATATCCATCAGGGTGGTTGTACAGAAGTAGATTGGTAGAACTGAATTTCAATCCATGTATGTCCGGATGTGGTGGCTGCATTTGTTTTCTTTTTTTTCAGACTTTTTGCCTTTTATTTTTACTGTGTGATCCTGCCAGTAACACACTACCTGTCCTAAGGTGACAGCATTCACTCACTGTACTGCATCTAAGGAGTAGTATCTTTGTCTTCCTAGGAAAAGAAGTGTGTTAGACTACAGAACACCCCCTCTCCTTATCTCGATAATACAGGGGTAAGGTGCTCTGTAGTCCACAGAGGCGATCTGGGCATGGCTAGCAACACTGCTTGAGATTTCAGTACACCAAAGGTACAGGGTTGTCTGCTTATACAAGAAGTTTACTGGATTTCTGGCAGAGCAATTGGTATTTTTCTGTAACTGCAGCATTTTTAACCATGGGTAAAAATAAATATTTGGAGAGATGTACTGAACATGTTTTTTTTTATTTTCCCTAGACCTACATCTTCACTCCCTTCTGTATAGCCTCGGTGTCCCATTAAGACGGGTCTGAATGCCTGAGGAGTGGCAAGGATAGGTTGATTATGTGACCATGTGTAGTCATACGTCTGGGAGCAGGACCCACCGACTCCTGATCATTAGAACTGAGAACGGTCTTTGACAGCTCAGTCATTGTTCAGGGAGCAGAAACTCTATCACTCATGGATACATATATACAGAGTGTGGGCATTACATGGTTAATCATACTTAAAAAAGTATGGGGCTGAATGACAATGTCTGGTGGAGTACACTCTTGATTGCAGAACATCTGATATTTGCAATGTGTGCTGAATGCATAATTTATATTTAGCTAAGTTCTTGGTACAGTGTATTCCATATACTGTATTTAGCCAATGTAAAGTAGTGAGTGTACAGCTTGTATAACAGGTGTGAATGGGGAGCAGGTGTGTTAAATTTGGTGTTATCGCTCTCACTCTCTCATACTGGTCATTGGAAGTTCAACATGGCACAACATGGCACCTCATGGCAAAGAACTCTCTGAAGATCTGAAAAAAAGAAGGTTGAAGGGGTGGGGGGTCAGCCTGTCAGTGCTCAGACCATACGCCGCACACTGCATCAAATTGGTCTGCATGGCTGTCGACCCAGAAGGAAGCCTCTTCTAAAGATGATGTACAAGAAAGCCCGCAAACAGTTTGCAGAAGACAAGTAGACTAAGGACATGGATTACTGGAACCATGTCCTGTGATCTGATGAGACCAAGATAAACTTATTTGGTTCATATAGTACCAAGTGTGTGTGGCGGCAACCAGGTGAGGGGTATAAAAACAAGTGTGTCTTGCCTACAGTCAAGCATGGTGGTGGGAGTGTCATGGAGTGGGGTTGCTTGAGTGCTGCCGGCACTGGGGAGCTACAGTTTATTGAGGGAACCATGAATGCCAACATGTACTGTGACATACTGAAGCAGAGTATGATCCCCTCCCTTTGGAGTCTGGGCTGCAGGGCAGTATTCCAACATGATAACCACCCCAAACACACCTCCAAGATGACCACTGCCTTGCTTTGCTAAAGAATCTGAGGATAAAGGTGATGTACTGGCCAAGCATGTCTCCAGACCTAAACCCTATTGAGCATCTGTGGGACATCCTCAAACGGAAGGTGGAGGAGCGCAAGATCTCTAACATCCACCAGCTCCGTGATGTTGTCATGGAGGAGTGGAAGAGGACTTCGGTGGCAACCTGTAAAGCTCTGGTGAACTCCATGCCCAAGAGGGTTAAGGCAGTGCTGGAAAATAGTGGTGGCCACACAAAATATTGACACTTTGGGCCCAATTTGGATATTTCGGAAATTTGGATAGGGGTGTACTCACTTTTGTTGCCAGCTTTTTAGACATTAATGGCTGTGTGTTGAGTTATTTTGAGGGGACAGCAAATTTACACTGTTGTACAAGCTGTACACTCACTACTTTACATTGTAGTAAAGTGTAATTTCTTCAGTGTTGTCACATGAAAAGATATACCGGTAATAAAATATTTACAAAAATGTGAGGGGTGTACTCACTTTTGTGAGATACTGTACATGTACAGCGTAGACAATCATCTTGCAGGTTTGGGTTTTAAGCTTAAGTAATAGGAAAGAATTGTAAAGTATGGAAAGTTTTGTCTATGGGTCAGACAGACAAGGCGATGACCCATAAATTCGGTTTCACGTCCTCTACTTTGCATATGAAGAAAATGGTAATAAATCATTTTTGTGCCTCAACCATCTAACCATTACGTGTGCAGGTTTGATATGCAATTTTCTTCCTTTCCGCATCAACATGATGGATGCAAACCTTAATATTAATATTAAAGGTGGAAAGTAACATCTGTACTTACTATTGGTCCTCGCTCTCCTTTTTGCCCCTGTTCACCAGTCACACCTGGTTCGCCCTATAAGAAACATTCCAAGATTACACACAGTTAAAGAGATTTGGAATAGGTAGTTTGTTAAGATGAAAAACTTAAAAGAATAAAAATCACAGTGCATACAGTACATACAGCAATGACTATCCACTCATAAACTGTGCAGGATGTAAACCCTAACAATGAACTTCTCTTATTGTTATTTTCTTGTTTGCTTCCTGTCAGTCATTAAGGCCCCATTCACACTAGCGCGTTTTTTGATGCATTTTGCATTTTGCAGAAATGCACGGGAATTTTTTAACATGGGTTCCTATGGAACATGTTCACATCAATGCTTTTTTGTATCTCCGCGTTTTTGGAAAGGGTCGGGGACTTTTTCTCATGCAAAATGCAGCGTTTTGCATGTAATGGTTTTCAATGGACAAGCATCAAAAACGCAAGTGCACCTTTTTTGCAGCGTTTTTGATGCGTTTTTGATGCGTTTTTGGTGCGTTTTTGCCGTTTTATTTTTTTTTTTTTATTTTTTTTTTTTTTTTTGTAATTTTTTTGTAAGACTGTAAAAAAAAATGAAAAAAAAAAAAACGCAAAACGCAAATCGCGGCAAAATCGCGGCAAAATCGCGGCAAAAACGCGGCAAAAACGCGGCTCAAAAACGCGGCAAGCATGAAAAAAAAACCTCCAAAAACGCTCAAAAGCAACATGCATAGGTGTGAATCGAGCCTTAGGCCTAATTCACACCTATGCAGTTTGCATATTCCAGGTGCATTTTGCGTTTTTCAATACACAATTTTGATCTATTGAAGTCTATGGAATCAAAAACCAGAAAAAAAGTCCTTGGCCCTTTAGATAAAATGCACAGATGTGAACATGATCCATAGGAAACCATGATAAATGGACTGTAGAGTGTTTCTGCAAAACTAAAAAAAAAAAGCTAAAAAAATGCATAGGTGTGAACCAGGCCTCAGAGCTGTCCTGTGTCCTGTACAAACCTTCAGTGTTATCTCAGGGAATCTAGTTAGCCCTCCTAGTGTGTATCTTGGACTACAGAACAAATAGTATCTACTTTGTAAAGAATAGAATAGGGGAGCCTTTGAGTAGTTTAACAAAAGACAACGGGGCAGCATTGACACCCATCAGTCCACAAAATGCTGTGTGTTATCAGTCCAAAACAGGACTTATGCCTCGTACACACGATCGGATTGTTGGCCAACAAAACCGTGGAAATTTGTCCGAAGGGAATTGGCCCAAACTTGTCTTGCATACACACGGTCACACAATGACGTACTAGACGTACTACATGGTTTTTCAGCTCTTTAGCGCCACCCTTTGGGCTCCTTCTGCTAATTTCATGTTAGTAGAAGTTTGGTGAGTTTTGATTCGCGATTTTCAGTTCGCACTTTTCAGTTTGTACTTTTCAGTTTGATTCTGTACGGCCGTTCGTCAACCAGACATGTTGCGAAATCGGAGGAGATAACGTGTTCTTTATTATTGGCCTTGGAGTTATTGCTTTGACATTATTTTTGTTGGTTGAATAATGATTTGATTTGGTATATTTTCGATATTTTTGGATGCATAGAATGTACTTTTTGGTTAAGTTCTATTGGCAGATAGAATGTCTAATTTTATTTTTTTTATGCACAATAAAAAAAATTGTGTAGAATAATACTTGGCTATGTTTTCTACTTCAAATGACAGTTTGGTAGTAGGCAGTTACATTTAAAAAAATACAATGTAAAATTAACAAGGGACACCAACATAGTTGTATCTTTGATCTTAAAAACTACGGGATAATGGTGTTGTGGTAACTTGCACAAATAAAAAAATAAAAAAAAGCATAATAATATTATTCTTGATATCACTAGAAAGAAAAAGCCTTTGAAAAATTGTTTGCAATAACTCCATCAGTTTCACCAGCAAAACAACATCATTATTATCCCATTAAAAGAAGAAGAGAATTGTGCGCTGCATTTAGAGATTTCAAAATTTGCCACGTCACGAATGTTAATTCTCCATTACAAACTCTAGTTTACAAGACCGACCGCTTCTGGCTCGTCCTTGCTTCCGAGCATGTGTTTGTACTTTGGATATTGTCCGACGGACTTGTGTACACATGCTCGGAAAAACCGACAACACACATTTGTTGGCGGAAAATTTGAAAACCTGCTAGCCAACAGTTGTTGGCTAAAAGTCCGACAACAATTGTGCGATGGAGCGTACACACGGTCGGATTTACCGACAACAACCTGACATGCAACATTTCCCGTCGGAAAGTCCGATCGTGTGTACGGGGCTTTAGAAGTTGACTGCATTTCTAAGGAATCTATGGGTAACTGTCTGTACTTGCAGGGCCTCTGAAGGGATAAAACAATGTGCATGTAATGCAGAAATGTACTGCATCTTTTTTGAACAGACACACTTTTTTTTTTTTTTCATAACAACTGTTACTTTTATTGATTTTTGTTATAGCCCTGTATTAAACGTCCTCATTGATAACATCGTTCAATGACAATGTATAAAGTGAAAAATCACACAGGGACTATGCTAAAAAGTCTATAATATAAAACAATATATGAAGCGCTTGGAATCTGTGCCCTATTAAACAGCTACAAGATACCCTGCCCCTCGGGAAAGCTGGACTCATACTAGGACCTTAGCATAGATCAGAAGAGTCCAACTCCAGGTGGAGGCTGCACACAAGCCAGAAGTTCATCAGAGATATTAATTTTACATAGTAATCCAAACCTTACCTAAATACACATTTTAAAAACACAACAGTTTTACTCGTAAGCAGATTTCAAACACTGATGGGGTCATCACTCTGTACTCTCAACAAGCTTCCAGTGCCTAACTGACAACTCACACTGCTGGAACTCCCTCAGCCACCGGTTCCTCTATGTCTTTGTACAGGAATCTAACATAAAGACAGGTCTGGGTGCTTATATAGCTTGCATACTGGTTCTTGGGAACCTGACAGCTGCCCAACTTCACTGCAAGCCATGTGACTAAAGTCAGCCATGCATAGATTGAAATTCAGTCGGTTCAGCAAGGACTGGACGAATTTCGATACATGTATGGGCACCTTGGTTGTACACAAGTTGATCTATTTATCGACTTGTGTATAACCAGCTTCTCAGGTTTTTCCAGAATGAATAGTGCCATCAGCTATAGCCAGCAACACTATTCATTGTGTTCTACCAGCAGGGAAGGGTCCCAGTCGGCAGAACACAATAGCGCTGCGGTAGGGATTCCCTCACCAACACTGACTTGTGCTGATGGGGGAATCAAGCTATTTTCTTTTCTTCCACCCGTGGTGGATGAAAAGAATGTTTCATAATCCATGGCCTGCCTAAGAACATGTCATAGAATGGCATGTACTGAGGAAGAACTGCAGCTTTTTCTTCAGCAGGTACCAATAATCCCAACAGACAATACAAAGTCAGCTCTGATGCGAAATCCCTACACTGTGCAGAAAAAAATGGCTGTTGTTACCAAAATAGCAAAATTTATACTGTGATTACATAGCATTTGGGCATCTAAAATACCCAATGGATATACTTACCGGTGCGCCTTGCTGACCAATTGCTCCTCTCGGTCCAACAACACCAACAATACCCTAAGATAAGACCACATTTAACCATTCTGTTATTTTTTTCACATAACTTAGTAAAAGATGCTGCATCATCATTAAAAAAGGAAAAACATTTCTAAATCACTGTTTTGGCAATAGTGTACAATATTTAAGAGTGACTTTTTTAGCTGGGCAGTGGTGGACTGAGCTTGGGTCAGGACCTGAGCTATAGAATCCAATCACACTTTTTTTTCCATTTTAATTTTTTTTTTAAATACTGTATATATCACATAATTGTTGACTCGTATCAGTCTGTATTCATATTTTAAACCCCTTCTTTCTATGTGAAGTTTCCAGGTATACATTGTATACCCATGAGGGCCATCATAATTGCTCTTTGGATATGCAGGCTGTGCTGCCTGTTTAGCAGTACTGGGCTATGGTTGTGTCATTCTTGCTGTCCACATCTACCAGAGAGGTCTACCTGATTAGAAGAAATACATTCTCTAAGGCTCGGTTCACACTAGGATGACTTGTCAGGCGACCTAGGTCGCCTGACAAGTAGCGTTCCGTTCAGTACAATGGAACCGTTCTAATCGGAGCGACGCAAGTCGCTCCGACTTAGAAAAAGGTTCCTGTACGACTTTGGGGGTGACTTGGGGCGACTTGCATAGACTTCTATACAGAAGTCGTTTTGCAAGTCGCCCGGGCAGTCGTGTGCAGGTCGCCTCGGTGAGGCGACCTGCAAGTTGTGCCGCCTCTGGTGTGAACCGAGGCTTAATGGCTTATTTACTAAATGAGATGAGAATCTTCTCTAAAAAAAAAGTTGTGAAAATTCACTTCAATTAACCAATCATGTAGAAAGCACCTGCACATGATTAGGTATTGAAAGTGAGCAGGAATATGCTTTTCAAACGATTGGATAGTTGAAGTGAATATTTACACAATTATTTTAATGAAGATTCTCAACTCCTTTGGTAAATTTATGTTCCACAAATATGGAATTATAATACAGCAAGCATGTGTGAATTTCATATGTTAAAGTCACTTTAAAATTACTTTAAAGCAACTCTATCACCTAACTGAACTTTTTTCATTAAACACTGCTATCAGTAAAGCTAAATAAGTACATTTACAGTGGGACTCACTGCTGCAGCCACTGATTAGAGACATTATTTTTGCAGCATGTCACTTTGACAATGGGGACTGCCATACACTGATCACAATTTGTCTGTTCCCTGCTGACCTGACCAAATTTGTATCAGTGTATGGCCAACTTAAATCTTGATATCAGCACAATATTTCTAAAAGGCATGCAAAATTCCAATCTTTCATGCTGTAATCTGCTGGCCAGTAAAGCCTAAGCTTTGGCCAGGGCAGGAAAAATTGGCAGGCCGATGAAGGTATAGCAGGCAGCTCTAGGTTCCTGAATTCATACATACAATAGTCCCCCTCTTCCTTCCCTTGTATCATTGGTCTCCAAACTGTGGCCCAGGGGCCAAATGCGGCCCTTTGCTTTCCTTTATCCTGCTTTTCAGGCACTATTCCATCCACTGACACCATTAATGGGGTACTGTTCCTCCCACTGACACTAACGATAGGGCACAATTCCTTCCATTGACACCAATGATGGGGCACAATTCCATCCACTAATACCAACGATGGGCCACTATTTTTCCAGTAACACCAGGAATGGGGCATAATTCCTGTCACTGACACCAACTATGGGGCACTTTTCCTCTCACTGACACCAATGATGGGGCACAATTCATTCCATTGACACCAACAATGGGGCAAAATTCCTTCCACTGATACCAACGATGGGGCACTATTCCTCCCACTGACATCAACAACTGGGAACTATTCCTCCCACTGACACCAAGGGAAAGGCACCATTCCTCCAATGACACCAACAATGGGGCAGAATTCCTCCCAATGACACTAATGATGGGGCACTATTCCTCCCCCTGACCCTAACGATGGGGCACTAGTCCTTCCACTGACACCAAAGATAGGGTATTGTTTACGCCTACTGGGTGCCAGGACATCTTCTACTCCCACTGGCCCTAGTCCAGCCCCCCTAAAGTCTGAAGGACAGTAGAGCTGCACGAATAATCGGTAAAAAATCTCGATCTCAATTCAACCCCCCCTCACAATCTTTATGCAGAATTTCCCAATTCATTCATGTAACAAATGTAGAGAGTTCTCTGCTCACTCAGCTGTCAAAAGAAAAAAAAATGGGCAGCCTGTCAAGTTTTTCACAACATTGTGGGCACTGGTAGATAACTAAAAACATTGTAACTTTTCCTTCTTGGATCAAAGGAATGAATTTCGATCTGGAAGTTTAACCACTTAAAGACACTTTTTCTGACACTTGTTTCTTACAAAGTTAAAAATCAGTATTTTTTGCTAGAAACTTACTTGGAACCCCCAAACATTATATATATTTTTTTAGCAGAGACCCTAGAGAATAAAATGGTGATTGTTGAAATATTTTATGTCACACTGTATTTGCGCAGCAGTCTTTCAAATGCAATTTTTGGGAAAAAATACACTTCAATGAATTAAAAAAAAAAACTAAACAGTAAAGTTAGCCCAATTTTTTTGCATAATGAGAAAGATGATGTTGTGATCTTTATTCTAAGCGAAAAAAATTGTGATTCTCATTTTAGTCAGAATCGTGCAGCTCTAAAGGACAGTAAACTGCTCCTTTGTTTAGAAAGTTTATCGATCCCTGCCTTAGATCATTGTTTCCTAAAGTATGGGTCGAGACTCAAATTTGCTGTGTTGTGATGGGTCCCCACACAGTGGTGTAGTAAATGCAGCCTAGTTTGTCCAAGCACAAAATTGGTGGCAAGTGATACAGTATAGCACACTTTATTTATCTGTGATTCAAATTGTATACTACCTAAAATGTAGTCTACAAATAATGCAGTTTATTCACCACAGAAAATAAACCATTGTGAGGCAAAAAGTCACCAAAAATGTAAAAAATAAAAAATAAGGAAGACTGTACGTATTTTTTCTTTACTAAAGCTTATAGAAAATGGTGAAGAGTGCTTGCAATGTGTTATATGGCCATTGTTATTTGTCTTTGTATAGCTTTTTGAACATTTTGCTAATAATTCTTATCCTGGGTTCCCGTACGGTAACGATTTTCCTAATTGGGTCCTCTGATTAATACGTTAAAAAATCCCTGCATTAGATGGTTGCACAATAGCCTCCTTGAAGTGTATGCACGCTATAGGTACACACAGCTGTAGGTGCTGAAAAAAGCATTGCATAGCAGTAAAAACAGATTAGTAAGACATATAAGACAAGTTTTCAATACGCAATAAAGATATTGTTTCCACAGCTATCATAGAGGATGTGGAAAAAAAAAACGAATCTCTGAACATGTCTTCGTACCTTATAGCCTTCATCTCCAGACTCTCCCCGGTCACCGCGCTCTCCAGTAGGGCCCTGTGTTGAATAAGATAAGATATACATTTTAATTTTGTGGGTATTAAAGCACACATTCATTGGTATTATATATAAGAAAAAGTCGCTTAGGTAAAAAAAAATATTGTTTATATTAATATAGACTTTGTTGAGCAGGGTTCATCTAAAGTGACAAAGTAAAATGAATAGCAGCCAACAGGCACATACAGAGCAGTCTGGAATACTTCAGGTGCTGCGAAAAAAAAAAAAAAAAAAAAGACAGCTCCTCAATCAATATAAAACTAGAATGGCGCACAGTGGGAGGGATAATTCAATAAATGCACAATTTCAAACAAAATTCCCTGGCACTCGGCCCCACGAGCCAGCATAAGGATCTGTCTAATCTATTTCTAATAAAAGAAAAATACCTACATTTATAGAAAGCTACACACCATGCCAAGGCATCTCTGCATTGTGCAGTTTACACTAATCTATGACAGAGCAGGACACCTATTAAAGTATTAAAAAACTAAGATCAGGATTAAAGTGGTTTTAACCACTTCAGCCCCGGAAGGATTTTCCCCCTTAATGACCAGGCCATTTTTTGCGATACGGCGTGGTCGTGCAACGTTTTACCCAAACAAAATTGATGTCATTTTTTTGCCACAAATAGAGCTTTCTTTTGGTGGTATTTGATCACCTCTGCGGTTTTTATTTTTTGCGCTATAAACAAAAAAAGGCTGACAATTTTGAAAAAAAAAAAAAACTATATGTTTTACTTTTTGCTATAATAAATATATAAAAAAAAAAAGTAAAAAAAAAAAAATGTCTTCATCAGTTTAGGCCAATATATTCTTCTACATATTTTTGTGTAAAAAAAATCGCAATAAGCTTATATTGATTGGTTTGCGCAAAAGTTATAGCGTCTAAAAATTGGGGATAGATTTATGGCACTTTTATTATTATTATATTTTTTTTACTAGTAATGGCGGTGATTAGCGATTTTTTTAGCAGGACCTCGACATTGCAGCAGACAGGTCGGACACTTTTGACACTTTTCCGGGAGCAGTGACATTGAAACAGCGATCAGAATCAGAGCTATAAAAATGCATTGATTACTGTATAAATGACACTGGCAGGGAAGGGGTTAACACTAGGGGTCGATCAAAGGGTTAAGTGTGTCCTAGGGAGGTGTTTCTAACTGTGGGGGTAGTGAACTAACTGGGAGTACAGAGAGATTGCTGTTCCTAATCACTAGGAACAGACGATTACACTGTACTCACACTGTACTCCCCTGACAGAACATCGCGCCTGCCGGCCACGCGCATCGGCTCTGGTGCTGCGTGCGCCCGCTGTATCTATTACATGAAGCGCCGTACCAGCACCGCGATTCATACAATAGAGCCGCCTTGCCGCATTGTAACTGCGGCGGCTGATCGGCAAGTGGTTAAAGGCAGATGGATTTTTTTTACCTTAATGCATTGTATGCATTAAGGTAAAAAATCTTCTGCAAGCAGCGCCACCCTCAGTCCCCCCTAAGTACATACCTGAGTATGATCTCGATCCAGAGATGAAAATTCAAAACACTAACAATAACATACAAAGTCAAAGCCAACTCCGCCCTGAGCCGTTCTCTCCGCTCCTCTCAAGACCTCCTGCTCTCTAGCTCCCATGTCTCCTCCTCCCATGGACTTCTCCAGAGCCTTTCCCATTCTCTGGTACTCACTACCCCAATCTGTCTGAATATCTCCTACTCTGTCCACTTTAATGCGATCCCTGAATACATAAAAAATGTATTCAGTGAAGCCTATCCTGCCTTCAGCTAATAAACAAATCTTCTATTTCAGATCATCCCTCAAAGTTATTACCTTTTTGTTCCACTAGCCCCTTCCTAGTAGATTGTAAGCTTGCCGGAGCAGGGCCCTCTTTACCCTCTTGTTCTGAATTGTATTGTTGCTGTATTGTCTCCCTTTATATTGTAAAGGGCTGTGCAAACTGTTGGTGCTATATAAATCCTGTATGATAAAATAATGTGCACAAGAGCAGAGGCTTTCTCAGCTCTGGCTCCCACTCATACAGAAGTGGGAGCCATTGGCTTCTGCTGCTGTCCATCACAGCCAAGAGGGAAGAGGGAGCAGGGAAGAGGCGGGGCCAACCCACGCTCTGTGTGTCTTATGGACACACAGAGCTGGCTCGGGAGCAAGCAGGCATGAGTGCCCCCATAGCAAGTGGCTTGCTATGGGAGCACTAGGCAGGGGGGGGAGGGGCCAGGAGCACCAGAAGAGACCCTAGAAGAGTAGGATTGGGGCTGCGCTGTGCAAAACCATTGAATGGAGCAGGTAAGTATGACATGTTTTTTTATTTAAAAAAAAAAATAAAAAGTGAGCCTTTAGAATCACTTTAACTGTAAGCACCCTATGATACATATGCAAAGAAAGCCCAATTCTTGGAAAGAAACACTCAAGTCTTGTGGTGTGCATGCAATAAATGGTACAAACAAAAAATATTTAGTACCTATGCTCAGATAAAAAAAAAAAAATGCTTCACATATGATTAGGGCTGGATTTTGGCATTCACAAAGGATTTAATCCTCTTAATTTTGGGATACATGATGCAATCAGTAAGAAGGCTTTACTGTGCTACACACTGATTCAGTAGGAGGGCTTTTTGATTGCTTATTCCTTTCTGTATGGTTATACTGTCTCGTTGGGTGCCAAACCCTGCTCCATAGAGGCCACGGTTTCCACGCACTGCACTGGTAATGGCCAAAAAACAGGAAAGCTGTATGCAGTTTGGAATAAATGACTCCACAATATTAGGCTATATATTCACTATACACCAGCAGTTCTTGATGTGCATCTGACTGATGGCTAACAAAGAAATGGTTTGCATGGATCTGCTCACTTTCCTGAAATGAGGAAATATCCTTTTATTTTTGGGATATGTGATGAAATAAGACATGTGAATACTTTCTGTACTAAGAAGGCTTTACTGTACTATGCACTTATTCCGATGGAGGGCTTTTTGATTGCTTTATTCCCTTCTCACCATAACGGTATGGTTGGCCTTGTTGGGTAATTACATACAAGTATGAAGTAACTGAAGTAACTGTCAAATTTCCAGCATTTTTGTTTGCTCAACTATCTGAGACATCTAAAAGGTTTATGCACATATGGACTAGATATTGGACTGTTATACAGGACACAATATTTGTCTTTTGTTTTTTCCATCTTTTATCTAGTCTTATTTTCGAACCTCTATTACCTAGGGCTATAGAAGGTGGGTGTAGTTTCAATCAAATATGGGTGTGGATTTTAAAAAGTTGGGATGTCCATTATAGCCATTATTAGATATGGTGATTTGGTAACTTTAAGCAACCAAGATTTTTTTTCCCCCTTCCAGATAACAAAACAGAATTGAGATTGTCCAATATGGAAGTCCAGACATATAGTTTAAAGTTTTATCATATTGTTACACATGAGATTCCAAGATTATCAAAGCATAGGGGAAAGAGGGATGCAAGGAGAACTCAAGGCAAAAGTCAAAATCTAAATGTATTATACTGTGTGCCTTACTCTAGCTTCACGCATCCTCCATGTGCTCATTTCAACACCTTTAACTCCTGAAATCATGGTAATGGCACTCATCCATCTGCTGAGTGACTTCTTGTAAAAAGTAGAGCTAAACTCATCAATTAAACATTTAACGGTTTTAAAAAACCGTTACAGACCTGGTATACCAGGAATTCTGTCACATTTGCTTGTGTTCTCAACCAAACTATCAAACCATCAAATGGCTGGTGTCATAACGGATCACATGTGCGGAATTCTGGCAATTGCAGATCAGAGGGTATGATGGCAGCCTCCTTGGCTGAAAAGGATAGGAGGGTTTAGTTCCGCTTTACGTTCCACTTTAAGTCACCCCTAATCTCCCAGCCGCCTTTTTTTAACAGGTATTCCAGCATTCTGATTGGCCAATGAAGAAGGATTAGCACATTGATGTCTTTATCCTTTTTCCCAGAAGCGGCCAGGCCATTAGGGGCACAGGGGCACCGCCCCTTGCAGGGCGCCGGACTCATAGGTTTCCGTTTTTTTTTTAAAGCCACATAATTAGAGCCTGAGGCTCTAATTGGCTTGAAAAAAGGTTGGGCTCAGGGTGCAGAGCACTGCGCCCCCGAACCCACCCACTTGTGACAATAGCGAATTAATATTTGCTATTGTCTTCCAGTTTCTCCTCCCGGCCAAACTGGACATGAGGCGAATCGGGTTGGCCGGGAGGAGAAGCCGAGTAAGCAGTGGAGGGTTGAGTGCGGGGGGGTGTCACCATGGAGGGGCTGAGTGCAGGGGGACCACCACCATGGAGGGGCTGAGTGCAGGGGCGGGGGGACCAACATTGTGGAGGGGTGAGTGTGGGGGACTGTCACCATGGAGAGGCTGAGTGCGGGCGGACCTGGGGGGATTTGATTGCCAGCCCCTCAAAGTTTAGCACCAGCCGCCACTGATTTTCCCAACCCTCCTGTGAGCAATATCACTATGCAAGAGTGACAGCAATGTGCAAAGAAATACAATTCTGATTTGTTCAGACTGCTGCCCTTCTCCCAATCTGCATGTTGCTGTTCAGGGCACTGCAGAAGGCTAATATCAAAATATCAAGACCAATTTAGGCATTTCTACTAGCTGTGCTTAAAAATACATGCAATGATTTTCTTAAAGAGTAACTCCCCTTTTGTTGAGCAAAAAACATCCCCCTCTGGGTGATCTGTGTACACTGCAAGGATTATAACAACCTTTGTTGCAGATTCCTACCTTTTGTTATTCTGAAGTAATCCCTGTATGTTCCTCTGAGCCTCAGTGATGAGTGAGTCTAATGGGAATGGTTTCATAATTATCTATCAGGTGTGCACCTGCAGGGCTCTAATGAGGAAATCTGCTGGGCCTGCTTCCCTTGTTCCTACTGGGAGTGTCTCACCAAAAATTACATTTTTGTTGCAGGGGATGCCTGAAATCTGACTATCTTAGGCAGACTTCTGTGAAAATCAGTGAGCCAATCACACAAGAAGGAAATGATGTTTCTGGGGAGTGGTCAGTACACATTCTGTGTACAGAACACCTCCAGGTAGCCATATTGCATTGCTTTCTCAGAAAATTACAGTGGCTACAGATTGAAAAGGAAAGGTAATTTTTAATAACATTCGATTACAATATGACTTGTGTCGCAATTGTATATGCTATATTATTTTTTCTTTATTTGCTATTTTTTTCCCCATGAAAGTGGAGTCACCCTTTAAATTAACACATAATTCGGTAAAACAGGGTTTACTGTACATATTTGTCTAACATTACTCTTTAGTTTTCCAAGGTATAACTTGAAAAAATCATTCAGTATATTGCCTAATACAAAAGTGCTTTAGAGAAAAACCTACTGGTTCACCTGGGGGTCCCTGTGGTCCAATTACAGTACTGTCTTCACCAGGATAACCCTGCAAAAGAAACATACAGTATAGAGAAATGTAAGTGGAGTTTGTTCCCAATCCTACTGAATGTCATTATTTAAAGGAGTTGTGCCAAAACGAACGCACGTTCGACTTCACGTATGACATTAGGTGATGAATAATCCTTTTTGCCAAAAATATCAAATGAAAGCAACTTAGAAACAGCACACATTGTGTACATTTTTCTTCTATCCATCATTGTAACAAATAAATGTTATATCCACACCAAGAGGTTGTAAGTTGAGCAGAATACAAACAGTACAATTGGTTGGTCTGTCCATTGCTTGCTTGCCTGCTGTTGACTCCTAAAGCCTGCTCTACAAGGGAGGGTTATAACCCCTGTCAGTCTGATCCACAAACATCTCCCTTCTCCTCCTCCACCAAAACCAAATCACTGTATCATTTGTAGGTGGTGAAGCTCAATTTGGAAATCATTTACAGTGTCTAAGACATAGAGGTATGTTATATTTATCCACCAGTCAGTAAAGTGTCAGTGAGTACTGGCAACTGTTTTTACTATAGCATAAAACTGCCTCCATGGGAACCCCTTCACAAGCTACTCTATCAGTCTTTAAACATGGTTCGCTAAAAATAAATGCATACAGTGACCAATACTCATGGATATGAACCATTACCTTCTCTCCTTTAGGCCCTGCTGGTCCAGGTGGTCCTGTTTGGCCTTGATGACCCTAAATACAAAGGCAATACATTTACAATTCAGTAGTACCTACCAATAATAATCCAAATATGTTCAACCAATTAGCACTGGTATGATTCCCTTGTCCTTAAGGGACAGCTGTATGTTTAATCTTTTTTTTAAGTCTGTTCAATATTAATTTCTTCAGCACTGACACTATAGGCCTGAACAGATTGTAAATTGGACGAGGTACACAGGTACACAGAAGAAATCTCCATTGGACAGACTGTACACAATAGAGGAGGCCATGCTTTACGCATGGGGAAGGAGGGGGGGCTGCATGTTTTTTTACAAAGATAAACTTTATTCAACGTCATTGTTCACATGTCAGTTTACAGCATAATGTACATGAATTAATGTATTGATATGGTTACAAAAATATTATTCACAGGTAAATGTACTATCAACAGCCGTCAAGTATTCAACAGAGTTTGGAAATTATGGTTAGTAGACCTCTACCAGGAGAACTCCCTCACCCAAACCAGTGAGTTTGGAATAGTTGCGATAAAAGGGGTTTCCCCAAGGGGAAGAATAGGGGTGGGGGGTGGGAATGAGAAGCAGGGGGAGAGGAAGGGGGGTAAGGGAAGGAGGGGAGGGGGAGGGGGGGAGGGAAGGGGGGAGGGGGAAAAGAGGGGGGGCATACGCATACGGTTCCTGGTTCGTGATCCGCCCCGCCCCATAGGGGTCGAGCTAGGAGTCTGCTTCTGGGCTAGTTGGAGATACCTCCAATGGCAGGGATCCCCAGGAGTCTATCCATGAGGATCATATCTTGTCGAATTTACTCTGACAATTCCTGTTAATATATGTTATCTTATATAGAGGAAATACAGCATTCAGGGTATTCCTCCAGGTGGTGATGGTGGGCGGCCCCCCTGGATTTCCATCTCAACAAAATCTCCCTACGGGCGTGGTAGGTGGAGTTTTGTGTATTTTCCCACACTAGGGTCAGTGGTCACATTCAACAATGGGGGCTGCATGTTTAGTGTACATTGGCTTGGTAGGTTAGATGGGTGGCTTAGCTTTGGATAAAAGTACATACGTACTTTAAGAAAAAACTCTACCCAAACTTACAAGCTGAGTGGAACTTCGTAATAAAACTTTAAACAGGCCAGTGCTTTCATTGGATTCTACCAATCTGAAGGTTCTTTTGCTTTCTTAACATTAAGCCTTATAGTGGGAGTAAACTTCCATGTATGATGTTTACCTGTAGGTAAGCCTATAATAGGGCTTACCTATATGTACAGGAAATATCTCCTAAATGTGCAGTTGGTTAAAAAATAACCCCTGCAAGGCAATGACATAATGTGCTAGTATGCATCGCATACTAGCACATTATGAGAAACTTAGCTTAGAATAAAGCCCTCCAGCGCCGCACTGTCACCACTGAGAGGGCTGACATCTTCCCCCGTGGCCTCTGGCTACATGAATGCCCTGGGGCGCAATCACGTCACTCCAGCATGCGGGAGGCGTCGCTTAAAGCATAGGCTCTATAGGTCCAACACTGTAAACTGAACGCATTCAGAGCGCTTGTGCCAGTGACGTTGACGTCACCAGCTACATGCACTTTTAATATCTCCTAAACAGTGCAAGTTTGCAAGTTTAGGAGATATTCACAGTACCTACAGGTAAGCCTTATTATAGGCTTACCTGTAGGTATAAGTGGTGTAACAGAGTTTACTACCACTTTAAATTTAAGAAGCTACTGCTCAAGCCCAAGAAACCAATAAGAGGGACTGAGCTTAGCTGCCCTTAGCAGTTATGAATTGGGAACTCTCTACTGAATAAGCCCAATTATTCTTCACAAGACTGTACATAGTGGTTTTCAGTTGCACTAATTACTTACACATAGAACCATGTGCTTTTTAGCTTTAGTAAAACAAGATTTCCAGATATTCCCCAATGACATCATTGCACTTTACTAAAGGTCATTTCTCTGTTTGCTGGCAGAGCAGACAATGGACATAGGCACTGAAGTTTATGTATTCTCTATTATGTATTCTCTATAATGTAGTGCTTACTAAACTATTTTCAGCTACCAATATCATTCTACTACCAATAGCAGGTGGCACATAAAATATACGGAAAGAGTTTGTAAGGTTGTATATGTTCGACTGAACGTTTTGCAAAGACAGACAGTGTTTTTGATTTACAAAAACTGCAGAGTATAAAATCTGGTGCATCTGTGTATGGTAGCCAATAAGCTTCTAACTTCAGCTTTTTCAATTAAGTTTTAACACAAAAAACCTTTAAGATGATTGGTTTCTAGGCAGAGTTGCACCAGATTTTGCACTGTTCAGTTTTAGTAAATCAAGTCAACCCTAGTATCCCAACTGGGTGGTAGAGTGTAGTTTGGTGATAGTTGGTGTAGTTTGCTGAATAGTATGGTTGGCACACAAGCACTGCAATGGTTGGGATGGTAATACACAAATGAGCAACTTTAAGTAAACGCTACTTTAACCACTTAAGCCCTGTACCATTTGGCTGCTTAAAGACCAGAGGACTTTTTACAATTTGGCACTGCGCTGCTTTAACTGGTAATTGCGCGGTCATGCAATGTTCTACCCAAACGAAATTTGCGTCCTTTTTTCCCCACAAATAGAGCTTTCATTTGATGGTATTTGATTGCCTCTGCGATTTTTATTTTTTGCGATACAAACGGAAAAAGACAGAAAATTTTGAAAAAAATTGTATTTTCTACTTTTTGTTATAAGAAAAATACAATAAACTCAATTTTAGTCATACATTTAGGCCAAAATGTATTCAGCCACATGTCTTTGGTAAAAAAAAATGTCAACAAGCGTACATTTATTGGTTTGCGCAAAAGTTATAGCGTCTACAAACTAGGGTACATTTTCTGGAATTTACACAGCTTTTAGTTTATGACTTCCTATCTCATTTATTGAGGTGCTAAAATGGCAGGGCAGTACAAAACCCCCACAAATGACCCCATTTTGGAAAATAGACACCCCAAGGAAATTGCTGAGAGGCATGCTGAGCCCATTTTTTTTTTGTCCCAAGTGATTGAATAATGACAAAAAAAAAATTATTTTTTACAAAAAGTTGTCACTAAATGATATATTGCTCACACATGCCATGGTTATATGTGGAATTGCACCCCAAAATACATTCAGCTGCTTCTCCTGAGTACGGGGATACCACATGTGTGGGACTTTTTTGGGAGCCTAGCCGCGTACGGGGCCCCAGAAAACCAAGCACCGCCTTCAGGATTTCTAAGGGCGTAAATTTTTGATTTCACTCCTCACTACCTATCACAGTTTTGAAGGCCATAAAATGCCAAGATGGCACAACACCCCCCCAAATGACCCCATTTTGGAAAGTAGACACTCCAAGCTATTTGCTGAGAGGCATGTTGAGTCCATGGAATATTTTATATTTTGCCACAAGTTGTGGGAAAATTACAAACTTTTTTTTTTTGCACAAAGTTGTCACTAAATTATATATTGCTCACACATGCCATGGGCATATGTGGAATTACACCCCAAAATACATTCTGCTACTTCTCCTGAGTGTGGGGATACCACATGTGTGGGACTTTTTGGGAGCCTAGCCGCGTACGGGGCCCCGAAAACCAAGCACCGCCTTCAGGATTTCTAAGGGCGTACATTTTTTTTCCTCACTACCTATCACAGTTTCGAAGGCCATAAAATGCCAAGATAGCACAACCCCCCCCCAAATGACCCCATTTTGGAAAGTAGACACCCCAAGCTATTTACCGAGAGGCATGGTGAGTATTTTGCAGCTCTCATTTGTTTTTGAACATAAAGAAAGAAAAGAAAAATGTATTTTTTTTTTTCTTTTTTCAATTTTCAAAACTTTGTGACAAAAAGCGAGATCTGCAAAATACTCACCATACCTCTCAGCAAATAGCTTGGGGTTGTCTTTTTCCCGCAACTTGTGTCAAAATATTCCATGGACTCAACATGCCTCTCAGCAAATAGCTTGGGGTGTCTACTTTCCAAAATAGGGTCATTTGGGGGGTTTTGAACTGTCCTGGCATTTTATGCACAACATTTAGAAGCTTATGTCACACATCACCCACTCTTCTAACCAAAGACAAAGCCCTTTCTGACACTTTTTGTTTACATGAAAAAATCTTTTTTTTTTGCAAGAAAATTACTTTGAACCCCAAACATTATATATTTTTTTAAAGCAAAGGCCCTACAGATTAAAATGGTGGGTGTTTCATTTTTTTTCTACAAAGTATTTGCGCAGCGATTTTGCAAATGCATTTTTTTTTTAAAAAAAACACACTTTTTTAAATTTGAATGCACTAAAACACACTATATTTCCCAAATGTTTGATGAAATAAAAAAGATGATCTTAGGCCGAGTACATGGATACCAAACACGACATGATTTAAAATTGCGCACAAACGTGCAGCGGTGGCAAACTACATACAGTTTTAAAAGCCTTTAAAGGTTACCACTTTAGATTTACAGAGGAGGTCTACTGCTAAAATTACTGCCCTCGATCTGACCTTCGCGGTGATACCTCACATGCATGGTGCAATTGCTGTTTACATATGACGCCAGACCGACGCTTGCGCTCGCCTTTGCGCAAGAGCAGGGGGGGGGGGGGGGCAGGGGTGTTTTTTTTTAATTATTTATTTTGCTTTTTTATTTTATTTTTAAACTGTTCCTTTCATTTTTTTAAATAATTTTTATTGTTATCTCAAGGAATGTAAATATCCTCTATTACAGCAATAGGTAGTGACAGGTACTCTTTTTTGAAAAAACTGGGGTCTATTAGACCCTAGATCTTTCCTCTGCCCTCAAAGCATCTGACCACACCAAGATCAGTGTGATAAAATGCTTTCCCAATGGCGCTGTTTACATCCGCCTATGCCGCCTATACACGGTCGGACTTTTTAGTTACAAAAGTCCGACAGCCTGTCTGACAGACTTTCGACAGACTTTTGGCGGACTTTTGACGGACTTTCTAACGACCGGACTTGCCTACACACGGTCACACCAAAGTCCGACGGATTCGTACATGATGACGTACACCGGACTAAAATAAGGAAGTTGATAGCCAGTAGCCAATAGCTGCCCTAGCGTCGGTTTTTGTCCGTCGGACTAGCATACAGATGAACGGATTTCTGGGTCTGGCGGAGTTACGACGTAAAGATTTGAAGCATATTCCAAATCTAAAGTCCGTCATATTTGGGACTGGAAAGGTCCGCTGAAGGTCCGGTGAAGCCCACACACGATCGGATTGTTCGCCGGATTTGGTCCGTCGGCGTCCGTCAGACCAGTCCGGTCGAAAAGTCTGACCGTGTGTACGCGGCATAAGTCATGAAATGCTCCTAGCTTCCGGTTTCTTAGGCCATAGAGATGATTGGAGCCATTCTGGTCTCTGATCAGCTCTATGGTCAGCTGGCGGAACCACCGGCTGCATTCTTAGGTTCACTGTTGGGACAGGAGAGCCAGAGAAAACCATGGAAGACGGTGGGGGGGGGACATTCCCTTCCACTGCTTGTAAAAGCAGTCTAGAGGCTAATTAGCTGCTAGGATTGCTTTCACATGAAAGCCAACCGCTGGCTGAAAAGAATGATACCAAGATGATACCTAAACCCGCAGGCATCATTCTGGTATAACCACTCAAAGTCCAGCAACATACCAGTAGGTTGCTGGTCCTTGTTGGGCATATATTGCGCAGCCTATGGGCTGAACGAAAAAAGAGATTGATCGGTGGGTATGCCCACCATTAGAATACCTCTCTCCATCCACCCACTTCTAATGATGGGCATACATGCACCATTTTGTTTTGAAATCACCTCCTACAGTGCTGGAGTCACGGCTTTATGTATTGTGGGAGCAAACACTGTTGCTGTCAAGATAAATAAATCCGCACTGCAACTGAATGGTGTACCTGCTAAGCAAATGATGGTTAACAATAAAACAAAGTAACATTACAGTATACCAGTAAGACATACCATACCTGCAAAGCAAATACAAAAAAAATAGTAAAAAATAAAACATATTTAACGCAATCTGTGCCTAAAATATATATATGCCAAAGCATGGGGGCATCCGCCCCAAAAGTTATGAGCAAATCGCTCCTCCACCCCTGCTGCCCCCATGCTTCAGCATATATGCTCTTTTTTTTTAACTGTGGTGGTGAAATCACCTCCTACAGCTCTGGAGTCACGGCTTTATGTATCGTGGGAGCAAACGCTGTTGCTGTCAAGATAAATAAATCCGCGCTGCAGCTGAATGGTGTACCTGAAAAAATGGTTAACAATAAAACACAGTAAACAGTAAAGTATAAAGAAATTCCATACCTGAAAAGCAAACATGATAAAACATAATAACAATAAAACATTGCAGAACAGAATACAGTAAAAAAGAGCAGAACACTAGAGAGAGAATAGAGAGAGAACAATAAAACGACAACTATTTTTGTTTTTTTTAGTATATATATTTTGTTGTGTTTTTATTTTACTTTTTTTTTTTTTTACACTTTTATTTGTAACTATAACTAACTGTAACAGTTCGGTTCCAGGTTCGGTTCTCTCAAAATGCAATGGCATCTTGGGAGACCCTGTAAAAGTGTGTCTAGTCTGTGCAGTGCTGTACCCTACGCTAAAACTCCACTAGTGTATGGTAGCGTTCAAAACATTCACCAATGCAAAGACCAGGATTGTCAGGTCAGGAGGGACAATAATAGCGGGTGTCACGCCTATATCCACGCTTGCTACAGACACGACATCTTCTTTGGGGGGCTTGTTGGGTGAGGGTACTCAGGAGGACATACGGAAAATGCCTCTCATGCAGCCGGCTTACTGCATTTGGATTGGGAAGGTGAGGTGGAGCACCGTCTGGAAACAGAAGGGCTCTGACGATCCCTTCCTGGAATTTAAGGAAGGATCCAGTCCGTCCTGAAGCTCTGTATAGCACATGAGCGTTCAGCAAAGCCAACTGAAATAAGTATACAGACACTTTTTTATACCAGCGTCTGGCCTTACGGGCAACTAGGTACGGCGCCAACAACTGGTCGTTGAGGTCCACCCCTCCCATATTTCGGTTATATTCAGGCCCGGATTTACTCCCTTTGCCGCCCCAAGGCCGGGTCCTTCAATGTCGCCCCCCCCCCCCCCCCCACCACCATTCTTGTCCTTTATCGATGACTGCTACAATAGATCAATTAAAAACATATCTCCACACACAAGAACACTGAAAATAACTGGCTTTAATTGTACAGACTAGAATACTTCAGGGTAAGCGCACCAGGGGTAAGGATTTTTTGTGGGCAATTTTTCAAGGCAATGGCTGGTGTTAGTGCTTCAATCATCCCCGGCACCATGGTTGTTATGGTGTCAGGATGATTGAAACACATTACTTCTATCATTACATTGTAATGTAAAATGAAATAGTTCAACTCACCATAATGCAGAATCATTGGGAGCCTTGAGCATGTCACTTGCCACTATGCCTGCCACCAGATGGAGATGTCACTTGCCACGCTGCCTGCCACCAGATGGGGATGTCACTTGCCACTATGTCTGCCACCAGATGGAGATGTCACTTGCCACGCTGCCACCAGATGGAGATGTCACTTGCCACGCTGCCACCAGATGGAGATGTCACTTGCCACGCTGCCTGCCACCAGATGGGGATGTCACTTGCCATGCTGCCACCAGATGGAGATGTCACTTGCCACGCTGCCACCAGATGGAGATGTCACTTGCCACGCTGCCTGCCACCAGATGGAGATGTCACTTGCCACGCTGCCTGCCACCAGATGGAGATGTCACTTGCTACACTGCCTGGCTGCCACCAGATGGAGATGTCACTTGCCACGCTGCCACCAGATGGAGATGTCACTTGCCACGCTGCCACCAGATGGAGATGTCACTTGCCACGCTGCCTGGCTGCCACCAGATGTTGATGTCACGTACCACGCTGCCTGGCTGCCACCAGATGGAGAAGGGTGGAATAGCGGTGCAGGCAATGAGAGATGTCATCTCTCTCCCCCGCCGCCGCACCGCTGACATTACTTCTCGATCTTTTCAAAAATGGCGCCGGGCAGCGCAATCATGCTACTGCGCATGCGCCGCCCAGCCGAGCACGTACGAGCTTTCCCGAGCCCAGCCGGCTTCAGAACAGCGCATGCACAGTAGTGGGCGGCTTGCAGCCGTCTTTTCTAAGGGCACCGGTGCCCTTAATCGACTTTAACGGGCAGCCTGAAAGGGGGGGGCCACCCTGCACCACTGCCGCCCCGAGGCCTGGCCTCGGTGGCCTTGTGGCAAATCCGGCCCTGGTTATATTCGTGGACATAGAGGGGTTTCTTCACAACACCAGTTGCAGTAGAAATTTGGACCGTCGTGTCTGCATGAAGGGAGGAAAGAACGAAAACATTCTTATTATCCCTCCACTTTACAGCGAGCAAGTTATTACACTTCAAGCAGGCTCTCTCCCCCAGCCTAAGACGGTAATCTACAAGCCTCTGGCGTAAGCCCCGGCGATTAGATCGCACGGTGCCACATGTGCCAATCTGATGATCAAAAAAGTGACTAAAAAGTGGCACGCTCGTGTAATAATTGTCCACATAAAAATGGTACCCCTTTCCGAATAAGGGTGACACCAAGTTCCACACACAATCTTGCCAGCGCTCCCTATGTAATCTAGGCAGTTTGGCGGCTCTACGCGACTCTCTCTTCCCTCGTAAACCATAACACTATATGTATAGCCTGTGGCCCTTTCACAGAGCTTATACATCTTGACCCCGTATCTGGTACGCCTGCTGGGAAGATACTGTTTGAAAAACAAGCGGCCAGAAAACTTAATCAGGGACTCATCAACGCAGACAAATTGATGGGGAGTAAACAAGTCTGCAAAACGTTGGTTGAAGTGGTTTACGAGGGGCCGAATTTCGTAGAGCCGATCGTATCCAGGGTCTCCACGAGGACGACAGAGTTCATTGTTGTTGAAATGCATGAACTGCAAGATCTGCTCATATCGTGCCCTGGTCATGGAGGCAGAGAACATGGGCATATGGTAAATTGGGTCAGTGGACCAATATGACCGCAACATACTAATTTTAACTATGCCCATGTCGAGGGATAGGCCCAGAAAGGTCTTAAATTCGGAAACCATAATTGGTTTCCAATCTCTGACAAGGGAGGACTGGGGATTAGCGGCGATTAATTGACCAGCATACAAATTACTTTGGTTCACAATAGATCTATAGAGATCTTCCGTGAAAAACAGTAAATAAAAATTAAGTGACGTAAAATCAACTGTTTCCACCTGAATTCTGGGTTGGCCAGTGAATGGGGGAAGTATGGGTGCTGCAGAAGTGGTGGACTCCCAATTAGGATTGGCAAATTCTGCAGGAAGGACACTATGGGCACGATGGGCCTGTCTTTGTCTTCTTGGTGGCAGCGGGAGATTACTTGTGCTTGTCACCTCACCAACTTGAACTGCACTTATGGGACTCGCCAGAAAGAAAGAAAGAGGCTTCCATCATATCTAATGTAGAGTGTGGTGGTCCCATCCCTCATGCATTAGACCAAAGAAGAATACCCCCCTTAGTGGGACTTTAATAGACCACCAACTCTTAAGATAAAAAATATGTTTTTAATGGTATACAATAAAAAGACGTGGGAAGGTCTACAACATACAAAAATACATTCCATACAGAAACAGAACAGAAGATATACAGATGAAAATGATCATGTTATATGTACTCTCCTAGGGGTGACATACCCCGATACCCGACGCGTTTCCAGTATTCTGATACCTTCATCAGGGATTTGAGAGTTGAAGATGTTTTACAAATGTATAAGTTCCAATGGAATGATTCTGTGTTCAGGCAGCACTCAGGACACCAAGGTCAAATAAAATATTTCATGGATGCCAGACCCTAATGATGGAAAAGCTGTAAATGTACTGTGTTTCCAACATCAATATATATTGAGCGAATCTACTTGAGGCAGACGATCGTTGGAGCCTATGTAATATAGGCTGCATAACGGGCGGATGAGTATCCAACCGTCCCAAAGTGGATGTATCCTCTGGACGTCCAGGTCCAATATATGGGTGCCTTCCATATATCAGTGCCCAACATCACCACGTGATACTGCAGTGCTGGATGTACGACCAGGGTGTACTAGGCCACTGGTGCTTGCCAGTTCACCAGAAGGATGAGTGGCACTAGTACTGGCTCTCTGCTCCATAGGAGAGCCCTTTGGTTCTTGCACCTCAACAACAGCAGAAGAAGATTGGGGTCTGGTAAGCTTGACCTTGGCAGGGACCACAAATCCGTCATCAGAGCTATCTGTCATGGTGCCACTGTGGTCTACAGGATCGTAGTCTGAGCCTGAATCTGACAGATGAGTGACTTCCTCTTCACTATCTGTCATGCTCAGAAACGTGTTGGCCTCTTCACTACTGTACCTTCGATTTGCCATTTTGGGCTCTAAATTTACTGGTACACTAGTGAGACTCACAGGTAAAAAAGCTCCTAGGCTGTCAGCAATTGTATCAAACGCTACCAAAAAAAACTGTTAGCGATCGCAGGGATCAGGCCTGACTTTGCGAACGCTGCAGTTATGTGTTTAGTGTTTTGTAAGTGACAGTGATCGATCGATACTGCACTTGGGTGGGCTGGGCGGAGGGGCAAAACGCAGGTGTTAGCGGTACTGGCACTAATCTGACGCTGCCTGGGGCGACGCAGACCCTGACTGACACTAAAACCTAACTGATATCACCCGCCGGGCGATCAGGGGGTTAAACCTCTATTGGGTAATAAACGGCGGGTATAAAAAACAAACTAACTAACCAGCGTCACCCGTAACACTTATACAGTGATCACTGGTGAAAAGGTTAACTAGGAGGCAATCAGGGGGTTAAAACCTTTATTAGGTAGTAGTATATGGGGGTAGCTGACCCTATAAAAAGCTGACGATGATCCTAAATAACTAACAGGCTAACTAGCGTCACCCATGACACTTATGCGGTGATCAGAAAAATGATCAATCAGAGATACTGGCAACAGGGGGTGAAAGGGTTAACTGGGGGGGTGATCAAGGGGTTAAACCTTTATTAGGGGGGGTTAGGGGGGTACCCTAGACCTGAAGGAGCCTACCACTAATTGCCCTGCGGGGGGGGGGGGTAATTGGGGGTGATTTGTGTGCCTATGTGTACTGGTGTTAGTGTGCTGTTGGTGCAAACTTCTCTCCTTGGGCGCCGGAATGAAAAGGCTACACAAGGAGAGTTGACATCACTTCCTCTGCTTCTGTTTACATTTCAGAAGCAGAGGAAGCTTCCCATTCGTCAGGAGCGATCGTGAGGGAGAGGCCATAAATCAGTGGCCTCCCCCTCAGGACAGATCGCTCCTGCAACGATGCCGACTGCCTCAAGCACCGGAGGGGGGGCACGATTGCGCCCCCCGGCAGCGGGAGGGGAGTAACGTACCCATACGTTACTCTGCCTGCCCGTGCCATTCTGCCGCAGTATATCTGCATGAGGCGGTCGGCAAGTGGTTAATGTACATTATATGGTCAAAAGTAGGTGGTCTACCCTCCAAATGACCAAATTAAGCTGTTTCCAGATGGGCATTGTTAATGCTACAAAATACAAAGATATTTTAGATAATTGCAACCTTACTAGTTGTGGCAACAGTTTAAGGAAGGTCACTTTCTGCTCCAGAATTACAATGCCCTTGTGCAGAAAGCCAGCTTCATAAAGACATGGTTTGATAAGTGGTGTGGGGGAACTTGAATTACCTGCACAGAACCCTGACCTTTACTTGAACACCTTTGGGATGAATTGGAACAGCAAGCCAGGTGTACTTATCCAATACTATTTGGACCTAACAAATGCTCTTTAGGCTGAATGGGCAAAAATTCCCACAGACACACTACAACATTTTATGGAAGCCTTCCCTGAAGAGTGAAGGAGGTTATAGCACCAAAGGGGAGGTTTGGTGCTATAGCTCAATATTAATGCCTATAAGTTTGTAATGGAATTGCCAACAAGCTCACAAAGGTGTGATGATTAGGTGTCCACAAACATGGTCTCTAATGCCGCGTACACATGATCGGACTTTACGGCATACTTGGTCCAGCGTACCGGATTTCGTCGGACAATTCGATCGTGTGTGGGCTCCAGCGTACTTTGTTTTTCTCAAAAGCTTGACGGACTTAAATTTGAAACATGTTTCAAATCTGTCCGACGGACTCGAGTTCGGTCGAAAAGTCAGCTCGTCTGTATGCTAGTCCAACGGACAAAAACCGACGCTAGGGCAGCTATTGGCTACTGGCTATGAACCTCCTTGTTTTAGTCCATTCGTACGTCATCACGTACGAATCCGTCGGACTTTGGTTGATCGTGTGTAGGCAAGTCCGTTCATTCGGAAAGTCCATCGTAAAGTCCACCAGACAAAATCTGCCGTAAAATCCGCTCGCGTGTACACGGCATTAGGGTCTATTTAGAAATGTTTTTAACCAAGGTTCATACAACTTTCATCTACTTTCATCCACTTTCACACATTTTCTAACTTTATTCAAAATGCATGAATCCTGGGTGAACCTGTGTGAAAACAACCTGTGTGAAAATCTTTAAACAGACCCCATAGTGTATATTTCACTGTACTGGCTAGACCTATTTTGCTTCAAAATGCAGAGAAAGTACTTATATGCAAATTTAGTGCATAGACTAGAGTATGTCATTGTGTTGGTAGACATCATAGTTGGGTTGATTTACTAAAACTGGAGAATGAAAAAACTGGTGCAGTTCCGCATAGAAACCAATCAGCTTTTAACTTCAGCTTTTTCAATTAAGCTTTGACAATAAAACCTGGAAGCTGATTGGTTTCTATACACAATTGCACCAGATTTTGCACTCTCCAGTTTTAGTAAACCAACCCCAGTGTATAATTTCTTTGGCATTTGATGGCAAGCAATTTAATCAGAGAACAGTGGGGATCACTGGGTTGACTCATCTTGTCTTCTTATATCTTTCAGGGACTCCAGCAAAAAGATCACAACATTTTGGTCATTACAGAGCTGATGGAATCTCACTCACCATGCAGCATTTTTGTTAATTTAAAATAAAAGAACAACTTTTTGACATAATAGCCACAACAGCTGGTTGCAGAAAGGAATTGAGAAGTAAATTTCTCACCACCAGATTTGCATAGGAATCGTAGAAACATCTGGCTACTTTGGCCTGCATACGTTTACCCTTACAAATTTTTGTAAGGACTAAAGTAATGGATTATATTCATACCCCATATCCTGGGATCCCAGGCTCTCCTTCCGGCCCCATGGCTCCTAGATGGCCCTGTCAAAACACAAAGATATAACCGTTTTTTATACATATATATATGAGATACTTGATCATATATATATGATCTCAAACGTGCAGTTCATGCAAGACAGCCCAAGAATTTACAGGTACTGGAGGCTTTTTGCCAAGAGGAATGGGCAGCTTACCATCTGAGAAGATAAAGAGCCTCAACCACAAATACCACAAAAGACTTCAAGCTGTCATTGATGTTAAAGGGGGCAATACATGGCATTAGGAACTGGGGTATTTAAACTTTTGATCAGGGTCATTTGGGTAGTTTCTGTTGTCATTATGATTTAAAAAGAGTAAACACAGTTGATTGATAATAAATGGCTTCAGGTTTTTGTGTTATCATTCATATTCTCTGAAACATGGCCAAGAAATCATAAATTCTGCTCATAAACGTATGAGCACAACTGGGGATGAGTTATAAGAGGGCCAATGAGAGCTGCAAAGCTGGAGGTGAGCCTCTGTGTGCCTGTGTAAATCCAGGAAGTGAACAGGCAGCAGCTTCTGCTGCCCACAGTTAAAATGGATGTCAGCCAGACTCAGTGGAGAGAGATTTCTGCAGCATATTTGGCAAGTACAGAATCACAGTATATAAAATAATAGTGGTTGGGGGGAAGCTTCAGAATGGCAAATATGTTTTTATTACAAATTATATAAGCAGACTGCAGTTCCTCTTTAAAGTATAATTAAAAGCAAAACTTTTTTTTCGTTTTGGATATTGTGCAGAGGGATTATAATGCTTGTTAGTCTTTGTTTTTGCTGTCTGTGTCCCGATTAGGGAGAGTCACCCTCCTTTGTCCTGCTTACCATTATCATTGAAAGTGAACGTAAAAGAAAATCCCAAATTTTGGGTTGTCCCCGGAAAAGTAATAGAGGGGAAATCTTCCAATGGGGAGACTAGTTCTGGTGACCTGGGGTCCCCAAGGAATTCCCTTAATTTGCAGAGATTTTCGCTCACTTCCTGTTTGGCCAGGGGACAGGAAGTGAAATTAAATCTCCGCAAAGTAAAACAGATGGCAAAAAAAAAAAATGACAGAAGTTATAACCCTCCCTTGCTCTATCCAAAATAAAAAAAAAAGGTTTGCCTATAGTTCTACTTTAAGAGCCCTTGCACACTGGGGCGGGGGGCGGCGTCGGCGGTAAAACGCCGCTATTATTAGCGGTGTTTTACCGTCGGTATGCGGCCGCTAGCGGGGCGGTTTTACCCCCCGCTAGCGGCCGAGAAAGGGTTAAATACCACCGCAAAGCGCCTCTGCAGAGGCGCATTGCCGGCGGTATAGCCGCGCCGTCCCATTGATTTCAATGGGCAGGAGCGGTAAAGGAGCGGTATACACACCGCTCCTTCACCGCTCCGAAGATGCTGCTGATAGGACTTTTTTTACCGTCCTGCCAGCGCATCGCTCCAGTGTGCAAGCCCTCGGGGCTTTCACACTGGGATGACAGCAGCGGCACTTTCGGGGCGGTTTGCAGGCGCTATTATTAGCGCAATAGCGCCTGCAAACCGCCCCAGTGTGCAAGGGCTCTAATTGAACAAGCTGAAGTTAGAAGCTGATTGGCTACCATGCACAGCTGCACCAGATTTTGCACTCTCCGGTTTTAGTAAATCAACCCCTATGCTTCCTGTGCTGGGATGTACAGGATATTCAGACATCTGATTATGAAAAGCTTTGTAATTGTTCCACTTTGAAAAAATAAGACATCTTCCTGTGTGATCGTGTGGGAAGATAGTGGGATCTTAACTAGCTATGCCCTCTGGAACTGGGAGGAAGGATTTAGCTCACAGGATAATTGCCATTCTTTGATCTAAACTCAGAATTTACTTTACAGAGGCAGATAAACACAGGGCCAGCTTCTGCATGTTGTAAATATAATGTGTGTGATTGCACAAAGATGATGCAAGCCTCATTCACATTTGTGAAAACCTACCACTGGTCCTCGTGTTCCCCGCGACCCTTTGAGGCCCCATTTGCCCTGCTGTCCCTGATCACCGATGCTTCCAATTTCTCCAACTGGCCCCATTTGTCCTTTTTCTCCCTGTGGACAGAAATGATGCGATAGTTATTGTGAGGGCTGATATTTTTTCATAGGATTTCTTTCATGAAAGGACTTTGCAGTGTAGAAATCACTGAGTTCACATCTGTAGTATTTTGGTGCCGTTTTGCATTTGTGTCTACATGGCACAACATGGAAATAAGGAATCAACGAATATTTTCGCAGGTGTTAATGAGTTAGGGCCATGTTAATATTTTTTTTTTTACTTTTAGAAAGCATCTCTTCCTACCTGTAAAAAAAAGCATCCCTACAAATTGAAAATTGTAGTTGTATTTCCTAGGGGACTAAGTGTAGGAAGTATATACAAAATAAACACCCGTGCCCCTGTGTCTCATGTGAATTAAAAATGAAGGGTATAGAGGGTAAAGACAGCAGCTGCACAAGTGAAGGTAGTACTTGGTCCTGTTCTGATCTGTGGGGTGGTGGCAGAGTGGTTGACAGCTCCCCCCCCAACTGCTGTTTGACCATGCTGCTCACAAGGAGACAAATGTCCAACTAGATGTGAGTGGAGGGGGCAGTGACAACACTGCAAAGTGTGGCGCACAATTGTATTCAGCCCCCTTTACTCTGATGCCCCTAACTAAAATCTAGTGGAAGCAATTGCCTTCAGAAGTCGCCTAATTAGTAAATAGAGTCCACCTGTGTGTCATTTAATCTCAGTATAAATAAAGCTGTTCCGTGAAGCCCTCAGAGGTTTGTTAGAGAACCTTAGTGAACAAACAGCATCATGAAGGCCAAGGAACACACCAGACAGGTCAGGGATAACGCTGTGGAGAAGTTTAAAGCAGGGTTAGGTTATAATAAAAAAAAATCCCCAAGCTTTGAACATCTCACAGAGCACTGTTCAATCCACCATCTAAAAATGGTAAGAGTATGGTACAACTGCAAACCTACCAACACATGGCTGTCCACCTAAACTGACAGGCCGAGAAAGGAGAGTATTAATCAGAGAAGCAGCAAAGGGGCCCATGGTAACTCTGGAGGAGCTGCAGAGATCTACAGCTCAGTGTGAGAATCTGTCCACAGGACAACTATTAGTCGTGCACTCCACAAATCTGGTCTTCATGGAAGAGTGGCAAGAAGAAAGCCATTGTTGAAAGAAAGCCATAAGAAGTCCCGTTTGCAGTTTACGAGAAGCCTAAAAGCAAAACGCTATGTGCGATGGAAAACTAACACTGCACATCACCCTGAACACACCATCCCCACCATGAAACATGGTGGTGGCAGCATCATGTTGTGGGGATGCTTTTCTTCAGCAGGGACAGGGAAGCTGGTCAGAGTCGATGGGAAGATGGCTGGAGCCAAATACAGGGCAATCTTAGAAGAAAACCTGTTACAGTCTGTAAAAGACTTGAGACTGGGGCGGAGGTTCACCTTCCAGCAGGACAATGACCCTAAACATACAGCCAGAGCTACAATGGAATGGTTTAGATCAAAGCATATTCATGTGTTAGAATGACCCAAAGTCCAGACCTAACGTCAATTGAGAATCTGTGAAAAGACTTGAAAATTGCTGTTCACAGAAAATCTCCATCCAATCTGACAGAGCTTGAGCTATTTTGCAAAGAAGAATGGGCAAAAATGTCACTCTCTAGATTTGCAAAGCTGGTAGATACATCCCCAAAAAGACTTGCAGCTGTAATTGCAGTGAAAGGAGGTTCTACAAAGTATTGACTCAGGGGGGCTGAATACAAATGTACTCCACACTTGTGTTATTTATTCGTAAAAAATTTAGAAAACCATTTATCATTTTCCTTCCAATTCACAATTATGTACCACTTTGTGTTGGTCTATCACATAAAATCCCAATAAAATACATTTACGTTTTTGGTTGTAACATGACAAAATGTGGAAAATTTCAAGGGGTATGAATACTTTTTCAAGGCACTGTATAATTTAGTGTTCTGCTAAAAAATCAAAAATAATTACTTTCCCATAAAGAAATTACCTTTCTGCCTGGACGACCTCTTATCCCTGGATTTCCCTGTTTGCCCTCTGGACCCTGTTTGCTCATAAAAGACAATTTCAATGATTAAACATTAAACTTTAAAATATTAGTAAATCACAACAGTAAAAAAGAAAGGATTGAAGGTAACTAAACATTTCTTAAAAAAACAGGATTTTAATATTCACGCAAAAAATTCCCATTGTGCAGTATTAAGGAGAAACAACTCCAGCCTACATTTTATGAATGGCTTGTAAAAAGTAGGTGCTGTATTCAGCGAAAAGCAGATAGGGGTATCTGATCTCTGCTATATACAGACCCCTAAACCCTAGTGCACATGGGCTGAATGTTGGGCGGCATTGGCCAGTTAAATAGAAACTGGCAAACATTTGACACATGTGTACTGCATCCAGTCTGACAGAGGTCAGCCGTTCGAAGGGGCATGACTGAAAAAAGGTCTGCCGACCGGCTCCCGGTCAGCGCTTTCAGCCAACGGCTGAGAGCGCTGACCGATGTGTTCTGGCGGGGGGGCCGTCCCCCTGTCAGAACACAATAGAACAGCAGGGGAAATTTCTGTACTAAAATCGGATTGTAAGTACAGCGGCTTCGACCTAAGCTGCCAGTTTTCTTTTCGTTCAGCCTGCTGGGTTGAACAAAATAAAACTGGTAGTGTGTACCATTTTGGGCTGTAAAATAAACCTCAGCCAATGAGTACAAATCCTCATAGAGGTCTATGTGATTATTGTGTATTTATGGTGCATTAGATAAGAGAAACCAAAGCTTCTGCTCATAAAACTGCAGAAAACCTACTTACAGGTAATCCCATTATGCCAGGCCCTCCGACAGATCCCTGGATTCCTGCTATCCCGGCCTCTGCCTTTTCACCAGTCTCTCCTTGAAGGCCAGCATCTCCTGGTTCTCCCTTCAAAACAAGTTTGAGCACTTATGTACATGCCACACTTACTGAGAGTTCAAGGAAAAAAGACACATTGGGGTTGATTTACCAAAGGCAAAGAGACTGTACACTTTGCAAAGTGCAGTTGTTCCAGAGCTTAGTAAATGAGCAGAAGCTCTGATGACTTCCATCATCCAATCATGTGCAAGCAAAAATGCTGTTTTTTTTTATTTTCCTTCCACGTGATTGGATATTTTTTGCACAGAGAAACCTTTACCACATTTAAGCTGTGGAGCAACTGCACTTTGCACAGTGCACAGTCTATTTGCCTTTAGTAAATCAACCCCATTGCGTAATATAACAAATGTCATATGAAGACAGACATGATGGCATGAGTTTACCTTTGGGCCATCTTTTCCCTGGACACCTTCTTCCCCTGGTGGACCTGGTTCTCCCTGTTTAGTGCAAAAAAAAAGATGTATAGTTAACACAAGCCAAACGTATTTGAATGGTTTAGGGTTAGTTAACATAGCCCTAACATTGAACTTCTCTTACAGTATTTGTTTCCCTTTTGGACTGTTTAATATACCATTGGAAGTATGTTGTTATATCTTTTTAGTACGTTAAAAAAAAAAAATGTTAATTATGTCAGAAATGTAGAGCTGTCATGTGTCCTCTGCACACTTCCTGTGTTATCTTAAAGAGCCCTCCTAGTTCTTATCTATTACAGAATTATTAACCTTTATGCTGTGGAGATCTGAGAGAAGGAGTGGTTGAGTAGTTTAGCCAAAAACACTGAGCAGGGCTGACACCACCCAGTCCACAAATTTGCTATGTGCTGTCAGCCCACAACAGAGCTTAAGAGCTGAGTGCATTTCTGGCAGAGCTACAGGTATTTTTCTGTACTTGCAAGGGATAAACACAGGACGTATGCAAGTATTGCAGATATGTACTGCACATGTCTTAATTTATCTTGCCTTGACATATGCTTTAAATTCCAATTAGTGACACATGCTGGAGAGTTAAACCACCTGACACATTCAAAATAGGATTGGGACTCTTTTGGTCACATCTTTGCCCTTGGGTTCCTTGGACTGCACACATGCTGTGGCCATTTTAAGAGTGTTTCTCTTTTCCTATTGGATCTGTGTTAGTTATTGTACATTATGGAGAATGCATCAGGTGGAACTGAGCCACCCAAAACTCTCAGAGGACAGGGATTACAGCAAGAAGGTCTCAGTGTTGAAGTATTCAAGACATATAAAAAGCCGGGGGCTGACCCAGCCAACTAGGCTCCCTTTAAAGATTACATATTACTTAAATGTAGGCTGATTCTTTAGAAACTAATAGGGCTTGTTGAAATTGTGTTATTGACAGGCAGTGAGGAGGTATTATGTTACCTGCTCTTTGCCTGTTTCAACCCCTAAAAACGTGCAACAAACATAAAGGGAACAGCTAATGTAGCAATAAAGAGCTTTATTAAAGGTAAAATTATACAGTTAGGCACAGTTGCTGTCCATGCAAGTGAAACAGGCCATTGTAAGGCTTCAAAAATGAAACAAATCCACCAGAGAGCTAGCAGCAACATTAGGAGTGGCCAAATCAACAGTTTGGTACATTCTGAGGCGAGAAGAACACACTGGTGAGCTCAGCAACATAAAAAGGCCTGGACATCCATGAAAGACAGTGGTGGATTATCACAGGATCCTCTCTATAGTAAAGGAAAAACCCATTCCCAACATCCAGACAAGTGAAGGACACTCTCCAGGAGGATTGTCAGAGTCTACAATCAAGAGAAGACTTCACAAGAGCAAATAGAGAGGGCTCACCACAAGGTGCAAACCATTCATAAGCCTGAAGAATAGAAAAGCTAGATTAGACTTTGCCAAAAACATCTAAAAAAGTCAGACCAGTTCTGGAAAAGCATTCTTTGGATGGATGAAACTAAGATTAATCTGTACCAGAATGACGGAAAGAAAAAAGTGTGCAGAAGGCTTGGAACAGCTCATGATCCAAAGCACACATCATCATCTGTAAAACATGGTGGAGGCAGTGTGATGGCATGGGCATGCATGGCTTCCAGTGGCACTGGGTCATTGGTGTTTATTGATGATGTGACAGAAGACAGAAGCAGCCGGATGAATTCTGCAGTGTTTAGAGATATACTGTCAGCCCTGATTCAGCCAAATGCATCAAAGTTGATTGGATGGCGCTTCACAGTACAGATGAACAATGATCCAAAACACACTGCAAAAGCAACCCAGGAGCTTTTGAAGGAAAAGAAGTGAAATATTCTGCAATGGCCGAGTCAATCACCTGATCTCAACCCAATTGAGCATGCATTTCATTTGCTGAAGGCAAAACTAAAGGCAGAAGGACCCACAAACAAAGAACAACTGAAGACAGCTGCAGTTAGAGCCTGGCAAAGCATCAGAAAGGAAGAAACCCGGTCTTTGGTAATGTGCATGGGTTCCAGACTTCAGGCAGTCATTGCCAGTAAAGGATTCTCAACAAAATATTAAAAATTAACATTTAATTTCAGATTATATTCATTTGTACATATCCATTGGAGCCCCCGAAATGTATAAAAATGGTTGCAGTTTCTAAAATTTGTACTTGATATTTATGTTCATCCCCTTGAATTGAGGCTGGGTTCACACTAGTGCGAATTGGATGTGGGTTTCCCTGCTTCCAATTCGCATGCCAGAAGAGTGTGCCCAGCTCTATGAAGATGGTTCACATATCTGCGGGGCAGCTGCGGTGGTTAGCACAGAGGTCCTGTGCGCCTTTGGCTCAGTTGCATAAATTTGGCCCTGATTCATCCCTGAAACAGAGAACAGGAACGCACCGGACCCATGCTGTGAGACGCATCTGGCAACAGTGTGAACCCAGCCTAAAGCTGAAAGTCTGCACTTCAAATTCATTTGGATTGTTTCGTTTTAATTTTATTCTGGCGGCATACAGAGCCAAAAGTATGAAAATTTTGCCTGTGTCCAAATATATATGGACCTAACTGTATAAACCATAACTTATTTACCAACATATAAACTAACTTAAAGGACACAACTTCATGAGTTTGCAGGTTTCAAAATGTAGGATGTAAGACCTCATTATGATAGATCTTGTGTGCAAATACATTGAGTAGTAATTAGCTATATTGATTATTGCTCTAATGGTTACAGAAGTAGATAAAATAGATCATCATAGGAATGTTTTCCCTCTATACAAGCTAATCACTGATCATTCTAAACAAGCAAATGAGTGTACCTGTGGTTAGAAACTTATGGAATGACCTTTTTCATGCTTCCAAGCTTGCCCAATTAAAAAGCAGAGTTTAGTAATGCACATGAAGAAATATCTTGAATGCAGATCTTTAGATAGGTATGATGTGTGTGTTGTGTTTTGTTTTTTTTTTAAGGGTATGATATATAAAATTGTAATCTTAGGTTACAGCTAAATTTTCTTATTTCGAAAAGGGGTTCATTTTTGTATTGATAATCATGTTATACATAATCTATAAAAGCTGGTTTGAGACATTTTGAGTTTTTTTATACAGATACTTCTGTAACTTCTACTGGGGTAAGCGTGGAAACCGCTAGATAAAATATTTGAATGGGACTAGAGGGACTAGAGGGATGCAATTGGCTCTGTATATGCATTTTGGAAAATGCCACATAATAAGTCAGCACTATACAGTATAAATATGGGAAATAAACACAATTATAAACTTAAGTCTTGAAGTGCCTTGGAATTTACAAGCAAGGGCATAAATCTGTCAGTAGGCCAAAAGTAATTTGAGTAGCCCAGATCAGCTGCTCCCCTATGGCAACCACTGTGAAAACCTAATACAATATAAATAAGACAATGCAAAAGCTATCCTAATATTACAAGGAACCCACAACACAATGAACTTACCCGTACGCCTGGCTCTCCTGGTGCCCCAACATTTCCCATAGGCCCATCGTCTCCCTGAAATCAAATAAAAATTAACTCTGTGCTAATTTAGCAAAGATAATCTCCGCTATTCCACTTTGTTAAAATAAATCTAAAGCCAAAACTTTGTTGTTTTTTTTTTCATTTTGGATAGAGTAGAGAACATATAAATTTTTTTAATTCTCATCTGTGCACCATTGGGGAAATTTCCCTTCACTTCCTATCCTGTAAACACAAAAGGAAATGAGAGGAAATCTCTTCTAAATTAGGAAATTTCCCTCTTAGACAAATGTCACTAGGACATGTACCTCCATCGTCCCCTCTATTCAATTCTATTAAACCCAAAAGCAAACATTTATCATATTGCAGCTTATCAATTCTTAGATGTGGTGGGTGCATTCATTTTCTTTTCATGGCTTTTTTTCCTTATTTTAATCTGGTGATCCTGCCAGCAATTCTGTTGTTTTTCAACAGAGCAAGCTCTCTTGCAGATGTAGCAGTCAGAGACAAACCATGTATTACTGACAGGGGTGCTTAAAATGGCCAGCTTTTATTTCTTTATTTACCGTTATCCCCTTCCATATGATTCCTTCAGGTTGGATTTCCTCTCCTCTTTCTGCCTCAAAAACAGAAGTAAAAGCCTATCTCCCCAGTAGGAGAGCAAAGAAAAAAACACTGACAGAGGCCTTAAGCATCCCCTACTCTATGCAAAACAAAAAAATTGGTTCAGATATCCTGTACTCTTATTAGCAATTTCCCATGTCCTAAATAAGTTTGTGTCTGTAAACTGTATCCTCCAAAAAAATGGCTGCTTCCCATGTGTGTAGGCAATGTGTACAATTTCAGACCACACTAATATTCACCTTAATTCCAGGATCTCCTTGAGCTCCAGTGTCCCCCTCAGTCCCAGGTGGTCCCTAGAAAACAAAAATTAAAAGTAACTATTAAGGTTAGCAGTAAAAAATGATTATTAATATGGAAAGATACCACAAACAAAAAAAGCTTGGCTATGCAGCTGTGAGAAAGTAAGCAGTTACATAGTTACATAGTTAGTCCGGTTGAAAAAAGACACAAGTCCAGCTAGTTCAACCATAAAAATAAAAAATAAATTAAAAAAATAACATCACACAATCCCATATACCCAATCCTATACCCACAGTTGATCCAGGGGAAGGTGAAAAACCCCAGCAAAGCATCATCCAATTTGCTACAGCAGGGGAAAAATTCCTTCCTGATCCCCCGGGAGGCAATCAGATTTTCCCTGGATCAACTTTACCTATAAATGTTATTACCCAGTTATAATATGTACATTTAGGAAAGAATCCAGGCCTTTCCTAAAGCAATCTACGGAGCTGGCCAGAACCACCTCTGGAGGGAGTCTATTCCACATTTTCACAGCTCTTACTGTGAAGAAACCTTTCCGTATTTGGAAATGAAATCTCTTTTCCTCTAGATGTAAAGTATGCCCCCTTGTCTTCTGTGATGACCGTAAAGTGAATAACTCAACACCAAGTTCACTATATGGACCCCTTATATATTTGTACATGTTGATCATATCCCCCCTTAGTCTCCTCTTCTCAAGAGAGAATAAATTCAGTTCCTCTAATCTTTCCTCATAGCTGAGCTCCTCCATGCCTCTTATTAGTTTGGTTGCCCTTCTCTGCACTTTCACCAGTTCCCCAATATCCTTTTTGAGAACTGGTGTCCAAAACTGAACTGCATATTCCAGATGCGGTGTTACTAATGATTTGTACAGGGGCAAAATAATATCTCTCTCTCTGGAGTCCATACCTCTCTTAACCTCCCTGGTGGTATTCCCGAGTCTGACTCGGGGTGGAATTTCAGAACCAAAAGCGGTAACCCCAAACCAGACTCGGGATTGCATCGCAGGATCCAGGAAGAGCTTACTTACCTTGTCCCCTGGATCCTGCGATGTCTCCCCGCAGTGTGAGCGACTCGTCCTCCGCTCGATGTATCACAGCGCTGGGCTCCGTTCCCTGCGAGTGTTGCGACGCACGGGGACGGAGAACAGCGCCAAATTCAAAAAGTTAAACACACACAATACATATACAGTACACTGTAATCTTACAGATTACATTACTGTATGAAATTGTTTCACATCCCTTTTGTCCCCAGTGGTTTCTCCAGTGTCCTGCATGCAGTTTTATATTATAAAAACTGTTCTTTCTGCCTGGAAACTGGAGATTGTCCATAGCAACCAAAACCGTCCCTTTATATGTAAAGTGGTTTTAGACCAGCTAGAAAACAGCGATAATAAATTAGAATCACTCACAGAATTGAGCGATAGTGATTTGTGGGGAGATCCGTCATCAAACACTGAAAAGTAATGACAGCGACAATTCTGCAACTGAGCAAATTTCAGTGTTTTTGATTTGCTTACATTATTGAATAATTTTTATTATTATTATATTATTATTTGGTATAATTATTTATAGTTATTTATTATATTATAATTTATGATTTCATGTTTCAAACTTTATCATACCCGAGATGTCTACTAGACTCTTGTTTGGACAGATTTAAGTGAGTTATTCCTAAGAACTACAGGCCTACAATATAAAACGCCAAATTTCCATGCAAAATAATTGTACCGCTTTCAGCATCAAAAATATGAATAATCATACCGCCAGGGAGGTTAATACAAGAAAGGACTTTGCTTGTTTTGGAAACAACAGCTTGGCGTTGCATGTTGTTATTGAGCATATGATCTACCAAATCCCCCAGATCCTTCTCCACTACGGATCCCCCCAGTTAGACTCCCCCTAATATGTATGATGCATGCATATTCTTAGCCCCCAAGTGCATAACTTTACATTAGACAGTGCATTGAGGTTGGCTTGTAAATTAGAGACATCCTGTAAGGACGTTATTCCACTGTATAGTTTGGTGTCATCTACACAGACTGAAATTGTACTTTTAAGCCCAGACCCTATATCATTTCTAAAGATATTTAAAAGCAAGTTTCTGCTGTTCAGTTTCTTTAGCTAACTTATAGTGCTCTGGAAATCCTTTGTTGTGTATTAAATGTTTATTTGTAAAACAAACAATATATTATTATATACATATATTATACCAGGGGTAGGCAACCTTTTGAGCACAGTGTGCCGAAAAATGTTCTTCAAAGAAATTGAGCATGCCGATTTTATAACAAAAAAAGTCAACTTCACACTCTCAATGACCAAAAGCATTTTTTATAACGTAAATGCTGTAAACTACTTTGGTAGTGAGAAATTAACATCCTGCACTCTCACGCCTCAGATCAGCCCCATTCATGCACCTTCACACCTCAGATCACTGTCCCTCCTGCAATTCTGTTTCACTCTGTACCCCCCTGCTCATCTGCCCCACCACTATAACCCCCTGTGCATCTGCCCCACCACTGTACTACCCTTCACATCTGCTCCACCACTGTACTACCCTTCACATCTGCCTCACCACTGTACTACCCTGCACATCGGCCCCACCACTGTACCCCACTGCTCATCTGACCCACCACTGTAACCCCCTGCTCTTCTGCCCCACCAATGTAACCCCATGCTCATCTGCCCCACCACTGTAACCCCCTGCTCATCTTCCCCACCACTGTAACCCCCTGTACATCTGCCACACCACTGTACCACCCTGCTCATCTGCCCCACCAATGTACCTCCTTTCTCATCTGCCCCACCAATGTACCCCCTTTCTCATCTGCCCCACCAATGTACCCCCTTTCTTATCTGCCCCACCACTGTAACCCCCTGCACATCTGCTCCACCACCGTACCCCCATGCTCTTCTCTCTCACCGCTGAACCATCTTCTCATCTGTCCTAACACTGAAATTATCTACTTATCTGCCCCACCACTGTAACCCCCTTTCTCATCTGTCCCATCACTGTACCTCCTGCACATCTGTCCCACCTCTGTTCCCCCTGCTCTTCTGCCCCACCACTGTAACCCCCTGCTCATGTGTTCCACCAATGTACCTCTTTTCTCCTCTGCACCCCTCTGCACATCTGCCCCACCTCTGTACCCTCCTGCTCCTCTGCCCCACCACTGTAACCCCTTGCTCATCTGTCTTACCAATGTACCTCCTTTCTCCTCTGCCCCAACACTGAACCCCTCTGCTCATCTTTCCCACCACTGTAACCCCCTTCTCATCTGGCCCAACACTGAATCCCCCTTGCTTATCTGCCCCATCACTGTACCCCCCTGCTTTTCTGTCCCACCGCTGAACCCCCTTCTCATCCCTCTCACCTCTGTACCTCCTGCACATCTGCCCCACCCCTGTACTCCCTTGCTCCTATGTCCCACCAATGTTACCCCCCTGCTCATCTGCCCCATCAATGTACACCCTTTTCTCATCTGTCCCACCACTGTACCTCCCTGCACATCTGCTCCACCGCCGTATCCCCATGCTCTTCTGTCTCACTACTGAATCACCTTCTCATCTGTCCTAACACTGAACCCATCTGCTCATCTGCCCCACCACTGTAACCTGCTTTCTCATCTGCCCCACCAATGTACCTTCCGCACATCTGTTTCACCTCTGTACCCCCCCCGCTCTTCTTCCCCACATCTGCCCCACTGCTCTACCCCCCCTACTTTTTTGTTCCACCACTGAACACCCTTCTTATCTGCCCCAACACTGAACCCCCCTGCTCTTCTGTCCCACTGCTGAACCCCCTTCTCATCTTTTCCACCACTGTACCTCCCTGCACATCTACCCCACCGTTTTGCCCTCCTGCTCATCTGTCCCACCTCTGAACCCCTCCTGCTCATTTTCCCCACCGCTGTACGCTCTTCTCATCTATGATACGCGTGATATGCAGAGTGGTGAAAGGAAGCAGAGATGAGACACATCTACCTGTCCTGGCACATTCATCCTGCTGATCCAACTCTTGCATCCAGCCCACGTGCTTGTATGTGATGTGTGTGATGTGTGTGATGTATGTGATGTCACATACAAGCATCTGGAATGGATGCGCAATGATGAGCTCAGGTCAGGGGCATTTTCTGAAAGCAGTGGGCCTGTGTGCAGGATCATAAGTTGAGGCCCCCCACAGCTGAGAAAAAGTGCGGCGCTCTGCACCACAAGAAAAGTTGGGTGCGATTTTAATTGCGCTGAATGCTGGCTGTGGCTTAAAGGGACACAGAGTGCCGGGGTTCAGTAGTAAGTGACGTAAAGGTTCAGGAAAGATTTTAAAAAATTGCCCAGCAGCTCAACAGTAATTCCACAAACTGTCACCTGATTGGGGTTTTCTCAATCACAGTGAAATCCCTTCTTTCTGAAATTGGTAGTGGCAACCAAGCAAGTCATCTTCCTCCAGAAGGTGGGCGGGGCTAGCAGGACTGTGATTGGCTTTAGCAGTGGCCAATGACAGTCCTCCTCCTCCTGGAAACAGGGACCCCCCCCCCCAGCAGAGCTGCACCAAATCTCTTCCCAATCACAAAAGCTGACGATCGCAGCTACAGCAAGGTTAGAGAACCAAACAATATTTCCCATCTTTTACAATGTGTGGGGGCACAGTGCCTCCCCTTCAGTGCAGGTGCGGGAACTCTGAAATTGGAATGCATTAGTGTCTCACTGACACTTCCCTGCGGTGCTCTGCTGATGGGGAGGGAGTCGAGTGCCAGCAAAAGAGGCTTTGTGTGTCGCTTGCGGCACCAGTTACGGGGGTTGCCTACCCCTGTATTATACTATGTATACACTACCATGCAAATGTTTTAGGCAAGTATGAAAAAATGCTGTAAATTAAGAATGCTTTCAGAAATAGAAGTGTCTATAGTTTATTTCTAGCAGTTAAATGGAAAGTGAGTGAACAGAAGAGATATTCAAATCCAACCAATATCTGGTGTGACCTCCCTTTGCCTTTAAACCAGCATCAATTTTTCTACAGTAGGTACATTTGTTCACAGTTTTTGAAAGAACTTGGCAGGTAGGTTGTTCCAAACATGTTGGAGAACTAACCATAGATCATTTGTGGATGTAGGCTGTCTCAGATCCTTCTGTATCTTCATGTAATCCCTGACAGACTCGATGATGTTGAGATCAGGGCTCTGTGGGGGCCAAACCATCACTTCCAGGACTTTCTTGTTCTTCTTTCCGCTGGAGATGGTTCTTAATGACATTGGCTGTATGTTTGGGGTCGTTGTCCTGCTGCAGAATAAAGTTGAGGCCAATCACGCACTTCCCTGAAGGTATGGCATAATGAATAAGTACAATTTTGACTCATTAGTCCAGAGCACTGGCTACCATTTTTCTGCACCCCAGTTCCTATGTTTTTTGTGTATAGTTGAGTCGCTTAGCCATGTTTCCACGTCAGAGGTATAACTGAACAGTAAGATGGGTGTACCTGGGTCTCACTGGTTTCCACCAGTTCTCTGCTGATGGCACTGCTGGACATCGTCTGATGTCGAAGAGAAGAAATCATGATGTTTCTCTTATCTGCTGCATTAGGTTTCCTTGGTCGACCACTGTGTCTATGTTCCTCAACATTGCCGTTTCCTTCTGTTTCTTCAAAAGAGCTTGAACAACACATTTTGAAACCCCAGTCTGCTTTGAAATCTTTGCTTGCTGATTAGAGGTAGAGAGCTTGCTGATTCAGTTTAACTACCGTGTGTCTTGTTGCTGTGCTCAGTCTTGCCATGGTGTACAGTAGGACCTGTGACATGAAACTGTTTTCCACAACCTCACCTTTGTAGTAGAGTTTGGATGTTCCTCACCCAGTTTTAAGTCTCCTACACAACTGTTTCTGTTTCAATTAACTTGTTAAATTCTTTATCAGATTTTACGTCATACAGGGATTATCAGGGCCTACAGGCTTCCACAAAACAACAAAACAGCATGGCAAGGAGCATGGTTCACATACAGAAATTCTGTTTAAATTAATGACTGTGTTTCAAACTACATATGAAATTGATGATCCTTAGCACCTGCTTGGTATAATTGGTTAATCATATGCCCGACTCTAATCCTAAAAATGTTCTGTCTTTGAAGCCAAAGGGTAGTCACCAAATATTGATTTGATCTACCCTGTTTCCCCGAAAATAAGACCTAGCATGATTGTCGGTGATGGCTGCAATATAAGCCCTACCCCCCAAATAAGCTCTAGTTAAAGTCCTTGTAGGTCTTATTTTCAGGGTAGGGCTTATTTTCGGGGAAACAAGGTAGGGCTTATTTGGGGGGTAGGGCTTATATTGCAGCCATCACTGACAATCACGCTAGGTCTTATTTTTGGGGAAACAGGGTAGATCTTTCTTCTGTTCGCTCACTTTGCATTTTGTAAACTGATAAAAATAAACAATTAAAATATATATTTTAGAAAGCAGTCTTACTTTACAGCATTTCTTCACGCCTGCCTAAAACTTTTGTGGGGAAAAACAGCAAATAAAAAAAATTTAGCATCTACAATTGCTACATAGGTCATAATTGAATCTGAATGTTATTAAAATTACCTTTACCCCCCCCCCCCCATGTCATATCCTGCTTGTGTGATTGGCTTATTGATTTTCCCAGAAGTATGCTTTAAGAAACAAGTCAGATTTTGGGCATCCCCTGCAACAAAAATGTAATTTTTGGTGAGATATATTCCAAGGGAAAACATTTCTAAAGGGATGCAGACCCTGCTACTTTCCTCATTAGAACCCTGCAAGTCCAGCAGCTGATTGCTAATTATAAAATCACTCCCATTTACATTCACTTTGCACATGGACACAGACAAACACACGGCTATTTCTTTAGAATAACAAAAGGTAGACATCTGCAACAAAGTTTGGTAAAATCCCAGCAATGTACATTGATCACCCAATGGGGAATGTTTTTTTTTCCCTCTACAAACGTGTTATGGGTTACTATTTCAATTTTAATGATCAGGGCACATATATCACAACATGCACTTAGACATAAAAACAAAAGCATAAAAAGGCCATGTGCCTAACCTAGCCGGAGCTTACCTCAGGGCCTGTTTCTCCAGGTGGACCCGCGTCTCCTTGTGGCCCCCTTTGTCCCTAACAAATGGAAGTAAAATAAATTTATATATATATCTATCTATTAGTAACCCAGGAAAGAATTTTGATTATTCAGAAAGATATATACTGTAGTAAAAATTGTCAGCACGGAAATGATTAAACTCTAGGAGCTGGCCTGTGTAATGCAGCACACAGGGGGTTAGAATAAACACAGAGCTGCAGTCGAGCTCATATTTATTGTCATATTTGGAGGCAGCCATGTGGGGTCTGATGGTTTGAACCCAAGTGCATTTTCTTTGTAACTGAACAAATTATAAACATCTGCTTTAATCCTGGCAAAATGAACTTCAATGACATGTAAATCTGCTCTGAATTACCCAATACGGTTGGTGAATCGCATATAGAGGCCCATTGTTGTGTAAATCATTATGAAAACCAAGAAATGTTTTACAAATGGGGTACTAACCTATCTGATTGTAGGGGTCACAGAGTGGCAAAACAGCACGCATCTACAGAGAAGTTACTGAATCGTGTAACAAGAGGCCTACGTAACATTGTGACCTCCCTTGTCTGGATATATGATATAAAATATTATTGTGCATATACAGACATATTCAATAAGGCAACACAAAGAGCAATGATAATGAACACAGTGTGGTAACGCATAGCAGCCAATCAGGCTTCAGTTACCTACACCGATCGGCCATACGATTATAACCACCAATTATACCCTATCGAGGCATGGACTCCACTAGACTTCTGCAGGTATGCTGTGGTATCTGGCACCATGCTGTCAGTAGCAGATCCTTTAAACCTTGTAAGTTGTGAGCTGGAGCATCCATGTATCAGACTTGTTTTTCCAGCACATCCTACAGATGCTTGGTTGGATTGAGATCTGGAGAATTTAGAGGCCAAATCAACACCTCAAACTCGTTGTGTTCCTCAAACCATTCTTGAATTCATCAGACCAAGCCACTTTCTTCCATTGATCCGTGGTCCAGTTTTGATGCTCACGTGCCCATTGTAGGTGCTTTTGGCTGTAGATATGGGTCAGCATGGACATCCTGTCTGTGGCTATGCAGCCCCATACACAAAAAGTTACTGTGTGTTCTGACACCTTTCTATCGGAATCAGCATTAACTTTTTCAGCAAATTAAGCTACAGAAGCACTTCTATTGGATATGGCTACACAGACCAGCCTTCGCTCCCCATGTGTATCAATGTGCCTTGGCCACCATCCATGACCCTGCCCCTGGTTTGCTGGTTTTCCTCTCTTGGACTACTTTTGGTGGATCCCAACCACTGCAGACTGGGAACATCCAACAAAAGCTTGAATTTTGGAGTTGCTCTGACCGAGTCATCTAGCCATTACGATTTGGCCTTACACTTGCCCATTTTTTCTGCTTTCAGGCCATCAACATCAGGGACAACATGTGACCAGTTATATTGCTTTTGGCACTGCTAAAAGTAGAGGTAAAAGCATATCCCTGTGTCCCCAGAACATGGAGTGCAGGCTTATCCTTATACCAATCCAGAAAACTAGTAAGTGTAAAAAGCAAAGAATCACCGCTACTCCTGACCAGCCTAATAGAATAAACAATAAGGAGCGGCCTCAGCCTACATGTCTTCACCACACCACACACCCTGTAGCATTTCACCCCACCCACTATGAGTAAGCCCCTGGTGGGTGAGACAAAATGCATCAGGGTGTGTGGTGTGGTGGAGAAATGTAGGCTTAGGCTGCTCCTTATCGTTTATTCACTTGGGCTGGTCAGGAGTAGCAGTGATTCTTTCCTTTTAACACTTACTAGTCAGGGACAACATGTTCACTTGCTGCCTAATATATCCCACCCTCTTTCAGGTGCCATTGTAACAAGACAATCAATGTTATTCTCTTCACCTGTCAGTGGTTAGAATGTTATGGCTAAGCAGTATAAAGTCTGAATAGTTTACAGTGGTGTCACCTCCCTACCCACAACTTGCCAATTGGACAGAGAAAGAACAGCAGCATAGCGATAAGTCATCAAGTCTGCTCATGCTTCTTGTCAGTAGATGTGCATTGCAGCAGTGCCTGATTGGCTACCTCTCCCTTTAAAATGTATGAAAAGATAAAACTTTAAATAATAAAAAAAAACTGACAGGGGCCCTACCCTTCCATACTCTATGCAAAACTGAGAAAACTTTTGTTTTTCATTTTGGATAGTGAAGAATAGGGTTACAACCATTGTCAGTTTTTTTTCCATCTCTGTCTCATTAGGGAGATTTTTCTTCACTTTCTGTCCTGTATTTTCAAAGGGAAGGGAGAAGACAACCACTTAAACAATGGTCACGGGATCACATATCTAAATTGTAGAATTTCCCTTCTACACCTGTATTCCTGTTTTGGTAGCAGCTCAAAATTTGGGATTTAACACCCCCCCCCCCCCAATTTATTCCCAGGTGATCAGGACAATTAGGGTAAATCTCCCAACTCGGGACACAGTTATAAAACCAGACAGTGGGGCCATCCAACAGCATGTGATTTAAGGGCCTATTCACACTTTTCCATTTTGATGCAGAAAAATATTTCCATTTTGCCACATAAAAATGCATTTCCAGTACAAATTCTATTCTTTCCTATGAGGCTATAGATAAAGTATATGGTCCAATTCACACCAATACATGTGAGGCACCAAGCCCGAAGTAACACACACAGAGCAATATTAATCAAGCCTAATAGACAAAATAATCTTGTGTACACAGTAGGGATTGACCAATATCGTTTTTTCAGTGCCGTTAAGATACCGATATTTCAGCCACCTCTCCTGCCGATAGCCAATATTATGTGCCGATATTATGTGCCGATATTTTGCACATTTAAACTTTTCAAAAGAAACAACAATTTTATGCACAAATCTGGTATAAACTGAACATGGGTGGGTGGCTGCTGGCTGGCCTGGCTGGCACCTTGTTGTGGGTGGATGGCTGCTGGCTGGCCTGGCACATTGCTGTGGGTGGGTGGCTGCTGGCTGGCTGGCCTCAGTGGCCTAGCACCTTACTGTGGGTGGGTGGCTGGCCGCTGGCTGGCCGGCTGGCGTGTTCGTCCGAGTGTCGAGGCGAGGCCTATCAGACTCAGAACGTTAGGCCCAGTGCGCTGAGGCGTAATGACGTTGTGTGCATGTGCCATGCGCCCCTGCACACTGGATCTGCAGGCTTCTGGGCCCTAAAAAGATAGCCGTGGCCCACAGAGACCAATATCGGTAATATCGGTCTAGTTTGTGACTGATACCGATTTTTCAGAAAATGCTGATATCAGCCCCGAATAATCGGCCGTCCCGATAATCGGTCGATCCCTTGTACACAGGCATTGCAACCAAACACAGGCTTTTAAATCTGAACGCAGTACAGCCCAAGTGCATGCGTACAAACGCATAAAGGCTGAGTTTAACCAGCTTTGCTTGCAATGCCAATGCATCTCCAATAGGACAGACTGTATGTATTCAAAGAAACTAAATGCAACCCAAATCAGGTCAAACACAGCACCTGAACTGTGACCCCGTTGTAACATTGAGGTAAATTGGAATCTGATGGTCTGCATTTGATGTGTGCTTCAAACATTTGCAAAACACAGGTGAACAAGCCAGTGTAAACAAACTGTTATGCCCCGTACACACGGTCGGACTTTGTTCGGACATTCCGACAACAAAATCCTAGGATTTTTTCCGACGGATGTTGGCTCAAACTTGTCTTGCATACACACGGTCACACAAAGTTGTCGGAAAATCCGATCGTTCTGAACGCGGTGACGTAAAACACGTACGTTGGGACTATAAACGGGGCAGTGGCCAATAGCTTTCATCTCTTTATTTATTCTGAGCATGCCTGGCACTTTGTCCGTCGGATTTGTGTACACACGATCGGAAATTCCGACAACGGATTTTGTTGTCGGAAAATTTTATCTCCTGCTCTCCAACTTTGTGTGTCGGAAAATCCGATGGAAAATGTCCGATGGAGCTCACACACGGTCGGAATTTCCGACAACACGCTCTGATCGGACATTTTCCATCGGAAAATCCGACCGTGTGTACGGAGCATAAGAGTGATATCTGGAGGAGAGCAGCATTAATGTGCTATTGGCCTCTGAACTACTGCCTCTTCCTTGTGGGTTGTATCTCCCAAGCTTGCAAGCTGTTGGCAGCATATATATTTATTAAATATTTGTATTGCAATTTCATTTTTTAACCTTAAAGTGTTACTTAACCCACAACAGTAAAATCAGTCTGTATATGCAGTAAAGCATGCTTGTTATACTCACTGTGGAATCTAAGGGGTTAATCCTCTGCATTGTGTAAAAAGGCTGCTTGAATCTGTATACACAGATCCTCCTCTTCTTTCAAAACATGTCCAGAAAAGACAGAGCCTTTGGAGTCAGGCTGCATATACTCACTTTGGTGTGTTTTGAAAGAGAGTTTTTTTTTCTTGGCAGAGTGCATGTGATCAGCACAGGGCCAATCAGTACTGTCCAGACAGAGAGTCAGGAGCCCTGCAGCCTCATAGGACAGCTCAGTGCAGTATGAAAACTCCTCCTACAAGCTTCACTAGGAACAGATAAAAGTCACAAGACTGCTATATACTGCTGATGTGAAAATGTATTTAGCTGTTTATATTTACTAAAACTATTGCATTTCCATGTTCTGTGTACTGTGGGTGACCAGATTTAGTGAATGCAGGGTCCTGGGTTTAGTAACACTTTAACTGTTTTTAACTATTTGAATTTTCAACTTTAGCTAGCATGGCACACCATACAATAAAATGCAGGGTAGCATTTACTTAACCAATAATCCAAAAGTAACTCACAGAAACTATACTAAGGAAATAGTTTTATGACCTTGTTCTGGAAATGACAGTTGCCTCACTGGAATCATGGTCAAGGCATGACTTATAATCTGTGTTTTTGTTTCAGGTTGCTGACCAAAGGAAGTACTGAAGTCTATTGATCAACATGACTACCATGACATTTTTTAAAAATGATTTTCTACCTTAAAGCCTCATACACACGATCGGATTGTTGGCCAACAAAACCGTGGAATTTTGTCCGAAGGGCGTTGGCCCAAACTTGTCTTGTATACACGCGGCACACAATTGTTGGCCGACAATTACGAACGTAGTGACGTACTATGCGATTTTTCAGCTCTTTAGCGCCACCCTTTGGGCTCCTTCTGCTAATTTTGTGTTAGTAGAAGTTTGGTGAGTGTTGATTCGTGCTTTTCTTTTTGAGTTTTTTATTTAGCGCTTTTCAGTTTGTGCTTTTCATTTCGTGCTTTTACGTATGTTTCTGAACGGCTGCTCGTTAACCAGACATGTTGCGGAATCGGAGGAGATAATGTGTTATTTATTATTGGCCTTGGAGTTATTGCTTTGACATTATTTTTTTGGTTGAATGATTTGATTTGGTATATTTTCTATATTTTTGGATGCATTGAATGCACTTTTTGTTTAAAGTGTTAGTAAACCTATAAGGCAAAAGGCATAATGAGCTAGTATGCAGCGCATATTAGCTCATTATGAAATACTTACCTTTGAACGAGGCATCGGCAGGTGATCTCGGTCCACACCGAGGGAGCTGACATTTTACTTCAGCGTGTCCTCCGGGTATCGCGGCTCTGGCGCTGTGAGTGGCTGGAGCAGCGATGTCATCACTCCCGTGCGTGCGCGGGAGACTTCTTTCCAGCAAGGTCCGGCATCTGTCAGACCAGTCAGCCGGGAAATAAAGAGCGCATGTGCCGCTGAAGTCAGCGGCTGCATGCAAGGGGAATATCTCCTAAACCGTACAGGCTTAGGAGATATTCTTTTAACCTACAGGTAAGCCTTATTATAGGCTTACCTGTAGGTCAAAGTAAAAAAAATGGGTATACAACCGCTTTAAATTCTATTGGCAGAAAGCATGTCTAATTTTATTTTTATTTTTTTAATGCACAATAAAAAAAATTGTGTAGAATAATACTTGGCTATGTGTTTTACTTCAAATGACAGTTTGGGAGTAGGCAGTTACATTTAAAAAGATACAATGTAAAATTGACAAGGGACACCAACATAGTTGTATCTTTGATCTTAAAAACTATGGGATAATGGTGTTGTGGTAACTTGCCCAAAAAAATAAATAAAAAAGCATAATAATATTATTCTTGATATCACTAGAAAAAAAAAGCCTTTGAAAATGTGTTTGCAATAACTCCATCAGTATCACCAGCAAAGCAGCTTCATTATTATCCCATTAAAGAAAGTGTATGGCCTCACAGTACAAAATAAACAAGGTATATCTCAATGATATGTACCATCGTCCAAATTAGTTGAGAAGAATAATTTAGGAGTATGGGCCCCACCCATACTTACCACCCTCCTTACCGATCATCATGTCCTTAAATATCATATACGTGATACACCAGAACTGGTGTTTCGCAGGGCCAAATCTCTTAGAGACTGTTTAATTAGCAGCTATTATAAACTCAATTCTGTTGATACCCATCAATCTTTTGGTACCTTTCCATGTGGTCAATGTTCTTTCTGCCCATGGATACTTTCATGCACCTCTTTCAAGTTACCTAATGGAGAACTCTTTACTCCCCATACGCTGGCCCAATGTGACACCATTGGCATCATCTATCTTATGCTTTGCACGTGTAAAGCATTCTATGTCGGTAAGACAATTAGGGAGTTTAGACAGAGAGTCAGTGATCATGTTTATTATTCAACCAACGGTAAACTCACTACCGTTGGACGCCATATTGGTTTATACCATAAATATGATCCTAAAGCTGTCGGGTTCCTTGCATTGGAAGTGGTACCACCTGACATTAGGGGAGGTGACCAAGATAAGATATTACTACAAAGAGAAGCCCTTTGGATAGAAAGGCTTAATGCTACTGTCCCCCACGGACTTGAACGAAGTAAATTCCTTTAAATCCTTCCTCTAACATACCGGTAATCGCCCCCCCATTATCTGATGTCCAGTTTGTCATTTTGGGTCAATTAATCCCCTGTCAGCTATCCAGCTCGCTCTGTTTCTCACCCATGATTGTTTTCCCAATCTTGGACCTTATAATTTGAGGACATCCAATCCTCTCCGGTTATGTTTATCTTCTTTGCAATATTTAATAATGTACTCTATGTTCAATTTTATTTATGTTCATTACAATGTTTTCTGTAACGCCTTTGATGTCTTTATATGCTGACTGTTAAAAGACCCTTTGGACCTTTTGCCCTCTGACTCTGGGTGGGTTTGCTGGCAATTGGCTCCCCTGGCTCCGTCTATCTTCCCGGCGATTGGTAGGTTCCCTGGTGGCCAGGTATAGGCTCTCCCCCTGGTGAATGCTTCCCTGGCTGCTTGTACTCGCCTCATTTGGGACCTCCAGGTCCCACCCCTTTGTGCAGGCTCGCGTGCGATATCGCACGCGCGCTCTGCCTGGGTACCGCCCAGTGGCTTGGAGATGCGCATGCATCATGTGTGTGTCATTCCCTGTCCAGCGGCTCTGAGGCCAGCACACAGATGCGGATCCTTGACCCCGTGACGCCGTCGGACGCAGATGCCGGCGCCGATCTCCGTCACGAGGTTGAAGGGGATATATATATAGCAGTCTTATCCCGCTATAGATCTAGGCCAGCAGGAGACCCAGACAAGCCCTTGAACATAACATCACTGGTAAGCTTTGTTTATATGTATAAACCTGTGTTTGGCTGTGTTTGGCCACACCTGTGTAGGTGACAGATGGCCGCACCATACTTTGCCACTATTAGGCCTATTCAAACCCATGATGTCTATATACCCCCATGGCTTTTGATCTCTGGGCTCCATACACAGTTTTCTCTTTTGCCCTCATCACAACCTTGTTCACAAAATTTGGTTGCCTAGTTTGTTCACTTATCCCACCTACTATGTGTTTTTTATGGATGTTTTTCTGTTCAACACTTCACGGTTTTGTTCCACATTCACCAGTAATATGCTCACTGTGAAATTTTCTGGTACTCATTTCACTTAATCCCCCTTTATGTCTCTACCCCTCTTTCCTCTGAATTTCCTACCCTTTGTTGGTCCTTTGGACTGCTTTCTGTCCCTCCCTTGTACCTCATGCCCTCTTCACACCTTATCCCCCCCCCCCCTCCTTATCTCTCCGTCACTCCATTTATCCTCAGTTCCCTCCCTTTTTCTATCCCCAATCATGACGTGATTTTCCCACACGCTGGTATGTTCCTCCTCATTTTGTTGTGCTGTCTTTCTATCATCCCATTATATGTGACTGACACTTACATTGATCATATGATTATCCATCCTCATACTATTCTACCTAGACGCTGGCTGGTGTCTTATATCCCCTTCCCAATCGCCGGGGGAGGCTTAGCCGGGCTGCCTCGTTGCTGCACACCCTCCGAGGCTCGGGTAAGCAGTTCTATTATTTAATTTCACCCTCCCCATTTTATAATTGTGTAAAAATCCTCTATATGGTACTTATTTTTGTATTCTGATCTATATTTACAGATGTATTGTCCTGATGAAGCGGTAAACCCGCGAAACATGTTGAAATATCATGTCATTTGAACCTTTTTAAATTATATGTTTTGTTGTCCTGTTGCTATTTTTTGTATGAATAAATTTTGTGAAATTTTACCAGTGATTCGTATTATATAGTTATACCTCCTTTATATGTAACGCAATAGTCCACTTGCCTTTCTTTCCTCGGTGAGTCTGGGGTGGGGCCCATACTCCCAAATTATTCTTCTCATTATCCCATTAAAGAAGAAGAGAATTGTGCACTGCATTTGGAGATTTCATAATCTGCCACGTCACAAATGTTAATTCTCCATTACGAACGCTAGTTATCAAGACCGACCGCTTCTGTTTCCGAGCATGCGTGTTTTGTCCGACTTGTGTACGACAACACACATTTGTCCGCGGAAAATTTGAGAACCTGATAGCCAACATTTGTTGACGGAAAGTCCAACAACAATTGTCCGATGGAGCGTACGCACGTTCGGATTTACCAACAACAGCCTGTCATTGAACATTTCCCGTCGGAAAGTCCGATCGTGTGTACGCGGCTTAAAGGTGTCCACACACATTACAATTTAATGGATGTTAAAGTAGTTTCCATTTTTGGTAAATTTAAAGAAGCTTTGCTCATCTTATCCGATAATCAATATGTACTGAGAATAATATCCAAACTTATATTAGGAACATACTGCTTCTCCAGGAGGTCCTGTATCACCGCTGCCTCCAGGTAGACCAGTTGAGCCCTGGATGAACATGCAGGAAAGAAAATAAAAATTATTGTCATACAGCATTACACATTTGTCAACAAACATATAGCATAACCATTACACTTTTTTTGTTACGAGTCTGGACTATAATATATTTTTGTACCAATATGTCATGCACTGTTTGTACATGCATTTTTTTTCTTCAATAAACCAAGTTTAAAAAAAAAAGTGTTATATAAAAATAGCCATGGGAAACAGAAGGTCGAGCAACAAGAGAATGAATCGGCAAATTGGTTAGATGTAATATAAACATATTTCTATATGAACAGTGTGTATATATCATTTAGGCAGTCAACTGCTTGCCTGGTGTTCAGCTTTAAGATGTCTTGGAAATTTTAAGCCAGGTATGTCTGGCTTTGTAAACATAACAGAAGATGAAATTCATCAAGTATCTGGAGACAGATTGGCAGGTGCTTCCTATATCTTGTATAACAAATAATGTATCAAAATCAGAACATTAAGACTTCACTGTTGAGAAATAAGAGGAATCTATAAAATGTGGGTTTGGGTACAATGTCTGTTTTATATCATACTTAAATTTATCATTTTGTCCTCGCTGGAATTCATTCTAACCCAGACAGTGCTTTCATCAGTTCCATATCTGTGCTAGCACTGAAAGATAAGGAATGTGACTGATTTGCCCAATATATAAACTTGAAGACTTTTTTTGACTTTATGATTGCAGAAATCAATCTTATACATATCGCAAAGTCTTGGATATCTCGTTACCAACATTCGTTCGAACAGTGCAAAAGTTCATGAGTCACAAGCACATGTGACTATTTCTCCAACTAGTTTGGTGACAAATCTGACTCTAATTATGAGTCATCTAGGAATTTTAAAAGGGAACATCACATTCGTTCCATTCATATCACTGCTGCTGTTTAGAGCATATCGGGGTTGATTTACTAAAACTTGAGAGTGCAAAATCTGGTTCAGCTGTTCATGGTAGCCAATCACTTTCTAAATTCAACTTGTTCAGTTAAGCTTTGACAAGAAAAACCTGGAAGCTGATTCGTTTCTATGCAGAGCTGCACCAAATTGTGCACTCTCCAATTTTAGTAAATCAACCCCAGTAACCCTTAAGAACTAACACTATCCCAAAAATACTGGAACTGTGACTAAAAATACCCTTTGTCACTTTACCCATTCAGCAATACATATAAAGCCACCTCTGACCCACTAATACTTACCACTGCAGAGCTCCCCTGTCTTCCATGCGAACAGAATAACTGTCCTTGGCTGATGTCAGAGCCCAGACTGAGCACTGACATCACCTCTGTCATGTGACATTTCTCAAACTCCCCTATACCCTCTCAGGTCACATTCTCCCCCCTATCCAGAAGCACAAGATATTCTGAACAGGAACTTCAGCTATAACACGTTTTTAAAGATTTAGGGAGATAACAGCTGACCATCAAAGTTATAAGTGACTTTTTATTAGGAATATAAATGACCACTTAACTGCTTACCACCAAACTAGAGGAGACTTTTCTTATGGGGAGCATTAAAAGGCATCCACTACTAACCACCAGAATAATGAGGGTTTTACTAAGGAACATAAAAGGTTACCACTGACCACCAATAAAGAGAGGGGCCCCATTAGTGGGAGTATTAAAGGCCACCTTTGACCATGGTGGTGGGGGGTTATTAGGGGTAAGTTAACTGCCGATCAAAGATCTATAACAGGCTTTTTATTATAAAGCATAAATAGCATCCACTATTAGCCACCTAAGAAAATACATTTTTAAACAGGCACATAAATGGCCACATAACTGCCAATCTAGAGGCGGCCTTTCCTATAGGGAGCATAAAAGGTATCCGCTACTGACTATCAGAATAATTGAAGCTTTACTTGGGAACATAAAAGGTTACCACATGACCACCAATGAAGAGAGGGTCCCGACTGGGGGGGAGTATTAAAGTCCACCTGATCGCTGATCAGCAACATAAGACAAGGGGGACCTAAAAGGCCAGCTAACCACAGATCACCAGTCGGGGGGGGGGGGGGAGTTGGTGTTATCACAAAGTATAAAAAGCATTCACCACTGAGCAGCAAAGTAAAGGGAGATTTTTTTGGAAGCACAAGTTTGCCAATGACCATAAACGCACAGTTTGCTGCAAAGAAAAGTCTATGTGAGGGGCGATGTTGAGCAGAAAGATCCTATTAAGCTTTTGCTCTGTGGCCTCGTGATTGGTAGTGATACCCCCAAACACAGAACTTCACTAAACATATTTGAATGGGCCTGTAACTGCCTGCCATTACCTTCTGCAGTAAGTACACTGCAGCTGTATATTGAATGCCATTGTTCCATGCCTGCAATCGCTGTGTCTGCAATTTCTGTTTAACTGACCTTCCCCAATATGACACATCATATCATGATATCATTTCAGCTGTGCTACACATGGTTGAATATCAGATGTTTCTGTAATTTAGCAAACAATATTCCATCTACTGGTCTGCAGCACATGTGCATGTATTTGTCCTTCCTCCACATCCCTTCTCTCTAGAGAGTCCAAAAGGAAAAGTGATCTGTTTGCTTTTTAATTACAAACCTAATGTGGGGATTTTCCATTCTTGTGTACAACCTTCCTATCCAGCAGCGTGCCATTTAACAACTAATGTGGGGAAGAATGCTTAAATGTATCCATTTTACCAAGATTTAAAAAAAAAAAAAACACTTTTATCATTTACTCATGATCTGTGTGAAAACTTTAAAGGGAACGCATAGTTTTTGTAATGTTTTTAATAAAATGCATTTTTACATACAACTAGCATAAGTACCGTATAAACTCGAGTATAGGCCGACCCCAATATAAGCCGAGTAACCTAATTTTACCACAAAAAACTGGGAAAACCTATTGATTCGAGTATAAGCCTAGGGTGGGAAATGCAGCAGCTACTGGTAAACAATGCCCATCTGCAGCCTCGCTGCGCCCATCTGCAGCCTCACTGTGCCCATTTGCAACCTCACTATGCCCACCTGTATCATCAGTGCCCATCTGCTGCCTCACTGTGCCCATTTGCAGCCTCATTGTGCCCATTCGCAGCCTCATCTGCAGCTGCACCTGTGATAACTAAAACAGCAGGTGTCTCCCGAGTGAGCAAAGCTAAGGAATTATCAGTGTGTTGCCTCTCTTTTAATGTGTAGGCTTTTTATCTGTGAACTAAGTTCTTCAATAAAACTGTTAAAATCCAACTTCAGCTCTGACTTACTTCTACACTGGACGTGGCTGGTTCTTGATCACCCTTGGTAAAAGACCAATCAGGCCAAACACTATAGGGTATAATGGAGATCCCAGACAGAAGCCTGTGTCTACAGACATTAACATTGGTTGTTTCTCATGGACAGCAGTGAGAAACACTATACAGTAATGATAAACTAATGGGTATGGACCTCAAGAAGTCATATTAGCATCAGCATCGCATTTATAGCTCAATATAAAAATATCCACAATATGTTGGGACTTCAAAAGTTCTACAACAAGACCTACATAACTAGATAAACATCAGTTAAAATAAATCAATTTTCGTGTGTAACAATAAGAATATTGTGTTACAAAGATTTTTTGGGCTATTACAATAAATTAGGCTCCAAAATGTATCCATACATAAAAATAGAAATGCTACCCCCTAGATTATGTCATAAGCATGTCTATTCCATTTGTTTTGGAGATCTCCCATTGGTAGGCATGCAACTCATTATCATCATTATGAGCCTTGTTGCATACTTTTGTAACATTAGATTGGATACACATTTGGATGACATTAAATCGAAGAAACTTTAATTGCATTATCTTGCAACACGAGATGAAATAGATGTGTAAATGTAAAGTCACTATGCCCCCTGGATTCACTGAAGCCATGCAGGGGCGTAATTAGAATTCACAGTGCTCCATAGCAAACATTTGATGTGCCCCCCTCCCTAAACAGAAGAAAAAATGCCACTGAACTACAGGCATACCCCACTTTTAAGTACACAATGGGACCAGAGCATGTATGTAAAACGAAAATGTACTTAAAGTGAAGCAATACCTTTTTTTACTTCTAGGCTGCAGTGTGAGTGTCAGGGGCTGTAGTGGGGGCTTCAGGGGCTGTAGTTGGGGTGTCAGGGGAACACTCACAGGAAGAAAATGTAAATAGGATCATCTGATCATCTGATGCGGGGGGGGGGGGTTGCTCCAATCCATCCCCCTGGACATCGCGTTGTGCACAGAGGACACTGGTGCTGTGGAGAGGCTGGATGGCGTTCTGTGGCTGACAGAGAAGTCAGAAGAACCACCGTGTGGATGTGATGTCACCGGAGATGGGGAGGCGACCAGGATACACACAGGAAGAGCACACTGGAACACTGGAGGCTACGTGCTCAGAGATTCAGTTCCTTCTACTGCGGCTGCAGGGCACGGGACTTGTGAGGCACTTTACGTACACTCGTGGGTATGTCCGTACTCGCAAGTGTATGTAAAGTGAGTTTCCGTAAAGCGGGGTATACCTGTACACACAAAATCACTGCAGTCATGTGGCAGGGCCTGAACTACAGCAACTACAGCAAATATAAAAGCAATGGAAAGGAAATTTTATATGGCCCATTCACACCATAGCATTGCAATAATGCTCATGGTCCAAGTTTCAGCAACAAACTATTCCTATTTCACACACTGATATTTATTTAGTTATGCAAAGTCTTGTTGTTTCATATTGCACCACAGAGTGATTGATAGCTGTCATCTCTCGTGGATGGTAGTGGGGAACACCATAAAGTAAAATGGAGGTCTCAGCTGGATTACAGACATAAATACCTGTCAACTATTTTGGATGGTGGAGTGTTAACTGTACTGTGGCCCTCAGGCTGGTTTCAAACCATATGCCCCCATCAGTGTAATGTGATCATCATGCATAAGGGTCAGTGTACACAGGCACTTTTGATTTGCTTCAGACATGGGTTAGTAAATAGAAATGAGCTCCAGGCTTAGGCTGAATTTCACCTGTTTAGAAATGTGGGCTTAATCCAAACTTTTGGGATGTTTGTCTGGAATTGCCCATCCAAACATACCACAATGCACTGCAAAAGTGTAATGTTGGCCAAGGTCATGCACCTGACTTCTGGTCAGGTGCAAGACTGGTCAATGATGGTATTTTTTTTTTTTTCTAGAAATTATTTTTTATTTAATTTTTGTATAGTAAGCAGGTGGTAAAAAATAGAGCATGGGGGCATTCCCCAGCTCAAAAAAACAATAATAAACACAACTCTAAAGACACTAGATCCGTATCTGCTCAGCACAGTGAACAGGGGTATATAGGACAATATCATCACTCAAATAAAAGGTCTCCAAGGGACAGAAAAGGCATTCCTAACACCCACTTTAGCAACAGCTCAATAAGACTAAAGCCCCGTACACACGGTCCGAAATTCATATGGTAATTTTCGTACAATGCCCGATTATCTGATAATATTACCATTAGTATGATCCTTTCGACAGTTGATTCTGAATTTTTGGACGAAAATGTGCAGACTATAAAATTGTTGTCGTACGCGCACTCACACGTCCGATTTTTGTTTAATTAGTATGGTTTTCGTCCAAAAAAACTCGCAAGAGCAAGACTATGAATGCCCAGAAACGAAAGAATACATACAAAACGATTCAATACATTACGTCACTTCTGAAGTTGTATTCTGTGATACGAGAATTTTCGTATGGTGAGTAACCTCTTCACTTTCGACATGAGACTAGCATGCAACAAAAAACTAACGAACGTTCGTCCGAAAATCTGATCGTGTGTACGAGGCTTTAGAAGCATTTTTGACCTAACACCAAAAGGACTCAGATGCCAATAAAAAGCTGGGTGTAAGAAACCCAGAAAGTTATTATGCGTTAGTAGAAGGGGAATCAAGCCCAAGGTCCTATACTTTTTTTGAGGCACCCACAAGACAAGCAGGTGGCCTGGTAAAGGGGCACAACAGTATTATTCAAAGATTTCTAGAAATTCAAGATAGCTGCATCCTTTGATTTCCATTTTAGGGTGAAAGCCTTATGGCACCTCCAGCATCGGGAAGAAACCTCGGGATACATTCTATGGCATCAAGTAAATCCTGTGCAGTATTTTAAACTGGATCAATTTGTCTCGACTAGTGACTAAGTGTGAAAAGGGGTAATCCCACATATCTTCCCAGTCTTCATCATCAATATCAAGAATATCCGCCTGCCATTTGGTTCAAAGACTCTCCATGCCAACATGAACTGAAGGCATATAAAGTCAATGATGGTATTTTGCAGAGAACAAGGAAAAAATCTGAAGTAATGCTAGAAAAATTTGCTATTATTGGTCCATTTTTCGCAAACCTCACCCCTAGGCATTATTGTTTTTTTTTTGTTTCTAGGGAATTAGCTAAGCTAAGCACATAGAACAGCTGACTCCAACACAGGAAAATAACATTCAGATATTATTTTTTGTTGTAGCGTAAGCAACACGCGTGAGAACAAAATTACAGTATGTTACAAATTAGTCGTATAAACATTGAAAAAGTCATACTTACAGGTTTTCCTTGTTCGCCTCTCTCTCCAGGATTACCAACTTTCCCCTATATACATATCAATAAAACACGAAATAAGATATATTTCTGCCACCAATGTGATTTGCATATAAATATTATATTTTTATGACAACTATTCTGCTTCATATGAAGCTGCATCACTGTGTTAGAACACTACAAATCAATTTAGGAATCAATTTGCATGCTGCTATTATCAGTACTTATCATCAGAGATAAACAGCTTTGCACCTTTTATTTGAGTCTTATACAGTAGTCATCATCAGGAGGTGGATCTAATTAAAGCTAGCCACAGTTGATCTGATAATGATAAGTGTCGCTCCCCAATTACAGAATGACTCTTCAATATCTACATGTAAGAAGGTGATAACAAATGCTTCAGGCACCTGAAGCGACTTATTATCACTCAGTATGATTTTCCAACTCTTGTAAAGACCTGATCATCTATGCCAAGCCTTAACCATGTTTTGCCTTTGCTTAATTCAGCCAAATCAACATAATTAAAATCTATGCTGCTTAAAGCATTACAATAGCCACTGCTGCAGATATCTTCCACCAGATGTCAACGTAAACATTAGCTACATTATACAGCACCTATGGCGATAAAGTGGGGTATAGTATCTATGGTGGCCTGTGTCGGTGGTAAATATTTCCCAGTAACAGTGGTTACCAAGGCAGTGAAGCTCCCCAATGGGCATTCAGCAACAAAAAACACTTTTTAATACAACAGCGGCAAGTCAGAACCTCTATCAGATTTTTATAGCTGCAAAAAGGGATTGAATATTTTGGGTTTTATTATATCAAAAGCTCTAATAATTTAATCTCCTGCAGCTTTGCAGAGTAGGAAATTATGACACACTTTACTTAACTTTGTTGGGTTGAAATAAGTACAGGGATATGACTGACCACATAGAATCCCTATAAATAAAAGATTGCTATAATTGTCCTTGTTCCTGTTGGGAGCAGTGATGAGCTTGGCTGTGTTCAGACTAGGATTTAAACCCTTGCTTGCGAGCCCACAAAGAAGTTGTCACCTCTACGGGCCAATCATCTGTGGCAGGGGAAATCTATACCCCACAGCTGCATGTATACAGGCCCCTTGATTGGGTGACAGCTTCCTGGTGGGCACACGTGAGTTTGGATACTAGTCTAAACACGCTCAAGCTCCTCCCTATTGGGGAGATTATGCCTTACATCTTATCCCATAGACAGTGGTCACCAGTACAGAAAGTAAGGGGAAATCTCAGCAATGGAGATTCAGGCAAAAATAAAAAATGGCTACACTGAGCTTTACAATGAGCTTTGCAGCTAGACTCACAAGGCTGTGAATCTTGACTTGCCTTTCCAAAGGGTTATAGTCAGGGCAGCCTATAAACTAAAGGTAGCCATATGGATCTAGTGAGTGGAACAGTCAGATTAGGAGACACAAAGAAGGCCAACCATATCCTCTGAGAAAGTTTAAATCTAAAATGTTCATGATTGACTGCAATCTAACTTGAATTTTCAGGTTTGCTCAACACACATAAGTCTATAAACTTTATCTCTCTACCAGACAGTCTTTACTGTTAAGACTGGTGTGAAACAGATAAAATTGATTTCAGTCACTTAAATGTACTCACTATACGGCCAGGAAGTCCTTTTTTGCCAGGATCCCCGGTTTCACCCTGGAGGAAGGAAAATTAATGAGCAGAGATTAATCACACATTAATATGACAGCAGACAATTCAGTGACTGTTGCATAAAACTTCCTTACTTTCACCCCTTGCTGGCCCTCTTCTCCTGATGGACCATCAGGACCCCGTGGACCCTGAAAAAAAAGGTAAGTAGATATAGCAATAACATTTTAGGAAGTGTATACAATTGAAACTATAGCTATTGCAGACTATCCAACTGCTATGGGGCCCAGCACTGCTTGGTTACAAAGTTATATAGGCAGTTGGTAATAGTATTTAGAAGATACGTTTGAGAACCTCTAAATGACCGGTATGAAAATGATTAGTATTTTGTATCACTAATGGAATTACTGTAATAGCATGATGGAGTCCAGGGGTTCACATTAAGGCAATTTTCAGCTTGGGAAAATAATAAAACATTCCACTCCCCAGCATCACTAAAGTGAGGGGAATTACCTTCATAGATAGCTATTAAAGGATATTTACAATCTGAACTTTGGTCCTCCCCTTCATGTGTCATGACTGTTAATAAAGAGTAACTAAACCCATCAACTGTTTCCCAAAATGGTTACATTTAAGGCATGCTGTTAAATACTTGTATTAACAGTCACAGTTGCTTGTGCACTCAACCAAAATATCAAATGACTGCTGTTATAGCTAATAACATGTGCAGCACCTTGGCAGTTGAAGATAAAACAGGGGCCAAGGTGGCAGCTTCCTTGGCTGCAAAGGATAGAAGGGTTTTGTTTGCCTTTAATATAAGCAGCATAACATTTCAGTATGGGTCTTCTTTTGACAGTTAAAATTCTATCAGGAGATCCAAATTATACCTTTTTTAAATAACAAACATGCCATACTTACATGCTCTGTGGTTTTGCACAGAACAGCCCCGATTTCTTGGGGGTCCTTCGCCAGGACTCCTGGCTCCTATGCCCTTCCAAGTGCCTCCATAGCGAGCCACTTGATATAGGGGCACTCGTTCCGGCTTGATATGGAGCTGGGCTCTGTGTGTCCACTGACACACACAGTGCGTTCAGCCCCACCCCTCACTCTCTCCTCACAGGCTATGATTGACTGTACAAGGAGTCGATGGCCCCCGCTGCTGACTCCAAGTCCAATTATTATTATATTATACAGGATTTATATAGTGCCAACAGTTTGTTCAGCGCTTTACAACATGAGGGCAGACAGTACACTTACAATACAAATCAACACAGGAGGGAGCAGAGGGCCCTGCTCGTTAGAGCTTACAATCTAGAAGCGAGGGTCAAGTGGAAACAAAAAAGGTAATAACTGTGGGGGATGAGCTGATGGAAAAAATGAAAATACAGTTGTTAAGTGTGGGTAGGGTAGGCTTCTCTGAAGAGAAGAGTTTTCAGGGATCGTCTAAAAGCTAATAGAGTAGGAGATAAGCGGACAGATTGGGGTAGGGCATTCCATAGGATTGGAGAGGCTTTGGAAAAGTCCTGAAGGGGAGCATGAGAGGAGGTGATGAGGGAGCTAGAGAGCAGGAGGTCTTGAGAGGAACGAAGAGAACGAGTAGGTTGGTATTTAGAGACTAAGCTAGTGATGTAGCTGGGTGAAAGAGAGACACAGCTTTGGATCAAGATCGGGCTCAGGTAAATATAAGAGGCGGGGGGACCTAAACAAAGAAGGTTTCTTTATCTTAATGCAGAGAATGCATTAAAATGAAAAACCTTCTGCATTTACTATCACTTTAAAGGATAACAGGTTCTTACAACCACTCCAAGAATGAAACCGCCCCTTGAAGTCCAAAGCACCTATTCCAGTCTAAATATGGCTTGAACACTTCTTCATGTGCAGAAGTCATCTTATTATAATATTGACCTATTTTGTAGGAAAGTATTGTACCATGTAAGGTCTCTATCAGTGCAGAACTACACGTGGATGGAATATAAGTGATTCCTTTTATTGGAAAAGCTAATGTTTTTGTATAGCCAAAGCAAAGTGCGCCTATCCATGTTATACCTCCTTCCTGACATAACCTAGCCCAACCTCCCTTCCCCACATGCATATTTACTTCTGACAGGTGCAGCCTCAAGTGCTTAAGTGCCACAAGCGTTCAGTGTCCTGGCTGCAACAAAATCTGAAGATGCTTGGGACCTCCCCATAGAAGTTAATAGGGAGGGCCCAAGCATCTTCAGCCTTGGGTGATGGCCCCATGGAAGGCTATAGGGATCTATTGTACAGGCGTGGCTAAGATACTTGCCATGGTATGGACATAAACATGCATTTGTGGAGGGGGAAGATGGGCTAAGTTAGAACAAGGAAGGAGAAGGCAAAAGGATACCGTAACTGCAACTTGTTTTAAACTGTACTTATCCTTTAAAGCCTCAGTAGTTTTTTTTTAATGGTTGTCTAAAACGTATATATACTGTATATTTAACTGCAGTTTCTCTGAGGTTCCACTATAAATCAAGGGTGCATTGTATTTTCATGGGGGATGCCATATTTTATGAGCTTTCCATCCCTGGTTCTCTTTTGAGGTCTTACTCATGGTTGAGTGCTTCTAGCCATTGAATCTATCACTCCTGCTCTTTTCAAGTATCCATTGCCATTGGCGTGTCTTTCTCATGACATCTGGACCAGATGCGCCGTGTACACGTCTCAGTTTAGATGAGGCTATTTCTAATTTTATGGCTCATAAGTGTTTCATTTGTCTAACTTCAGAGAAGGTCATTTAATTAGTGTGTACTCTGGGTCTAATTAGGTTCTTCTTCTCTGACTCTTCACAGAACATTTTCACAAACAAATACTTCAGTATTTCAATTTCTGCTGAGCCACCGCTAGCTCTGTTTGTTGGGTACAAATAGTTTACAGCTGACTCCTAATCATGTTTAGTTATAGGAATAGACACAGACAAAATTGGAAAAAGTACACAAAAAGAGGCTGTAGTCCGTAATTAGATAATCACAATAAAAACAAAGAAATGGTCTCCTATGATGTTTTTCGTCAATCCCTCCAAGGTGCCTGGCTGTGTGGCAATGCTTTGTTCTTCAACATGTTTGTGGTGGAAAACAAAACATCCCTTACATTGATAAATGGCTCATAAACAAGATGGTGGAATGACCCTTGCCTCATACTGACCCATTTTCCTCTAAACAAGATAGGGTACCTGATCCAATAAAAGCTCAGACAAAAGCAATAAACAGTCATGATTACATTTATGAACAAAACCTAAATACAATTTTAAAGCTCATCTTCAAGAAATTACAAAAGTAACTGCTTGTTTAGTGTATGGTAGAGTTTTTGCATTGCATTTTGCATTTTAGTTTATCTGATCCTCTGGTCCCATGACAATACTCCCTCACACTTTGTTGATGAACTGTCCAAGAGAGCTATGAACCCTGGATTTGTCTTGATAATACCAGGACCTTAAACTGGTGGAACAGGGGGGAGAAGAAGCTGAGGGGGGCCAGTCTAGCAGTGCGAAGAAGAGGAGGAGCAGGTACGTAGATGTTTTTTTCTGTCCCCTAGACCTAAACGCGCAACTATGCAGCCCCACTGAAAGGGATCTTTTTTAGGTTTCCTGCAGTTGGGCTTTAAAGCATAACAAAAGTTTGTTATTTAATAAAAACACGTAAAAGTTGCAAATAAAAATAGCACATGCATGCACACTTGCAAAACAATGCGTCTTGTGACTTTTCCATAAGGTTCCCCTGCTGCTGTGTGTGTGTACAGTGCAGGACCTGGGATTTTCTATGAGCCAGCATTAGAGTGATCTGTGCTTTCCATATATATATATATATTTTTTTTTTGGCAAGCGTGTTGGCCTTCTGTGTAGGCTTTGCAACTACTGTTTTAATTTTTCTCCAGGACGGATTCATCAACTTCATGCCCAAAGTACCCATTCTTGTCTGAGTCATCACCATAGACCTTCCAAGCTTGGGTGGTCCTACTGATAGTTGAATTGAATATTGTAGAGCTCTCAGGATCATCTGATTCATTAGAACTGCACTGCTTGCTCAAGCTATGAATACAATTGCCCAGAAAGGGAAAAATTCTACAATTACTATATTTCTATGTCAGGTGAGGCTTTCAACTTCATATCCCTCACTGGAAAGCGTTATATGATGTACCCACTTATTGGACAAAATAATTTGCATGCAAGATTTATTATTCTTCATCCTGAGGAAAGTTTTATGTAATCTATAGTCTCTGCCAGGTTAAGTGTAACAAGCGTTGTGTATTCAGTGAAGCTGAATGCTGATCCTCTCAGTTCTCCAACAAACAGATAAATACAGAGCAATCTTCAGAGATCACTGTACTTACTCTTTGACCCTTTGGACCTTGTATTCCAGGTGATCCTCTTTGTCCAGCAGGACCCTGTAATAAGGTTGAGAGATTTTTTCTTTTTTGCCTTGTTGCACCTATGCATCTACATAATAAAAAGTCTATAACATCAAATCAATGCATTGTAATAACAGTTGTGATATGCTAGTTTTTACTTACTGGTAATCCTGGTGGACCAATTGGTCCAGGTATTCCCGGAGGTCCAAGATAGCCCTGAAAATAACATGTTTTGTTAATAAGTTTTCATCAAGCCAACATAATTTAACATTTAAATATCAGCAAAATCAATTGCTGAACTGAATAACTATTTAAAGAAATCCTGTACTTAATAATATTTGAGAGCTGCCATTATTGAGCTTCTAAAGGTCATGTTTAGCTGCAAGCAGCCAGGTGCTGTATGGTTACAAGGAGACTCTTTGGGTGTGGGAAGGCAGCCGGTATCTGGGTGCAGGAAACCAGGTTGTGTTTGGTTGCAGACAGACGTTTTGTGTGGGAAAGCTGGCTTTATTTGGATACAGCCAGGAAGGCTGTGTTTATTTGCAGGCAGGGTATTTGGGTGCAGGAAGGCAGGCTTTAACTGGGTATAGACAGGCAGGCTTTGTTTGGTTGCAGGCAGGTTTAGTGCATGCTGTATTTTTCTGCAGCGTTCTGCAACACAATGCATTGGAGTGCATGGCAGCAGCCTTGCAGAAGTGGATTTGGGTGCCATTCAAAGTGAAAGGAAATGCAAAACACTAACGCTTGTATGTTGCATTTCTACACGTTGTCGCAATGTGCAGATATGAACAAGATCTTAGGTTGGATGAAAATTTTAGTGCCGTAAAACACTTCTGCTACTTAAAGTTACATACATAGTTAAGTTGAAAAAAAAGACACTAGTGCATCTAGTTCAACTAGTTAAAAAAAAATAAAAAATTAAACACAACAATAGAAGGCCTCCATATACACTGTCCTATACCTACAGTTGATCCAGAAGAAGGCAAAAAAAAAAAGCCCAATAAAGCATGGTCCAATTTGCTCCAGTTGGGAAGTTGGCAAGGCCAAGTGTTTCTAAACTCAAAAACAAAAAGTGTATATATTGAAGGTTACCAGTCCTTGAATTGTGCAACTACTTTATGATTCCCTTTTCAAGCTTCTTTTCCTTTATTTTCACCTGCAAATTCTGTAAATAACACGCTTCCCATCTCTGAAATGCTACGCTCATTCCTCCACTGTATCTATGAAGGGATACCATGATTGTCATACAGACTGGACTTCATCTCTATTAGGCAGGGGACTGATGGGACTAGTAATTTACACAAGAAAGATATGAATGTAATTGCTTTCTTTTGATTTCATAGGATGTGACTAGGATACACATATTTGCTGTATTTGCTGAAAATGTTTTTAGTTTTCAAAACAAAACTAACCCAGTCACCACATCTAAGGACTGGTAAACTGCAATATATTACTTATTTCTCTGAAGGTTTAGAAACACTTTAAACAGTATATTATTATACTATACAGTATATATACTGTTTCCACAAGGTTGGGAGCATGAAAATGTCCAAAATGTCTTGGTATGCTGACGCCTTAAGAGTTCCCTTCACTGGAACTAAGGGGCCAAGTCCAACCCCTGAAAAACAAACCTACACCATAATCCCTCCTCCACCATATGATTTGGACCAGAGCACAAAGCAAGATCCATAAAGACATGGATGAGCACGTTTGGGGTGGAGGAACTTGACTGGCCTGTACAGAGTCCTCAACCCGATAGAACACCTTTGGGGTGAATTAGAGTGGAGACTGTGAGCCAGGCCTTCTTGCCAAATATCAGTGCTTGACCTCACAAATACGCTTATGGAAGAATGGTCAAACATTCCCATAGACTCACTCCTAAACCTTGTGGACAGCCTTCCCAGAAGAGTTGAAGCTGTTATAGCTGCAAAGGGTGGGGCAACTCAATATTGAACCCTATGGACTAAGACTGGGATGCCATTAAAGTTCATGTGTGTGCAAAGGCAGGCATCCCAATACTTTTGGTAATATAGTGTAGTTCCAAAAGAGTGACGGTCCCTATAAATGAGGTGCAGGAAGGTGGGCACTACTTGGGTAAAGCCAAACAAGTTGCTTGGTTGTAGGCCTGTTATATGGGTGCAGGAAGGCAGGTTGTATTTGGATGTCAGAGGGCCTGCAGACAGGATGTGTTTGGGTGCTGACAGTACAAATGACACTTTGACTTAAAGAAAAACATGAACTGTAGTAGCTGGGGCAGAGTGTACATAGTTGTGGCAGACCACATGTAGGTGATGTCTATAGGGACTCTGGGAAATCACAGATACTTAGTTCCAGCAGCCTAAATTCCGCTGTTTTTCCACATTCCTCTAGCTGTATATATCCTGCGGCAACTTGAAAAGATGTTAAATTACATTTCCATGCAATAAGTCTTGTAATGTTACCCTGGTGGTCAATGCAACTGCTTAAAGCATAAGTTATAATGATGGAAAATAATTTTGCTCTTGAATAGCTCAGCAGAAAAGTCGGAAAATCTGCAAGTTCCATTGAAACCACAAAACAATCATTACATAAGTTTCTGGTACCAGTTTCACAATGAGTGTGTTTTGCCAGAGGAAATGTCTTCCTTCTGCTACACAGAGAAACATTAATATGGTACTGAGCTCAGGACACGGTCAGACTGCTACCCTCAGCTAAATGGAGTGTATTGCCTGAATTTTAGCTTTTTTTTTTTTCACATATTGTCCTTAACTTGAGCTCAAATTTTTTGGATGTTAACAAGTTTCTGTATACCCAGAGTTTAAAAACAACCCCATGAAAAGATAACGTAGATATCATACCAGGCTTGTCTAAGGTCAAAGTGAAACAAGCGATCCGGTCACTGGTAAGACCTTGCCAACAACAGGATTATTATAAAGGGCACAGAAATACCTACTTCCATTGTGTCTCTCCCTCTGTCATTCACCAGTGATGGAATGTCATCGTATTTATCCAGACAACATGGCAGTGACACCATGGAAGTACAGTAAAACCTCTGATTGAGAGTAACTTGGTCTGCGATTGTTTTGCAAGACAAGCAAAATTTATATTTTAAATATTAAATTTGATAAGCGATGTCTTGATATACAACTAGTGTCACGTCACAACTGACTATAAAAAAGAAGAGAGGCACCTCTAAGTGTAGCAATATCTGGTTACATTTAATAAAGGTGCAAAATTTTGCAAATAACTCACATGGTTGATGATTAAGACAGGCACATCTAAGTATGCAGGCATCCGGGGTAAAGTTGTCCACATATACCATCCTTTTCAACGCCATTGATGTCATCCCTTCCACGCTGCGCTCCACGAGCGCTTCAAGCCTCACTCTCAGATCGCTCTTTTTTCCCAGACACGATTGCAGACTGACATTGGTGAGAGCCGGCGGTGCGGAGGATGAGCTATGTGGGCAGCTTTACCTTGGATGCCTGCATACTTACATGTGTCTGTTTTAATCATCAACCATGTGAGTTGCTAAATGTTGTACCTTCATTAAATGTAACCATATTGCTACACTTAGAGGCGCCTCTCTTCTCTTTTATACTCTGTAGCTCCTGCTGGATTTTGCTTCTAATCCCCTTGTAGAGGCTTCCATTTGTGGATGGACATTTTATGGTTACACAATCATATTGCTATTATCTTTTTATATGTCCTATATAGACTGAATGACTTATGAATAGTTGTGTAAGGAATCATCTGAGTTTACACTATTTCTTATGGGTAAATTCACTTTGATATACGAGTGCTTTGGATTACAAGCATGTTATCAGGATGAATTATGCTCGCAATCCAAGGTTTTACTGTAGATAATTATTTCTCTGCCCTCTACAACAAGTCTCAGCAGCTAAACTTCCCCCTGCTCCCCTTCCCAGCAGTGACTCAGCAGCCTTCTTATTTCTGATATAAATACAGAGTAGCTGCTTTGGGAGCAGGAACACGGTGACATTAGCTGCTAAGGTAGTCAACTTGAATTTGCTTCTGCTTTGAAATTTGAGGATGAATTTCTCCATGGTGCCTGCCGCTACAGAGGTGAAGGAGGGCTTGTTTTAAAGCTCATTTAAAACTTGTTAAAGATGAGCAACTCCTCTACTGTGCAGAAATGCCATTTAACCGCTTACCGACCGGCTCACGCCGATATACGTCGGCAGAAGGGCACGTACAGGCAGATTAACGTACATGTACGTTGCCCTTTAAGAAGCGGTTTGCGGGTGCGCGCGCTGCGACCTCCGTGAGTGTGATCGCGGGTCCCGTGGACCGATCTCCATGGGGATACCCGCGATCGTCTCACGGAGAGGAAAAACGGAGAAATGCTTATGTAAAGAAGCATTTCCCCGTTCTGCCTAGTGACAGGACACTGATCACCACTCCCTGTAATCGGGAGCGGTGATCAGTGTCCTGTTACACATAGCCACCCCCCCCACAGTTAAAATCACTCCCTAGGACACACTTAACCCCTTCACTGCCCCCTAGTGGTTAACCCCTTCACTACCCGTCACATTTACACAGTAATCAATGCATTTTTAATTGCACTGATCGCTGTAAAAAATGTGAATGGTCCAAAATAGCGCCAAAAGTGTCCGATGTGTCCGCCATAATGTCACAGTCACAATAAAAATCACTGATTGCCGCCATTACTAGTATAAAAAAAAAATATTAATAAAGATGCCATAAAACGATCCCCGATTTTGTAGACGCTATAACTTTTGCACAAACCAATCAATAAACGCTTATTGGGATTTTTTTTACCAAAAATATGTAGAAGAATATGTATCGGCCTAAACTGAGGAAAAAAATGTTTTTTTATATATTTTTGGGGGATATTTATTATAGTAAAAAGTAAAAAATAATGCGTTTTTTTCAAAATTGACAGTGCAAAAAATAAAAACTGCAGAGGTGATCAAATACCACCAAAAGAAAGCTCTATTTGTAGGGAAAAAAGGACGTCAATTTTGTTTGGGAGCCACGTCGCACGACCGCACAATTGTCAGTTAAAGTGACGCAGTGCCGAATCGCAAAAAGTGCTCTGGTCTTTGGGCAGCCAAATGGTCCGGGGCTTAAGTGGTTAATGGAATTGGGGATTATCAGCTTTCCTAGGATCCAGCAGGATCAGCTAAATGAGCTTGCTGAAAGGTAAAGTATTGTTTACTTTTCTCTTTGAATTACATTTTTGTGCTTTACTGAAAGCTTTTTTTTTTTTTAACAAGGGAGGTGGGGACCTGCAACATAAGTGTAAATATTCAAATGTTCATAGTCTGGCCACATTAACAATTAAAAGGCACATTTATATTAAAGTGGAACATTTAAAGAGGAACAGGTTCTGCGCTGCCCTCTTCCTCTCTGATGTCATTGCCTGCTGGCTGCTAGAACCATGAACATACAGCTGGCCCTCTGATTATGCACCGCAGAATATGCACATTTTCAGTAGATTGCCCTGAAGCCTCCTGGGATCCGTGACTTGGGTATTCCAGAGGATTGGGAGGGTACATTATTCTCACTTAAGTGATTAACCCAATCTAAAAAGGTATTTAAAAAAAAAAAAAACATTTTTCTGTGATTGCGTGAAAGAAAGGGAAAGTGGGTAAAGAGAGTGGGGGTCCACTTTAAAGTGGTTGCAAAGCCTTAAGGTTTTTCATCTTAATGCATTCTATGCATTAAGGTGAAAATCCTTCTATGCTGCAGCTCCCCCCAGACCTCGCCTCGCCCCCCCCTCACTTCTTACCAGAGCCTGATCTGATCCAGCGATGTGCACGAGCGCAGTGGCTCCAGCTGCTGTCTCTTTCCTCATTGGACAGATTGATAGCAGCAGGAACCATTGGCTCCCGCTGCTGTCAATCAAATCCAGTGACGCGGGAGTAGGGGGGGGTGGGGGCTGAGTCCCGCTGTCTGTGTCAATGGGCGCAGCAGTGGGACTCGGGTGCGAGCCCACATGGGTGCCCCCAGGGAAAGTGGCGTTCCGTGGGGGCATCCTATAAAGAGGAGGGGCCTGGAGCGCTGGCGGAGCACCCCAGAAGAAGAGGATTGGGGCTGCTCTGTGCAAAATGACTGCACAGAGCAGGTAAGTATAGGCATGTTTGTTATTTTTATAAAAAATAAAAAGGAAGGTTTACAACCCCTTTAAATAAACAAAATGGCTGCTGTACATCTACAAAAAAAAGAGAATAAAGCGTAGCATCCTATCTAGAAATAATGTCTGTAAAATCCCAGGATCTGTCAGAGGAGAGTGAACTCATCAATGCGCTGCTGCTCCTTCCTTGTCCATTCAGCCAGAGCGGCCTATGCTGTCTGGCAGGAAAAACTGGATCACAAAAGTGACTAAACAGATCTGAAAATCCTTCCTCAGGATAAACAGCTCACATAGCTATTCCAACTGTTCAGCTGTAAGTTGTATTTAATACTTTATACTTACAATTGATCCCTTTTCACCAGAAGGTCCTTCAGGTCCAGGATTCCCACGTCCCCCCTATAAAGTAGAACAAGAGCTCAGTCTTGTACGGTCACAGTACACATGTATTATTTTACAGAAAAAAAGAGAGGAATTTCATAGGGAGAAATTACATTTTAATGACAGTAAGTTAATGGGGTGATTTTCTGACGGCTTCAATGGTTTAATAAACTTGTGGTTATGTAATACTAAGTACAAAGAAATCTTATGCCAGTTAAATGAGATAGGATAAAGAGGACCTAATCTGTCTTTTACTCAAGCCATGCATGTGCTCCTCGGCTCAGATGTGGAAAAAAAAGCCTAAAATTCATTTACAGGGGAAAAGGGGGAACTATGAACCACATGTTTCTACTGGATAGATTTCCCTTTACTGAGGAATACAAATAGCTTACTTCCAGTCCACTTTTGTCTAATCCTGCCCAAGTGCCTTCTACACAAAGCAGCACCAAATCGACTCGCCCATCCACTTTCTAATCTTTATCTCCTTTACACTTCTTATGCCGCGTACACACGGCCGGACTTGCCAATGGGCTAAAGTCTGTCAGCATTTCCGACGGAGAGATTTAGAACATGTTCTATATCTGAGTCCGTTGGAAATGCCGACAGAAAAAGTCCGATGGAGCATATACACGGTCGGAATGTCCGACCGAAAGCTCCCATCTGACTTTTCTGTCGGGAAGTCCGGCCGTGTGTACGCGGCATTACAGTCTTTTCTTTGCCTCCTTAAGCCCAAACTTAACCTCTCTCTCCCTCCTGCATTCCCTGTCCCCCATATTGTTTCACCACTGGGCGACCATATCTGGCATGTTACTCCTTTTCTACACCCAGTCTCTCCCCCCTGACTTACCTAGATTGGCCAGCCCCCATCCCTCTCCAACCAGGCCTGCCAATGAGGCCACTACCATTCTTCCCTATTCATGCCCAAGCTGCTTACTCCTCCCCGTCCTTTTATAGTAGTACTGTAGACCAGTGGTCATCAACCCTGTCCTCAGGGTCCACTAACAGGCCAGGTTTGCAAGATAACTGAAATACATCACAGGTGATATCATTTGCTGCTCAGTGATTGCAGTATTCTAGTCTGCATCTCCCCAAGGTAATACATAAAACCTGACCTGTTAGTGGGTCCTGAGGACAGGGTTGATGACCACTGCTGTAGACCCCTTCACTTAGTTTCTTCTTCCTAATTACTTAAAAATCTAGCATCAGGTGATACCGCGGTTACACTTCAGCGGTCTATTCATCTACATCTTGCTGTGTTTTAGTTATCTGCTTCAAGTGTAACTTATACTACAATTGCTTATTGACTTTATACTTGCTGTACATTGTATTATTTCCTGATTCTTTCTTAAAATAAAGAATGCATAAATAGGGGCAAAGAGTAATGGTTGGTTAAAAAAGGGGGCAAAGAGTGATGGTTAGTTACATTAGTTTGAAAGTACATTACCAGCTATACAAAAGGTGTGTAAGTTAACATGTTCATGTATGTAGCACCCAGTGGCGGCCGTCCATAGGTGGCGCAGGGGTGCCGCCCCCCCACAGCTAGTCACAAAAAAGAAAACAATGCCCCTTAAAAAAAAAATAAAATAAAGAAAAAGTCCTTTAAATGCACTATGTTCGGGCGCCGGACACTGTGCACTATGGGAAGCATGAGGTCAATGCAATCACTTGATTGCAGGCGAGGTGCTTTTTTGCAGGGTTTTGTGAGGCTTTGTGGCGCAATGCACAGCGCCTCTACACTGCCTCATGTGCCAATCTCCTTGATGTGCTTCTGTGGATTGGCACCGCCGGAGGACATGGGCGGTGCTTTCCCCAGGCAGTGACGTCACTTCTGGTTTCTGTGCCAGTGGGAAATCGGCTCCGTGATCGTGAATGAAGAAGCAGTGAGTTTGATACCCTGTCAGTGTCTGTCCACTATACAGCAGCACCTTGTACTGTGATCCTGTGATCGGACTGAAGGCGGAGGGAGGGGAAGGGTGCCCTGCTTCTTCTGTGCCCAGGAATCAACCTTCAGCCATTCACTCGACAATGTGCTGGAGCATTTCATCATTACACATCATCTCCTGTATATCACAAAGGATCCCAGCACTGTGTCCTGCTACAGCCATGGTTTACAGTATATCCTCACCTTCACCAGGTCTATCTATCTATCTGTCTGTCTGTATCTATCTAGGAAGGAATGCATTAAGGTAAAAAATGTTTAGGCTTTAGAACCACTTTAAATAATGTTATACTTACCTGCTCTGTGCAATGATATTGCAGAGAGAGGCCACAAACCCCCTATTCTGAGGTCCCCTGCCAACGATCCTGGCTCCTCTTCTTCAGTGTCTGCCTCCATAGCAAGCTGCTTACTATGGGGCAGATGTGTGGGCTCACTCTCAAGACGGGTTGTGTGCTTCTATGGACACACAGGGGTTGATTTACTAAAGGCAAATCCTCTTTGCACTACAAGTGCACTGCAAGTGCACTTGAAAGTGCACTGAAAGTGCACTTGGAAGTGCAGTCGCTGTAGATCGGAGGGAAAGATCTGAAATGAGGGGAAGCTCTGCTGATTTTATCATCCAATCATGTGCAAGCTAAAATGCTGTTTTTTATTTTCCTTGCATGTCCCCCTCAGATTTACAGCGACTGCACTTTTAAGTGCACTTGTAGTGCAAAGTGGATTTGCCTTTAGTAAATAACCCCCACAGTGTTGCTTGCCACCCCCCCCCCCCACTCTCTGCTCACAGGATTTGACAGACAGCAGCAGGAGCCAATGGCTCCCACTGCTGCATGAAAATCCTGTGAGAAGAGAAAGAGAAGAGAGAACTGCAGCCTGGCACAGCACTGGATCGATACAGGACTCAGGTAAATGTTTAGTGGTGGTGGGGGGGAGGGGGACAGCAAGTGGCAAAACCTTTTTTACCTTAATGCAGGGAATCAGTGGAGCATCATCCATGGGGGAATGTGTGCGGTGCATGGGCCCCAAGGGGGGGCCCACTGTGCTCTGACGCACAGGGCACCCATGGATGAGCCAAAGCCGCGCATGTCACTCTCTGACTCCTTCACCCCTTCAGCGCTAATTAGCGGCCCCCAGAAAGAGTCCCATCTAAAGGGATGTCGGGGCTGTTCTCTGGCTCACTTCTGCTACACTTCAATCAGAGCAGAGGGCGGAGCGGGAACAGGTGAAGATACACTGACCTGACACCACAGGAGGATGCACATTAGATTCCCCAGGACTCAGCCTCTCATCAATCATCAGCCTGGTGCTGGCTGGAGCTCCATGAGGACCGGAGGAGAGCGGAATCCGCATGTATGAGCCTCTGAGTTCCGGGAAACTACATTCAGTTCTCCTGCTGGTTGTCACCTACAGCTGCCTGACTATTCACCACCTCCATGGGGTAAGTGTAAGCCGGGGGTCCGCTCTGATCTACCTATCTGCACCCCTCTCCTGCACATACCACTCACCGACACACACTCCATACCCCTCTCCTGCAAAAAGAACCCACCACCATACCCTCTGTACCCCTCTCCTGCACATACCATCCCATCCTATACAAAGAAGAGACTCCGTATTGGTGATTAAGTGAACAGTTCCTCATTCATTTATCTTAATGCACCTTGCTAAGAGCCTGTCTGGGTATTCCAAATAAAGAAAAAATAAAATAAAATGGAAATCTGTGAATTCACAGCCAGCGATGAACTGCTTCTTAATTGCATTTAAGATTTGTTAAGCACTCTATTTAACCACACCCCTTTAAGCCATACCCAATATCTAGCGCCACTTTTTGCCATGTTGCATTTTTTACTGACTCGGTGCCTAGGGGGGCCCACTTTTGAACTTGCATATGGAACCACTGATTTCATGATACGCCCCTGCAGGGAATGCATTCAAGTAAAAAATGTTTTAGCTTTATGTTTTAGTAATCAGGTTTACACACTATATTTTAGGTCCTCAATATTAATATATGGTTGCATGTTTCTGTTATTTTGTCCATCCCCAGTATGTGGTCCATGGAAATATAAAGTGGTTAGTGTTTATCTCCTCAAATAATGAATCCATTTTGCCCATAGCATCATAAACCCAAGTGCACATGTGAAATCATAATAAATCATACACTTTTTCTATACGTTACATAACTGCGTTGACAACAATTTATGGTCTAAACATATAACAGGTTTTGTAACAGTACCAGGAATTTCATTACAAACATTTTCAAACTATGTTGCATTATTGCAGATGAAGCTCAGCCTGAATACACACAGCAGAAGCTGCAGTAAATCATGAAAAGTCCCTTCAAAGTTTTCTTGCAGTTGAACATCATTAATAGCACAGGGTTCCAAATTATTATTGCCTTCAGCCGCACAACTTCATACAGATGTGTTTGATAAATATCTGAACTCAGAGAATGATTGTGCAGATTTAGCATGCAAAAAAAAAATAACAATCAATGGTGTCTATGTTTTACCTACATGCCCAGAGTTTTGCTATCAGTCAAGGTTTCCTGTGTATCTATAGCCAAAATGTTTTTTTTTAATAGCATGGGTAAGGGTTAGAATCTCTGTCAAGTTTTTAGTGCTAGGAAGGGTTTACATGGGAGGTGCAGGATCTGGGATTGTTCCTAAATAGGGCTTGTAAAGAAAGTCTTTGGCTGAAGAAATACAATGGCTCCTGTTAGACTCACTGCAAGCAAAAGTATTTATTCCATTATGCCCAACAACAAGCTAGATTGTTTTGGGGGACATGCCATACTCCCTTCATTAGGGAAGGAAAGGGCTACATTGTTTTTTCAGTTGTGTCAGATTCCTATTACCCCCCCCAGCATTGTATGGTTCCTCCCACCAGGCTTGACATAACTACAAGACCCAGTAGTGAGATAAGAGCCGGTGGATCAAATCATTAAGAGTAGCAGGGGATAAGGAAAGCAACACTTCTAGAAGTGTCAGATTCTAAATATTCTTAAGGCCCGTACACACGATCCGACTTTTTGACAACAAACATGCAAATGAGCTGTTTTGGAGCAACATCCGACCGTGTGTACACTCCATCGGACAAACTTTTTCTGTTTCCATCGGACTTTTGTTGGCTGTGCGAACGGACAAACTTTCCGGCAACAAAAGTCCGATGGAGCAAAGTCCGATCGTGTGTACACAAAAGCATCGGACTTTTGCACAAACTACAGTACGCGGCCGCGAGAATGTTTCCAGCGTGAACCCATCGCGCTGGTTCTCGGCGACAGGGTACTGTACATCTCGCGCTGGCTGCAATAGGAAAAACACATTTTTCTACTGCAGCGAGCACGAGGGGGAATTCCCCTCTGGGGGCATTTCGTCCCCACCCCCTTTCCTGACCGGCCGGGTTGCGTGCTCGGATAGGGGTCTGGTATGGATTTGGGGAGGACCCCCACGCTGTTTTTTTCGGCGTAGGGGGTTCGCCTTAAAATCCATACTAGACCTAAGGGCCTGGTATGCCCCTGGAGGGGAACCCATGCCGTTTTTTTATTTAAAATTTGGCGTGAAGTTCCCCCTCAAGATTCATACCAAACACAGTGCCTGGCATTGGCGGGGATCCAAGTCGGATCCCCGCACCAGTGTGAACCCGGCTCACAAGGTGTCAATCTCACCAATAAAAGTGGCGAGATTGACACAATATCAGACAACAATACAGAAGTTGACCAAAGGGTGGTGGTAAAGAGCTGAAAAACCACGTGATTTGGTGAAAGTTGGCTGGAAAAGTCCTGTCGTCTGTATGCAAGACAAACTTCTAGCCAACGCTCTTTGTACAAAAATCCAAGGGAAAGTTTGTACAAAGTCCTATCGTGTGTATGGGGCTTTAGTTTCTTCGGTAGTTTCTCTCAATAAAGCAGAGGTGGTGTGGGTGGCAGAAGTAGTATTAACTATCTTCTTTGCAGGGGAACTATGCCATGGCTAAAGCTATGGCTTTTGACATCACCAAAGGACCCCACATAATATTCAATATATATAATACTGAAGAGGACTCAAGCGACTTACATCTGCATTTGGTGGGTGGGGGGGGGGCAGTAAAAACAGGTTTTACTGCCCCCTTCCCTTAAGCTGCAAAAGCAGCTGGACAGCAGTGCACTCCGACTGCAGCTGCGATGATTTGCTTCACAGTCATGGCAAAAAAGTACACCCCCCCAATCACATTCGGCAGGAAGTAGTACCACTACCAAACGTGACCAGTTTAATTGAACAGTCCTGCAAATGCTTTCAGTTGCAGTGCAGTAGTACAACATTTAATGGATTAAACCAGGCAGTGAGGAGGCAACATATTACCTCCTCACTGTCTTTCAAATATCTCTGAAAAAAGAAAATGGTGGTCAAAGCCATGCTTCAGGTTTGGCTGGAGACTGGAGACATGCTGCAGATAGCAAGAGACTGGAGGCAAGTTAAATGGTGCTAGTAGAGATCACTATATTTATCGCTTTGCAAAAGTGAGCTTCCACAGCCTTTATAGACTGCTGGGGCCAAACGGCTCACAGAAGTTCCAATACTTGGGCTTCGTTCCACGCGTTGGGCACCCGGGTGTTAAAGCATATGTGAATTATATGTGATTGGGTGCACATCTACCTTTAAACCTCTTGGTGAAATTCCTCTGTGTATGTTTCCATCCCTCCACTCTTCCCATAAAGCTCCATCTAAGGTGTCACTTCCTTGTAGATGGCCTTCCCAGTTCTTTGTTTCACATTATAGAGATTTCATGGGGGTGGGGGGGTGTATTAGTGGCGGCATGATATAATCTTGCGGTGATAACGGCAGGATTGCCAACAATCAACCAAAACCACAGCAATAGCAGCCTTAACTTAAAGTGGTTGTAAAGTAAGACTTTTTTTTATCTTAATGCATTAAGATAAAAAGCCTTCTGTGTGCAGCAGCCCCCCCCCCAATACTTACGGGAGCCCCATCTCTGTCCAGCAATGTCCAGAAGTGTCTTGGCCGTCCAGGACTCTCCCTCCTGATTGGCTGAGACACAGCAGCGGCACCATTGGCTCCCGCTGATGTCCATCAAAGTCAGTTAGCCAATCAGGAGAGAGAGGGTGCGGGGCTGAACCACAGCCACGTGTCTGAATGGACACATGGAGCTGCAGCTTTGCTCGGGTGCCCCCATAGCAAGCTGCTTGCTGTGGGGGCAATCAACAGGAGCGAGGGGCAGGATCACAGAAGAGGGATCTGGGCTGCTCTGTGCAAATCCACTGCAACAGAACAGGTAAGTATAACATGTTTGTTATTTTTATAGAAAAAAAAATGAGAGTTTACAATCACTTTAAGCCTTCTTCTAATTCCATTTCAGAACTGAATAATAATGACACTTCAATGAATATGACAAATAGCCTACCAATGGGTCAGCCAACATTACATCATGTATTAAGCAATACCCCAGTAAGAGAAATCAAAATAGTTGTTATTACAAACAGCAATAACTTTAATAAGAATAATTTCATTTTTTTGAGGCTTTCTCTGTACCTTTTCTCCAGGTTCCCCAGGTGGCCCGACTTCTCCCGGCAAACCTTCTGGACCCTGAAAAACAAATTCCAGTTATTCTTCCAACAGAAGCCGCTTTATTTCACAGGAAACAGAGCAGACAAAATAAACGTTTTGTCACAATCCAGATCGATGTTTAACAATGTGCAAGCTTTAAGACAAAGAAAGAAACCAGATTTCATTTATCTAAACCTTGTCCAAACCCAGATTCTCAGCAAGTCCCTAATTAAAAATGTACAATCTGTTACTCAGAACTTACTGAAGCCTTCAGCTCTGTGTCTGTATTGTGGCCAACGACCACTAGAACACTGATTCATAGGTTACTTTATTCCTCACAAAATATATTTTAAAAAAACATCTTCATACATTTGTTTAGCAACTCAACTCAGGTCGGGCAAAGGTTCTATAAAGGCGCCAGGAATTCTCAACATGCATTGCCACTCTGAAGGATGCTGTCAGCTGCGCTTTAAAAAGTTAGAATCAAGATATGGTGATGCAAATGGCAATTTGAATTACAGACAAGAACTCCTGTGTGTACAATAATAGCTATTAGATCACCAAATGTGAAAGCAGGAAGCACTTGAAAAGCAAGCAAAGTGGGAGAACATGAATGGAGGGTAGGTAAAGTAAACTTTTTCATTACCCAAGCATAGAAACATAATGGAACTTTTATGATCCACTTAATTTACCTGTTTCAATCACATGCCTGCTCACTCCTGCCTAAACTGACCAAACTGTGCTGTCATTATTCATACAAATGTTGACTTTTTGTCAAAAGTCAACAGCTAAGCCCCTACTTCCGTCCCTAACTACTTCCTGAAATTTTTGTTCACTAACGTACCAGTGATATACATGCAAACGCATCTCAGAACAATGCTTTAATGTTTCTATAATATTTTCCTTTCATGATGGCTCAGATCAGGCCTACAATTTTAAACTTTTGGAAGGTCCTCTGTTGAAACTACACTTCCTTGTGTTCTTCATTTCTAGCATCAGCTAGTGAGTATTGCTCCCTCACTCCCTCTAAACTAGTCATTTTCAATCATAGAACCCTAGGGTTCCTCCAAAGTTTGCTAGGGGTCCATGAACTGTGACTGTCTGACCTCCCATCTGATGGAACCTAGCTAATTGCATGATCAATGCCACTTGCCAGAGCCAGCAGCATGGCATCAAGGATCTTTTTAGCTGTTGGTAAGGATGGCCTTGTGATTACAGATGTAAGAGGCATTCTTTCCACTGTCCCTGGGAATAACTGTTTTTAGGAGGGGTTCCCTGAGACCTAAAAAATATTGCAAAGATTCCTTTGAGGTAAAAAGGTTGAAAAAGCTGCTATAGACTAATGCCGCGTACACACAATCGGAATTTCCGTCAGAAAAACCTTGGATGGTTTTTCCGACGGAATTCCGCTCAGGCTTGCCTTGCATACACACGGTCACACAAAAGTTCTTGGAACTTTCAACCGTCAAGAACGCGGTGGCCTACAACACTACGACGAGCCGAGAAAATTAAGTTCAATGCTTCCAAGCATGCGTCTAATTGTTTCTGAGCATGCATAGGAATTTTGCACGTCGGAATTGCTACAGACGATCGGAATTTCCGATAGGAACTTTTTCCATCGGAAAAACAGAGAACCTGCTCTCAATCTTTTGCTGGCGGAAATTCCGCCAGCAAAAGTCTGATGGAGCAAACACATGGTCGGAATTTCCGACCAAAAGCTCACATCGGATTTTTGCTGGCGGAATTTCCGATTGTGTGTATGCGGCTTTACAGCTAAAATGTTCTTTTAGCTCATTCCTATTTACTTTCAATGGACTAGGTAAGCAAGGGCAAGGTCCTTATTCAAGATGACAAAGTGAAGTGATTGGTGCCTATGCCATGGAAAGTATTTAAGTTCAGTGCAAGTTACTCTAGTGCCAGATTTTTTAGTGAGGTGACCTACAATAAGTGGTAACTCAGAAATAGATTAGAATTTGGTTAATGCACAATACCTCTTTAACCACTTCCCGCCCGGTCCATAGCAAATGACGGCCGGGAGGTGGTTCAGTTATTTTGACTGGGCGTCATATGACGACCAGCAGGATAACATGCCGCCATGCGCCCGCGGGGGCGCGCATCGCGGCAATCGGTGGAGCGTTGTGTTAGCCTGACACACCGCTACACCGATCTTGGTAAAGAGCCTCCGGTGGAGGCTCTTTAGCACGTGATCAGCCGTGTCCAATCACGGCTGATCACGATGTCAATAGGAAGAGCCGTTGTTTGGCTTTTCCTCACTCGCGTCTGACAGACGTGAGTAGAGGAGAGCCGATCGGCGGCTCTCCTGACAGGGGGGGGTCTGCGCTGATTGTTTATCAGGGCAGCCCCCCCTCAGATCACCAAACTGGACCACCACGGATTGCCACTAGGACCACCAGGGAAGGGGCAACATGTGGATGGTCAGGTATGTACCCCATGGCCATCCACATGTGCCCAATCTGTGTCAATCAGTGCCCACAAATGGGCACTGATTGGCACCATTATGTTTCAGGTCTGCCCAGCAATGCCACCAATCAGTTTATTCAGTGCCACCAATCAGTGTCATCAGTGCCACCTGTCAGTGCCCATCGGTGCCACCTGTCAGTGCCCACCTATCAGTGCCCATCAGTGCCACCTATCAGTGCCACCCATAAGTACCCATCAGTGCCTCCCATATGTACCAATCAATGCCACCTACGAGTGCCCATCAGTGCTGCCTATGAGTGCCCAACGGTGCCACCTATGAGTGCCCATCAGTGCCGCATACCAGTGCCACCTATCAGTGCCAATCAGTGCCACCTATAAGTGCCCATCAGTGCCGCCTATCAGTGCCCATCATCAGTGCCCGTCAGTGCCACCTCATCAGTGCCACCTCATCGGTGCCCATCAGTGCCGCCATATCAGTGCCCGTCAGTGCAGCCATATCAGTGCCCGTCATTGAAGAAGAAAACGTACTTATTTACAAAAAATTTTAACAGAAACAAAAGAAAAACTTGTTTTGTTTTCAAAATTTTCGGTCTTTTTATATTTGTTGCGCAAAAAATAAAAACCACAGAAGTGATCAAATACCACCAAAAGAAAGCTCTATTTGTGGGAACAAAATGATAAAAAATTTGTTTGAGTACAGTGTTGTATGACCGCGCAATTGTCATTCAAATTGCAACAGCGCTGAAAGCTGAAAATTGGCCTGAGTGGGAAGGTGTCTAAGTGCCTGGTATTGAAGTGGTTAATAAAAAGTTTGTAAAAAAAAATAAAAATAAAAAAATAAAAAAAAGGAATTTGGTTAATGCAGGAAGAATAGGTGAAGCAAAAGTTCATTAGGTTGTTAAAAAGACCAGGAGGCCCACTTTACATAATGGAAAACTAATATAATATTGTAAGTTACGTTAGAAGGGTAAAATCAAAGTAGGTAAAGTCATTGTTCCAATTTTAGGGGTGAACTCAAATATAAAGGGCATCTAAATAGATCTTGATCATATGTTTTATTTGTGGGAGTATGCAGGCACACTATTTCAGGGCAATTACAGTGTCTACTTCATCAGGGATGTTTGTATAGACTTGGTAACAACACAAAAATTCCCTAGCACACTTTTACATTTGCAAAAACATTTGAAGCTGCACTGCCATTTTAAGACATCTATGCGTAACAGTGCGGCTTCACATTTATTTGCAAATATGTAACATAAACCTCTGTTTTTAACCTGAAATGTTAAATTGGGCTTCTGGTGTGTTGCTGTACCTATAAGCAGGAGGGTGCTCCGTCCAAGGCATTTTGAATGTATTCATTCCTATTCATTCCTATATACTGTATCTTCCAGGTTGGGAGCTTATTTAGAAAACGAGCTAACTGATTGACAAAAAGCCCTGGGGACCTAGTGCCACATCCCTGAATAGAGAAAGAGAAACAAAAGAATGCCACTGGGACTTTGTACGCAGTGGTCAAACCAAACAAAAAAAGTAGGGAAGTATAGTAAAAGTACAACATTTTATTAAATATAATATCTGGAGGTGAACATCAAGAACACAGTTTCAAGTTAAAATCAAAATCAGAAAATGGTAGACAAAGTGTATACAATACAGGACTGTTGTCTTGAACACACGGTTGATCTCGTGGTAGGAGGCTAAACCGCAGACAATTATGTGGAAAATCCCAACATGTTTCGGAATATAATAAATTCCTTCTTCAGGGGATGATCAAAACAGACTGTATTTTACGATGGTTACCCTCTAACGAATTTGAAGACACAACATGGTCCGTTGGATATTTCCACAGTACCCCATCACATTTGTTGTACCCCAAAAGAGTGATATATCCAGGTGGCAGGTTATGATAGTGTCCCTGGTCCAGGACAGGCACAACGTGGGATGAAGGGAGGAGAGATGGTAGTGCTGCCGCAAAGAAAAAGGCGCTCACAAGGATCGCATGTGTGGAGACGGCAACATAGTGCTAGTCTGAGAGGTGTATCCTGATTCAGGGGAGCTGGGAATTCCCAGACTAGCACTGTGTGCCCGTCTCCACACATGCAATCCTTGTGAGCATTTTTTTCTTTCTGGCAGCACTACCGTCTCTCCTTCCCTCATCTCACGCTATCCTGTCCTGGACCAGAGACACTATCTTACCTGCCACCTGGATATATCGCCCTTTTGGGGTATAACAAATGAGAAGGGGTACTGTGGGAATATCCAACGGACCATGTTGTGTCCTTGAATTCGTTAGACGGTAGCCATTGTAAAATACAGTCTGTTTTGATCAACCCCTGAAGAAGAAATGTATTATATTCCGAAACATGTTGGGATCTTCCATATAATTGTCTGCGGTTTGGCCTCCCACCACAAGATCAACTGTGTGTTGAAGACAACAGTCCTGTGTTGTCTACACTTTTTCTACCATTTTCTGATTTTGATTTTAACTTGAAACTGTGTTCTTGATGAACACCTCCAGATTTTATATTTGATAAAATTTTGTACTTTTACTATATACTATATTTCCTTACTTCTTTTGTCTGGTTTGACCACTGCCTACAAAGTCCCAGGGGCCTTCTTTTGTTTCTCTGTCCAGGTTGGGAGCTTAGGTAGTTTAGAGCTAGGGACCACACTCCGGAGAGATACCTTTACATTGCAGTGTGACTTCACATGCTGGGCAATTTTCTATAGCTCTGTCAATGGCCCCACCCATGTGCACCCTTCTATTTTCTAGTTATAAATTAAGCTGAGTGGTTGTCTTTTTTGATTTGTTGTATAGAAATACTGTCATGCGCAGAAAGGGCCTGTTCATACTATGAACATTAAACTAGTTACAAATTCTTAACAACAGTAACATAGCTTTAACTTTCACTGACCTCTCTAGCTGCTTTTAAAGTGAAATGAATAATTCTCAAAGTTCCTCAAACATCACAACAAATACTCTGAAGCAGGTTTCAGTGGGTGTTTAGCAGCTTGCTAATAGTTTACATTAGATGGCTTTGAAAAAAAAAGCATAAGTAGAATTATATTTGTATTTTTAGGCAATTGTTGGGCAAATACTTTGGTCCATGGTCAAAATTTAAAATCATATATTCATTTCCACACTGCATTTCAATTATTTCTAGACTACTCCTATTAATCTGAATGATCTTGTAGTTTGTAAACGTATCTTGTGAATATTCCCACAAACTATTACTTCCTTGAATTATGTTATACTTATTCACTATGCCCTATAAGTAGGCTCTGATGTGTCACACACTTTACAGTGCCTGCCTGAACTGCAGAGGTGCTGAGAGGAGGAGTTTCAGGAGGCAGAGGTAGTACAGGAATCACTGATTACAGGCAACAAGGTACCATGGGATATGTAATCCTTGATAGTAAACAGCAGAGGAGAAGCATGCAGGGATTGCAGGAATAGGTGGAAATAGATGGCCAGCTGACAGGCTGAACTGACAACATAAAATAAGATTTTGCAAGTTTATATTAGATTTTAAAATAACTATTGTTTGTATTGCTATTACAATGCTGGCATTATAAATTGAAAGTTTATGCTATAATCATAGAACTTAAAAGTTATGCTATATGAAAAGAAACATGTAACAAATATAAAGGTGTTATCTCAATTTGGCTGCAAAGTATATATTTTCAAGTGCTGTTACTGCTTGATCAGAATGTGTAAATAGTTGTGCAATGATCTGGACTGAAAAAAACTATTTTTCTAAATAGTTAAATTGCCAGGATTAAGGATTAAAAACATTGGAAATTCAGCAGCAATGACAGCCAAATTTGTCCATGGTTTGTACAGAATCAATTCTATGCAGCACTGAAGAAGGCGACACTGTAATTGCAATATGTTGGATAAATATTCCCACAAATAAAAAAAACATTTGGGTTCATGATCAATTTGCCTGCCGTTTTCAATTGAGGTTCACCCGCTACGTGGAGCTGAGGACTAGCTCCATCTACTTTCAATTTGGAGTTAGCACATTTTAAACATTTCATTTCATTTTATTCCTTCAGGGCAGAGAATTTGGGGTGAAATCAGGTTACTGAAGCCACAGGAAAAAAACTTTCAAGGTATAGGAGATTGATTTACATTCAGGAATCCAAATGTACAATAATATTTTGCCTGGATTTACAGGGCAAACAAAGAACACCCAATAAACGTTTTAGGTAGGAAATGTGACTACTTCATTAAAATTCAGTAGGAATTGCATAGAAACATGCTACTTGGCATTTTTGTACTTGTGTAATATAAGAATCCAGCATAATCCATGAGTCACAGCTTCATCCCAGCTTCCGTCATCTGTTTTCATTTACACATTGTCTTCAACTAACTTGTCTTCCAGATTCTCAGAGCCAAAAAAAACAAGGCATTCTCACCAATATATCCCATTTTGCTCAACAATGTGTTGCTTTCTTTATCTTTGGAAGAGCGACTAACTGATCTTAAAAAACACTCTTTATTTACCACATTTTCAATACAAACTAAAGTTGTAAAAATGTTTTTGGGTTATCAAGCCATAATAAAAAAGACTGAAAAAGAAGCACACATTAGAAACGTTGTGCTACTTTGACAAGTTTTTTTCTTTGGTCCTAAAAATCCTTGCCAAAGATCCTATGAAATATCCCTAACAGAGGGAACTAAAAGAGACTCCTAAATCCGGCAAAACACATTTTTGAATTCGGTGATGAATTCAGACATCGTCACACTTTACTGGCTAAACCAGAACAGGTTCAATTTACTATACATAGAATCCATGACAAAAAACACATCCTAAAAATAACAGTGTTCTGGAGGTCTTTTTGCATTTCTTTACTAGACTTTATAAAACACAAACGCACAATGACCCAGCCAATTTGAAAGCTCATCCTAACTCCTTTAGCCTTAGATCTCTCACTCCCAAGCTAAGAGAATTTCTACAATCCCAAATTACTGAAGAAGAAATGTGCTAGGCCTTATTCATGAAGAACCTTAAACAATGATATATTTCAAGAAATCCTATGGCCCTCCTTTAGGGAAGCTTTAGTTGTATTAATCCTCAAACCTAATGAAGACCCTCTATATCAGGGATATGCAATTAGTGGACCTCCAGCTGTTGCAAAACTACAAGTCCCATCATGCCTCTACCTCTGGGTATCATGCTTGTGGCTGTCAGAGTCTTGCTATGATTCATGGGACTTGTAGTTCTGCAAAAGCTGGAGGTCTGCTAATTGCATATCCCTGCTCTATATTGTGAATTCTATACACTGTTTTCCTTGATTAATACTGATGTTAAAATCTTAGTTAAAATAATAGCAAGACATATAAACTCTGTGATTCTTACCCTTATTAACGCTAATCAAACTTGAATTTACAGTATTTTACCAACGCCACAAATACAGCCCTCCTATTTTGAACTAAAAGCCATTCTGGTTTTGGACACCCACAAAAACTTTTACTAAATCAAATGGCCCTTACTGGCCAGCAGACTTTAAAAATGTGTCTTTGGTCACGCATTCATCACCTGAACATCAATTATTTATACACAACTTGGCCTGTCTAAATTAAATAATTTCAGATCTCTTCCCTATATAGCAGGGAACATAGCAGGACTGCCCCTTGTCCTTGCATATTTTTTCCCTTGCCATAGAATCACTTGCTGACATTATAAAAACCCAACAGATTGAGGTTAGAAGAAAGAGCCTCCTTATATACGGACAATATGTTGCTTTAAACTTAATTGGGCAAAATCATGTCTTCCCAATATATAAATTAACAGACCTAGGATTTCATTACAGCTGTCCTCTGACCTTAACATTAGGTAGATAGTGTAGTGTTTAAAATATAAAGAAACCAACCTACTTTCTATTATTACAGCCTTCAAATGCAAGATAGCGGTCTGGGTAGGACTCTCTAATATTCTCCTTAGAAGAACCAATTTATTTAAAGTCCCCTATTCATATTTCTAAGCTCATTTTCTAATAACTAAACTCCTTAATATCTTCTTTTGTGGCATCCTAAGCCTCCCAGATTCTCTCTATCCACATTAAAGCTCCTCTCCAGCCAAGGGGACCTGGTACTTTCAGACCTTCAAGATGCCACTATGCACCCAGCTGTTATACATACATTGGTGGTTATTTCCACAACTAAATAATGTGGTCACAGCCAAGAAGGCAGCAGTGGTCTCTTTCTATGAAATACTTTCAAACCATCCACACAGGCAGACTCTGCATACTAACGCACTTTGTTTTTATTAATGTCTCTAAAAATTTCCAGTTAGTTCATATGCTCCCACGTATATTGCAAACTGTTTCTTTGGTTTAACCCAGAAATAAAACACTTCCTAACTGTTCCCGATGGCCCTTAGTGGGCTCAAGTAGGATTGAAATATCTACATCAATTGTACTCTCAGGGTTCATTTAAATCCCCATTAAAACAGGATCTTAGGATATCTGACATCTGGTATTTTAGATATTTACAATATAGATATGCAGGGGGAATGTTGTGCTTCAGTTCTCCTTCCTGAAGCAAGAACCATTCCAACCCTCCAAATTATTCCATATTCAGGAACAATGTAAAGATTTCCCTGACGTAACAGAACAAGGTTGGGTAGAATTCCCTAATTCCTATTTTCTGAGAGACAAACTCATACAGCTGTAATATTTTCATATGGCATATTTTACGCCTGTTAGACTGTATAAGATTGAAAAATGGGACACACCTACCTGTCATGAATACAGTATCTCACAAAAGTGAGTACACCCCTCACATTTTTTGTAAATATTTTATTATATCACGTGATAACACTTCAGAAATAACACTTTGCTACAATGTTAAGCAGTGAGTGTCATTTAGCCATTAATGTCTAAACCGCTGGCAACAAAAGTGAGTACAAGTGAAAATGTCCAAATTAGACCCAATCAGCCATTTTCCCTCCCCAGTGTCATATGACTTGTTAGTGTTAGAAGGTCTCAGGTGTGAATGGGGAGCAGGTGTGTTAAATGGTGTTATGGCTCTCACTCTCTCAAACTGGTCACTGGAAGTTTAACATGGCACCTCATGACAAAGAACTCTCTGAGGATCTGAAAAAAAAAATGTTCCTCTGCATAAAGATGGCCTAGACCCTGAAACGGAGCTGCAGCACGGTGGCCAAGACCATACAGAGGTTTAACAGGACAGGTTCCACTCAGAACAGGCCTCGCCATGGTTGACCAAAAGAAGTTGAGTGCACGTGGTCAGCGTCATATCCAGAGGCTGTCTTTGGGAATCAGACGTATGAGTGCTGCCAGCATTGCTGCAAAGGTTGAAGGGGTGGTGGTGGGGGGGGGGGGTTAGACTGTCAATGCTCAGACCATACGCCGCACACTGCATCAAATTGGTCTGCATGACTGTTGTCCCAGAAGGAAGCCTCTTCTAAAGATGATGCACAAGCCTGAAAACAGTTTGCTGAAGACAAGCAGACTAAGGACATGGATTACTGGAACCATGTCCTTTGTTCTGATGAGGCCAAGATAAACTTATTTGGTTCAGATGGTGTCAAGCGTGTATGGCGGCAACGAGGTGAGGAGTACAAAGACAAGTGTGTCTTGCCTACAGTCAAGCATGGTGGTGGGAGTGTCATGGTCTGGAGCTGCATGAGTGCTGCCGCCACTGGGAAAATACAGTTCATTGAGGGAACCATGAATTCCAACACATACTGTGACATACTGAAGCAGAGCATGACCCCCTCCCTTCGGAGACTGGGCTGCAGGACAGTATTCCAACATGATAACGACCCCAAACACATCTCCAAGACGACCACTGCCTTGCTAAAGAAGCTGAGGGTAAAGGTGATGGACTGGCCAAGCATGTCTCCTGACCTAAACCCTATTGAGCATCTGTGGGGCATCCTCAAACGGAAGGTGGAGGAGCGCAAGGTCTCCAACACCCACCAGCTCCGTGATGTCATCACGGAGGGGTGGAAGAGGACTCCAGTGGTAACCTGTGAAGCTCTGGTGAACTCCATGCCCAAGAGGGTTAAGGCAATGCTGGAAAATAATGGTGGCCACACAAAATATTGACAATTTGGGCCCAATTTGGACATTTTCACTTAGGGGTGTACTCACTTCTGTTGCTAGCTTTAGACAATAATGCCTGTGTGTTGAGTTATTTTGAGGGGACAGCAAATTTACACTGTTATACAAGCTGTACACTCACTACTTTACATTGTAGCAAATTGTAATTTCTTCAGTGTTGTCACATGAAAAGATATAATAAAAAATTTACAAAAATGTGAAGGGTGTACTCACTTTTGTGAGATACTGTACATTTTTGGACAGAGATATTCTTCATATGTTACAGATGACACAAAGAAGGCAACTATACTAAATGCCTTCTTCTCCACAGTTTTTACACAGGAAAAAGAAGGGTTTACCGACAGCGCCTGTAGTGTTAGTGACACAACACGTGGCATACCCACATGGCTAACTAAGGCCGGAGTCAACGAAAGACTCAATAAACTTAACACAAATAAATCGCCGGGACCAGATGGCTTACACCCACGAGTCCTCAGAGAACTCAGTCAAGTTATAGCCAGGCCATTTTTCCTAATCTTTGTGGACAGCATACTGATAGGATTGGTACCAGCTGATTGGAGAAAAGTCAACATGGTACCAATATTAAAAAAAAAAGGGCAGAGACATATTCCTGGGAATTATAGGCCAGTCAGCCTAACATCAATAGTGGGTAAATTATTGGAGGGGGTGATTAGGGATTATATCCAAAACTTTACTGAGGAGAAGAATATCATTAGTGGTAATCAGCATGGGTTTATGAGAGGACATTCCTGCCAGACCAATCTGCTAACATTCTATGAGGAAGTAAGCAGCCATCTAGATAGAGGGAGGCCTCTGGATGTGGTGTATCTGGACTTTGCAAAAGCATCTGGTACAGTCCCCCATAAATGCTTAATTTACAAGCTGAGGTCCGCAGGCTTGGACCATAGGATTTTGGGTAAAAAACGTTACAGGGACGGATCCAAAGGGTAGTGATAAATAACAAGTACTCAGACTGGTCTGGAGTGGTGAGTAGGGTACCCCAAGGTTCTGTCTTGGGACCAATTCTATTCAACATATTCATAAATGATATAGAGTATGGGATAACTAGTTCAGTCTCAGTCTTTGCGGATGACACAAAGATAAGCAGAATAATAAACTCGCATCAGGACATAGAAATTTTCAGAACGACCTGAACATAAAGAATGGGCAGATAAATGGCAAATGAGGTTTAATGTGGAGAAATTTTAAGTAATGCACTTGGGGCCAAAAAAAATTAATGAAAAATATTCACTAGGTGGAGAACAGATGGGTGAATCATTACCTACTATGTAACTATGTTATGGAATTGTGTCAAAATTGGACCCTTCTAGTCGCATGTAACTGAATTCATCTCTCAGAATTTTAATATCCCCAATATACGCAACCCAAAATGTTGTCTGCTTGATATCTTTGGTGACACTAATGTGCATGTAACACAAAAAAAACCTTTTTGTCCCTAATGCTTTTTATGCTAGGAAAACTGTAGTACTGAACTAGGTGTGCAGAGTAGACTAAATTTAATCAGATGTGGGGAACAAGCTGGAGGTTACATCTGACAGCAAACAAGCATAGTCAAGTAAGAGGCAGAAGGTTTGGGCAGGTGGTGGACAGAAATAGACAACAGGCCATAGTCATAACTAGAGGCAACTAGGAGTAGGAAATACCAGCTAAGTAGATTGAAATGACAAAAACAAACCTAGTCACAGCAGGTAACCAGGTATGAGTGCACAAAAAAGCGGTTTGGCGGTCAAGATACAGAAACTTTGATTACACTCTTTCTGGGTGCTATAATACCGATTTAAGTGCTACTGATTGAAGCCAAGTGTGTGACAGCTGTGTGACCCCACTGCAGTACACGGTATTGTCCAGCAGATGGCAGGGGTAAGCCTACAAGGGCGAATGTATGAGAGGTGGTGAAACAAGCCACCTAAATCTGCATCCAATTTACAAACAAGGGGAGAATGTAAAACTTTGCACTACTGCTGCCAACAGGATACACTACTACCTGTGACAGAGCTGCTGTGTCGTTAATAATAATTAACATAAGCTCTTTCATTTCTTGTTCAAACATTTTATTAAAGAATACAATTGGTATACAGAGGTAGAGGGCAAAAAGGAATTATCCCCATGGCAAAGGGGGTAAAAAAGAATGTACAATGATACCGTACAATGACAGCCCACATAGGTATAGGGTAAGTGAAGGGATACATGCAGGAGGACTGTCAAACAGCATACTTCATATAGATGAGAAAGGGTACAGACAACAGGGTAATGTAATTACAAACAAGTATGGCAACAGAATCACTTGAGTAACATCTTAAAGCATAAAACTCAAGGGAGAGCAGGCCTAGTACGAAGCAAAGAATGGGCGCACTAGGGGCTCAGGTGATGAAAACTAGGGAATAGAGGAGGTGTCTACCACACTTACCATAGCTAGAAGCTTGGGCTTTGTAAAACAGTTATGGTTGGTATCCTGTCAAGGATGTACATACTGGCAGGCCCATACTAATTGGATAGACCCCTAGTAAATAGAAACTAGATGAAAAGAAGTAGGTTGTGAGAAGGAAGAGGAAAGAGGGGGTAGACAGGGGATAAAGGGAGAGAAAAAAAAGGAGGATCAGAGAAGCAAGGAGGGACTAGGGCCAGCTCCAGGGAGAGGAAAAGGGGAAGGGAATGCGGAGAGTCCCGAAAGGGGAGCTCTGATTAACTATATTAGAGATAGTCAGGGGGATAGTAGTGTATTATCAAAGTCAACTGGGAGGTAATGATCCTCCCAGGGTTTTCACAGGCACTCATATTTCTTAACCATATCTATGAGGATTACTTCGACCTTGGCATAAATCATGGCTCTGGTAATTCTATACTTAGTTTCCGCAATGTTAAGGTGAGGAGCTTTCCATGCCTTGGCTATAGTTTGCAGTAGTGACCTGCAGGAGAAGTTTGAATTGTCGCAAAGTCATGGCTAATGTTTTTTGTTGAGTAAGGCCGTGGCTGGATCAGGGATTAGCTCTTTAGTTTCAACCAAAGAGAAACAACAACAGGAGTCCTATACACAGTAAGGACATCACCCCCACACTGCACAGAGGCAGTAGCAACCATGTATACAAACATTTTTCTATTCTTGTCCATGAAAAGTTTGCCATGGTTAGGGCATGCTTTAAACCAGGGATCTCCAAACTACGGCCCTCCAGCTGTTGCAAAACTACACGTCCCATGAGGCATTGTAAAACTCTGACATTCACAGACATGACTAGACATGATGGGAATTTTAGTTCCTGAACAACTGGAGAGCCATAGTTTGGAGACCCCTGCTTTAAACCCTAGTTTCATTCTTTTAATGCTTACTTTTTTGCCATTGTTAAGGTAAGTGCTGGTATATTTTTTTACTGTGGTGTAGTCCATCCAAATGGCAAGGTTAGTTCTTATTACACTGCTGCCCTGGGCAAGGACCTACATGGCCCTATATTGACAGCCGGGTAAACATTATTCATAGAGGACAAATATGATTTGCATTTACAGAAAGTAAGCCACTTAACACCAGACCTGCTGGTAAGATAGAAGTCAACTTTGTAGAGAGAACATAACAGAATTATTTCAACATCTACCCGCACACAGGTGGACCTCTTTAACTTTGTAAACAATACATATTTCTAAAGATAAACCAACCCCTATCATTTTATCGAATTTGACATTACATTCCTCTGATCTTCCAAAAAATCTCATAGCCAGTGATGGCAAAACAGTAAACTGTCAAAACTGCAAAAAAGAAAATATTTTCAATAATCATCTCCTGATTGAGGTTTTTCCGAAAATGGTGACATTCCTGAAATACTGAGCAGGAAATAGTTTCCCTTTAACAGCAGGAGTATGACAGACTACCACTGTTTTATGGGCCTCACTCAGGAAATCCATTGCTTATAGCCAATTATTGAGCATAAAAATGCTCCTTTATCTCTTCCTCTATCAACATTATGCTACAAATTATATAAATGAAAAAAGTGTGTTTTGCTGCAGCTGTGATTGGCAAAAACCTCCATAATCAACATCAAAAAGACATCCGTCTGTGTCACAAAAATTGTGAGATTTTCTGTTGACATAACAAGTTAACAGGAAGATCATCCAGATAAATCATCCAGATTACATGTTTACGATGTAGTAGCAAAAAAAAAAAAAGTACATTTAAAGGCCAACTCCATCTTTTGCAAAAAAATAATAATTGCACCCTCTCTGCCAATCCCTCCATTGGCTGCCACTCACCCAACAAATTACAAACTCCACCCAAAAGGGGAAGTTCCACTTTAAAGGGGTTGTAAAGGTTCGTGTTTTTTCACCTTAATGCATCCTATGCATTAAGATGAAAAAACACCTGTCAGTGACCGGCCTCCCAGCCCCCCCCCCCCCATTTTACTTATCTGAACCCTCAAACTTGACCAACGGGGACGCGTTCTCTCTGCTCAGGGTTCTCGGCTCTTGATTGGATAGATTAATAGCAGCGCAGCCATTGGCTCCCGCTGCTGTCAATCAAATCCAGCACCGGGGGGTGGGTCTGAGTCCTGCATTCGGCCTGTATGGAAGGAAACCCCCCCCCCCCGGGAAAGTGCTTCTCTGAGGGGGTTATCTGATGTGGGGAGGGGCCGCGAGAGCCGCCGAGGGACCCCAGAAGAGCAGGTTCTGGGCCACTCTGTGCAAAACAAGCTGCACAGTGGAGGTAAGTATGACATGTTTGTTATTTTAAAAAAACAAAAAACAAACCTTTAGTGTCACTTTAAGGCCACCTCCCGACTCCTCTTCTCTAAATTGCACTTTTTTTAAGGGGGGTTGCGGGTACCTAGTTTTGACAGGTACCCGCTCCCACTTCCGCTCAGATCGCCTCTTTCCCCCCTCCCTCCCCGCAGTCATCTGGGACACATAAAAAGTCCCAGAAGACTGCGGGACCATTCAAAGCACAGCACAGAACGTACATGCGCAGTGGGTACCTGTCTGTGAAGCCGCAAGCTGTCACACCCGGGTGCCCACAGTTGAGATGCTGGCACCGGGGAGAGAAGACCAAGCAAAGGGATGGCTTGGGTGAGCACATCGATACATCCTGGGACAGGTGAGTGTGTTTTTAAAAAAAGTTTCTGTAGCTGTTGACTTTTAATAAATACAAAATTACTATTTAAATTCAAAATACAAAAAAAACAAACTTACAAAGCCATCCACTATGCTGCTCCCAACTACATCACTAATCTAGTCTCAAAATACCAACCTAATCTTTCTCGTTGTTCCCCCCAAGACTTCATGCTCTCTATTTACTTTGTCACCTCCTTCCATGCTCATCTCCAGGACTTCTCCTGAGCAACTCCCATCCTCTGGAACTCCCTACCCCAATCTGTCCAACCATCTCCTACTCTGTCCACTTTTAGGCCATCCCTGAAAACCTCTCTCTTCAGAGAAGCCTATCCTACCCACACCTAACAACTGTACTTTTATTTTCTCCATCAGCTCATCCCCCACAGTTATTACCTTTTGTATCACTTGACTCTCTCCTTTAGATTGTAAGCTCTAACGATTCCTTCTGTATTAAATTTTATTGTAACTGTACTGCCTGCCGCCATGTTGTAAAGCTTTGCGCAATCTGTTGGTGCTATATAATAAGTGGGAGGCACATATACAAACTGTTGTAATTCCTACACCGTTCACCTGATTTGGATGTAAATACCCTCAAATTAAAGCTGAAAGTCTGCAGTTAAAGCACATCTTGTTCGTTTCATTTCAAATCCATTGTGGTTGTGTATAGAGCCAAAAAAGATTAGAATTGTGTCGATGTTCCAATATTTATGGACCTGACTGTACATGTTACTGTACAAGGTGGCCTAATCTATTGTTAGTCCTAATATATCACTCACGAAATAACAAAACTTACTGCTTCACCAGCTTTTCCGATGTTTCCTATATCTCCAACTTCACCCTAGTAGGATAAGGATAAAGTAAGTTATATTCATGATTATGTTTTTAGAATTATACTAAGCACCCAGATTTCACCTTGCCACATAGAAAAAAAAGATGAAATGTGATTGACTTCTTTTGGTTATTGCTCTTTGGGCATTCAGAACAATATGTATACCCTGCACTAACTTCTCCTGTAGAACACTGATAAAACACAGATTAACTGAAATGTAGGGCTATGTAAACTCTCCCACACAAGACAGCACTGGGGCCCGTCGACATGCCTCTTGGGCACTGAGAGCTACATTGTTGGGAGGCAGAGAAGTTTCACATGTTGCTTTATGCCCAAAAGGTATTTCTTCCAAAGATTTCTGTTCATCCATTTCTGGGATTTACACAGCTTTGCCACATAGCACAGCCCTGTTTGAAAGGGCAGGACACCTGATTTTTCACTTAGCACTTAGAGGTCTTGTTTTTCCCCTTGCCTGTGGCTTGACAGTGAAAGGAGAAACAGAAGATTGATGAGATAATCTCTAGGCTCTCTTCTCCTATCAGCTCGTTCCTTGTTAGCACATGAGCACTTCAGCTCAGCTGACCGACTTCTTGTGCTGTTTCTACCTTTCCTAGTTTGAGCTCTGCTGTTTAGGGCATTGCAAGCATTTAATACCAGCTCAAATTCAGGTACTTGCATATAAAAGCTAAATTCTGGGGGGGGGGGGGGTTCTTGTTTTTTTTTTATAGCATAGTTCCATCGGACCAATGTAGGACTACATATTCCACACCTGACCAATCACTTTCTGCAGATACTACAGTGATCCTCGTTAAGACCAATGCAGAGTGGCTGTCCTGCTGCATAGTGAAAACAGGTGGTAGCTTGGTACAGGCACCATTTAGAGAACATGCTGCATTTTTTTCAATGAATGCCAAGAGTTCTCTGATTGGATAAAGAGACCGGGCGGTAACTTTACTATTTCATCCAATCAGATAAAGTCATGTCTACATTTTAAAAATACAAGGAGTTATTTGAATGGTGTCCATGACAAGTGGGCAACCCCCTGTAGTTACTATGCAGCAGGACAGCCACTTAGCACAAAACACAGAAGACAGCAAAGATCACTGTAATAGCGGCGGCTAGGGATCAGCTAGCTATGGAATATAGAGTACTTACATTATTCCAGCTTGGACCAATGTAACTATGCAAAATAAAAAACATACCTGGGTTTCAGCTCAAAAAAAAAATACATACGATGTATTAATGAATACAGAGCTGCATTAGTTTGTGTCTTTTATATCCGTCTGCAGTAAAACTTTATAAAAAAAAAAAATATCTGCCATTTAGCAACTGAAATTTCAATTTACTGACATTAAACAGTGTAATGGATCAATTCTGAAAAGTTGCTTTTTGATTTCTGCAGTCCGCATACTGCTTTTTGTTTTATTAAGCAAGACAGACAGTGTTTTATACAAAAACACCTTGTGGACTTTGCCTTTGTGTAAGTAAAGTGCTTAGAGTACGCACAGCTTGAATATTAATTAAAAACAAAACATTCTAATTGTAATCCCACATTGGGCAACCATAAGGTTTCCAGAGACATCTCAGCCAAGAAATGTTAAGGAGGAGGAGGAGACTATGTCATGTCCCAGATGGAGAGCTCATCCTCTCATCCTAGCTATGTCTGTCTTATTTCCTACTTAGCTTTCTTCTACGAGACAAAAGGTTCTATAAAAACAGGTTCACCTTCAAGCCTTCCAACCCTTGTTCTCCAGCATAACCTTTACGTCCTGGTCTTCCCTGACAAAAATGAGAAAGATATTTTTTTGGTGAATCATGCACTGTACTGATTATTTCACAATTGTAACATGGGGAATTTAACAGTTGGTAACTCTTGACTCTTGTATCAGGAGAAAAATATGGGGGCTGCCACTGCTGGCCTTCCTTTGCAAATGCTAGTTTTATAGTTGTGTCTGACCTAAATACTTCAATATCATTTTCAAAGGAGAGGTCAGCTATGATAGCCCCCATACATTTCTCATAACAGAGTCACTTTGAATTACTCATAAACTTTTACATTGGAAAGGAAAGACTTTTGAAAGACAATTCTTTATACAATAATCAGAAATTATCATGAATTAATAAAACAGTGCAAAGAACAAAGTACAACATGTGGTACTCATGCCAAGCAGTGAGAATCCAGCTAGTATAAGTACTTCATCAAGAGAGTTCTGAATGGTTGTTATCAGTTACTGTACTGTGCTCCTGACTTATAAATAAGCTTACCCTACCAGATTTAAACTGAAAACATACTGGAAGCTTATTGTCTAAATCTGATACCTTTTGTTGTAAAGTTTGTCTTTAGGTAAATTTGTTATTTCAGGTTCTCAGTATTTTTAGCTTGCCTTGTCACACTGTCACGAGTGGCTGTCGGTAAGTAATAGCAATTAGTATTATGGCCAAATTACCGATGTGATAAAATTAAAGAATAGGCCTCCTAGAGATAATATTTATATCCAAATATTTTTATAGGTGTAAGCAGTCTGACAGAATTGTACTCATACAAGAGGAGTGATAATAAATATCACAGCACAATACTTCTAAAAGCATATTAATGTAACACACACACTCATGATGATGTATTATTACATAGAGATGAAAAAAAATTAACATAAAAAATATGTATACCTGTTTATCCCAGCTTGACTTAAAGTGGATGTAAACCCCAATTTTTTTTTTTTTTTTATATGAAGACTTCTACCTGGTAGAGTAGAGGATGTCAACTCATCTGTGCCCAGTCTTGCCATGAAGAGTAAATCCAGCTCTGAGCAATCCTCTTGTCTTTTTTTACTGAGATAAAAAACGACACATAGAGAAATCTGTGCCGCTTCTTCCCCCACTGTTGTGACTGACATCTGCTTAGCATGAGCACTAGCATGAGAACAGAGTGTGTCTACGGCACCGAGTGTATGACATGCGCAGGAAGGAGTGTATATAACAGGGCGCGTGCTCTCTTTCGCGAGGTTCGTCCTTGCGACGCTGCCTGACCGAAGGTAGTGTAGATGTGGGCGGGGAGTCTGGTGACTTTACGACTCTGCCCGCCGAGCGCCGGAAAATAGACCCGCCCACCGATTCCGAGTTTTGCGGGGCTCCAAATGCAGAAGGGGTGACAATTCAAAGGTAGGGATATATGCAGGAGGCATGTATATACATATAGATCATATAGTATGCCATTACTTTGTAAATGATGAACGTGGATTTACATCCCCTTTAAGCTTGTCTGCAACTACCAATCCTTATCTGTGTATCCAGATCTGCATGCCATATCTGGACCCCAGTGTATGTCTGCAACCCAAGTAATAACCTCAGTTCTTGTTTTGTCTGCCAGCCATCTGACTGGTTATACCTTTATATCAACTCTCTCTACCCTCAGCTACTGGCTGACAATTCTGTACATTATTTCAAGTAAACTGGTAACAGACCTTTGCAATTCTACCTGGGAACAGAATTCTTAAATGTAGAAGATACATTCAGTAAAGACCACAAATGAAAACAGTTAGATAGATAAATTACAAAATACCTGTATATAAAAATCAAATATAAAAAATATTCATTTTTTTCCCATAGTAATTAACCTTGGTCCCACCCTTATGCCTCTTAAGCCTCCCTGTTAGTCAGCATGTCCACCTATTATATTAAAGTACTAACAGAAAGGTGTATGAGTTGGGGGGAGGTGGGATCAAGCTAGAATTCTAAAGGATAAGTCAAGATTTGCATAACTTCCTATACCTCTAGATCCATGGACACACAGTTTTTCAATTAATTTGACAAATTTTCATCATTTTTCCCAGGTCTGTGACGGGTTTACTTTCAGTGTGGATAAAGGTCATAGATATTTGTTCAGCTCAATGTCTGCCTCCATTACATGCATTAGACACATGATACAGTATATCATGAGTCCATGATCATACAGCAAGATAAATGCCCCAAACCCACCCCACCAGTAATTACTCCCACGTGGCTTAATTTATTCTTAACATTCCAGCTCACACTTTTTTTGTTACACAAGTTACATCTATTTATATCAGCTTGCTCCTTGATACACTGTATATCAATACAATATCATGCATGTTAGATCAGGGGTTTATTACCCAAATCCATCCCATGTTCTCAAACTGTGACCACAATAGTTAAACATGCTAAGTTGAAGCGCACATACCATTGGTCCAAGACCACCTGGAGGTCCAAGTGGTCCTTCTTCACCCTGTAAAATAGAGATCCATACTGAAATTGTGTACAAGAAACAAAAACATAACTATCATTAAATAGCAATCAGCACCAGTGTCAGTTACACATGGTCCAATGAAATTAGTTATTCATGACCCAAAACCAAAGGCGATGAGAAATAAAAGAATGGGGGGGGGGGGGGATGCTGCGACAAGAATAGCTGAAGGATTTGCCGGAAGGGAAGGGGCTAATGTGAGGGGTTACAGGAGGGATTAAGCCAGGTGGAAGGGGAAGTACGCATAACCCCAAAGAAGGGTCCATTGGTCCATCTGCACTGGATAAACACAGGTCACTGCAAGGGCATATAGAAAACAATAGGCCATGTGGGTTTTGCTTCATTTCTGTGCAAAAGTTGTGGGGATACTAAAACTGTTAGAACCATTCGAGGGATCTGTTTTGTTAGAATGTTTTGGTATAGAGGATATAAACTGTTTCATTTGAAGTTAATGATATTGTTCTTGTGGTGACATAATATATTTGTTTTTCAAGTAACAAAAGGTCACATAATCTTTATTGTTTTTTTTTTCTCAACAGAGGGCAATAAGAGCCCCACTATTGTGACCATCTGGCTCTTCCTGTACCCATCTATAACCCCTTTGTCTTCTTCCAGTGTAGTGGCACTGGCAGCAAGCAGCAGAAGCAGTTTGTTGACCCTTGATTCAAGAACAATTCTGAAGCAGACCAAAACCCTAACCTAACCATGACCAATTCCTACTGTTGTACTAACACCACTAAAATAAATGAAGCAGTGTTAATGCAGAAAAAAGCTCCATTGTGCTAACACCTTTGTATTTACTTAACCATCACATAGTTCAACCTCCATTTGGCTGCTTCACCCCAAACACAGTTAAGGCAGCAGAATATATGCTCATGTGTGAGGGTCATTAGGGAGTATCTCTGTTCAGGTAGAGCCACCAATTGAGTGACACTGCCAAAACATGCAGAATATATATCTTCCACCAAGTGGCGTTGTATGGGTGCTGGCAGCTGCAGAGTTCCTAGAACTGCTGACAAGTAGCAATCATACATGGAAAGGAAAGGACTGCAGAAAGGGGATAGGGTAGGGTGAAGGAAGAGTGAAAGATTATTTTCGGATAGGGTTTTGGTCCTCTATGTTATCATAACATATTAGTGCCCCAAACTTACCTCCACGCCTTTTGGACCTGGCGGACCTGGAGGCCCTCTGTCTCCAAGAAGCCCCTATAGAAATACAGAACTCTTAAAATATTACAATCAGAGTTATATATATATAAAAAAAAGTGTAACTTCATTTTTCACTTCATCTTTCATTGTCCTTATAAATGCAATGCACACAAGTGAGAAAATATAATAAAAGGTAGTGATTATCAGCTGTTCTATTATGCCTCGTCCAGCTTTTATGGTATTTAATAAGTACAACAGAATAAGTTAAAATGTAGCTGGTAGCCATGCTTTTTTTTTCAAAAGTGATTTGTCTATGTGACAATGGAATATTCTCAAACACAATGGGGTTGATTTGCTAAAACTGGAGAGTGCAAAATCTGGTGCAGCTGTGCATGGTAGCCAATCAGCTTCTAACGTCAGCTTGGCCAATTAAGCTTTGACAAAAAACCTAGAAGCTGATTTTTATGCAGAGCTGCACCAGATTTTGCCCTCCCACAGTATCATACACGTGGAAGAATTAAAATGTATTTATAGTTTATTTACTTCAGTACTAAACAAGTAACAGGTAAATGAGACACTATACTGTACATATAAAAATTTCATATTTTCCACTTGCAGCCATCAAACAGCATGTTACAAATAGGAGCATAAGCTTTATGCTACTCACAAGAACATCTCCATTATAAAAAAAAGAACAAGAGAGCTCAGTTTACACAAGCAGCCGAGTGACTTAAAGTGGATGTAAACCCTCACATATACCCAGGGAAGTGAACAGCCTTAGATGATACACAGAGATGAAACAAATCTCCCTACATAAGTTTTACATGTATATCTGCTGTCTTCCCCTTTCTACACTGTTTAGCAAGTGCATGTCCTGTTAGAATTTTCTCTTCCTGATTCACCTGTGGGTGTGGATTCTTGCAATACACTGTAATGTCCCATACACACGGTCGGATATTCCAACGTAAAATGTGCTTGTTGTCGGAAATTCCGTCCATGTGTAGGCTCCATCGGACAGTTTCCATCGGAATTTCCGTCACACAAAATTTGAGATCTGGTTCTCAAATTTTCCGACAACAAAATCAGTTCGCGTAAATTCCGATCGTGTGTACACAATTCCGACGCACAAAGTTCCACGCATGCTCGGAATCAAGCAGAAGAGCAGCACTGGCTATTGAACTTCATTTTTCTCAGCTCGTCGTATGTGTTGTACGTCACCGCGGTCTTGACGTTCGCAATTTACGACCAACTTTGTGTGACCGTATGTATGCAAAACAAGTTTGAGCCAACATCCGTCGGAAAAAATCCATGGATTTTGTTGTCGGAATGTCCGATCAATGTCTGATCAGGTGTACGGGGCATAAGACAGCTGATTGGAGGAAACACGCGCACCCCCTCTCTATACAGGCAGGAAAAGGAAGAAACAATGCAGAGCTGTGCTGTGAATAGACCAGCTCTCTGCTAATCTATGTATAGTAACCAACCCGACACAAAATTCAGCCTGGTTTTATCTCAGTTGACGGAGAACTTGTCATAAGTTATCATGCTGATAACAGAAGAACGGAGCAGGAGAAAGCCACGGGACTTAGGGCTTTGGAGAGAGATAAGTAAACACTACAGAAATATATATGCCCAGCTCAAATTTCATGAATCGGGTTTACATCCACTTTAATGTAGGTACATATCACAGGTGGGGCCGTCTTAAAAGGTAGCATTATTTTAGCCTAATTGCCCTCATCATCTAATTTCTCTCATCCACTGCATCTATAACAGGGGCGGGCCAACCTTTAATGGCACACAGGTGCTGCCCCACCCTCTCCATCGCCGCCTCCCCTATCCATGTGTCTGGCCCCTTTGAGGACACAGGCGCATGGATTCCAATGCGGAGGGGCTGTTTTTATGAAGCACTGATTAGAACCAAGGGCTCTAATAGGCTTCAATATAGGGTACGCTCGGGTTGCAGAGAACACTGATCCTCCTCCTGGCCAATCAGGAAGCGGGTGTTGACACCGGTCACTCGATTGGCTGAAAGGACAGGCGGTCCTATTGGACGCCCAGGAGGAGCCGCACGGCGGAAGCCGCCGTGATGCAGAGAGGACACAGAAGCCGCTGCTCGCCACCCAGCCTGCAACCCGCCCATAGGAGCCTGCAACCCGCCGCCCATAGGAGCCCGCAACCCACCCACAGGAGCTCGAAACCCAGCCACTGCCCGCCACCTGTAGGAGCCTGCCCACCTGCAACCGATGGGGTAAGTTCCAGGGTAGGGGGGGTGCCGCCGACCAACTGACCAACCTGGGGGGGTGTTGTTTTTCGCCCCCCCCCCAAAAAAAAAAACACTGATCTGTAGCTTCCACTATAGACCTCAGATCTGCAGGGAAACTCATCCAAGGGCCACAGCAGGCTGCAGCACACTGTGTGGCATTTTCTCCTTGGACCTTAAAGCAATCTCTTAAATGAAAACAATATTTTATTATTGAAATTAAAAATGTTGTAAACCATAAGATTATAAAATTGTACGTTTTTAAAAATTAAGAAATATTTCAAGAAATTTTGCCCATTTATTTTCCTTGTCATGTTAAAGCTGGACAAGCCTGAAACATTCCATCTCACTGTTCACTTCTTTCCTTTCAATTCTTATGCCGCGTACACACGAATGTTTGACGTGAGCTTGTTGTCAGAAATTCCGACCATGTGTAGGCTCCATCGGACATTTGTTGTCAGAATTTACGACAACAAAAATTTGAGAGCTGGATCTCAAATTTTCCGACAACAAAATCCACTGACGTAAATTCCGATCGTGTGTACACAATTCCGACGCACAAAATTACACGCATGCTCGGAATCAAGCAGAAGAGCCGCACTGGCTATTGAACTTAATTTTTCTCGGCTCGTCGTATGTGTTGTACGTCACCGCGTTTTTGGCGATCAGAATTTCTGACAACATTTGTGCAACCGTGTGTATGCAAGACAAGTTTGAGCCAACATCCGTCGGAAATAAATCCAGGATTTTGATGTCGGAATGTCCGATCGTCTGTACGCGGCATTACTTTCAAGCTTCTGTCAGACACAATGATGTAATCATGGAGACGGCCACAGGCACACCTCCCAGTGAGTACCAAATCATTTTTTAACCACGGTGGGCACAACTAGTCAATTATTCTTGGTATCTTAATCGCTCAAGAAACTGATACAAAATTGTTAAGGTATATCAGAAGATTTAAACAATTCTGAGCTATGAGTTCTTATAATGTCTTGATGGTCCTACCTTTGGTCCTTCAGGTCCATTTAACCCAGGCAAGCCAATATCTCCCGGAAACCCCTAATAAAGAAATTAAAATAAGAATTAAAGAATGGATTTGAAGAATGCTATAAAACATACACAGTGAAGACAAAAGACCAACAGCTTTTGCTTATTAATTATTTGAATAATTGTTTTCTTATATTTTTTTCTATCTGTAAATATTACAATAGTTTCCTAAATACATTTTGTTAAAGTGGTTGTAAACCCTGTTATGCCACTTTTCACTACAGGTAAGCTTATAATAAGGCTTACCTGTAGGTACCATGTATATCCCATAAACTTGCACAGTTTAGGAGATATTCACTGTATCCACATGTGCCCATGTCATCAGCACATGCGCACTAAAGAAACGGCCCACTTGAGCCATTTCTTCAGTAGTCGTGCCGTGACCACATGCGCGGGAGTGACGTAATTCCACGAACCCGGAAATAACTTTGGGAGACATGTCGCCGGTCACAGCGGTGTGCAGGAACCGCTGCAACAGCTTCGATCTAAGTATTTAATAATGAGCTAGTATGCGATGCATACAGCTAATTATGCTTTTGTCTTGCAGGTTTTCTTTTTTCTGAGTTTACAACCACTTTAAAAACCATACTTACCATGCAAGCCGTTTTGATATTTTGTTACTTAAAATAGTTTTTCACTTTAAAATTTCAGCCATTTCAGAATTTTTCAACCCTCAAAATAAAGGTAATTTTTTTTGGTGTAAATTTGCAGGAGACTATACTGTATTCTGTATTTCTCAAAATCCTAATTTCCCTTTACATTTTAGGCAATGACATAAGGGGCATTATTTATGAAAGACAAACCCACTTTGCACTACAAGCGCAAACTACAAGTGCAAAGTGCACTTGAAATTGCACTGAAAGTGCACTTGGAAGTGCAGCCGCTATAGATCCGAGGGGGACATGCAAGGAAAATAAAAAACAGCATTTAAGCTTGCACATGATTGGATGATAAAATCAGCAGAGCTTCCCCTTATTTCAGATCTACCCCTCAGATTTACAGTGATTGCACTTCCAAGTGCACTTTCAGTGCAATTTCAAGTGCACTTTGCACTTGTAGTGCAAAGTGGATTTGCCTTTCATAAATAACCCCCAATGTGTTTGTGTTACCGTGCATTTTTTGTGTGTTGACGCATGTTGGGTTGAGGCAGTCCCTTTAATTTGAAAAGGTCCCCTCAACAGGCTTCAAAGGATGAAAAAAAAATGTACCTGCATTACTTTTGGGGAAAAACAGAGCACCACAACTAACATAATGCAGATGCATTTTCTCTTTACTGAATGTGTGCTTTGGTGCCATACCATGTGTTAGCGTGTGTGCTCTATTCCTGGCCCCTTCTTGGTGCAGGATGTTCAAATCCAGCTTTGTGTGTTTCCAAGACTTTGTGTAGAATGCAGAGAACCGCACCAGCCACGTCAAGTTCGGTATTCGAAAAGCCAATTATTATGCATCAGTGGAAACATAGACAAACATCTCACTCTACTTCCCTTCACACTAATGCCTTTAGCACTGCACAATGTGCTTAACTAAGGAAGTGGGATGTCTGTCAATGTTTCCACCATTGCAAAATGAATGGCTTTTTGAATGCTGGACTTGATGTGAATGGTGTGGTTCTCTGTATTCTACACATAGTATGGAGAGGGGATACATTCAGAGGGGGCCAACACAAGCATAACTGGGGTCGGCAGCTCCTAAACAAATATGGCTGGTGAGAACTGACTGTTGTATGTTGCCGAACCAGCGGGTTAGTACACAGCACTAGTCTTGCACTATAAAGTAACAACCCCAACTTTACTGTTCCTTTACTCTTCCTTTCATTTAATCCTTTTCCAGAAGAGGCTCAGGAATTCAATTTATAATCCACTTTTAACTAGTTTCACTGGCAGACTTCAAAGGACTTATCTACTAAGATTAAAGCAAATGATTTTATGAGATGAGAGTCTGATGCTTGCATGAGAAACAGCGCTTTGATACTGGAAGTCATCAAAACTCCGGTCATATGACTGCTAAACCAAAGAGTTCGCATTTGATCAACTAACGTAAAATACAATGATCCAGCCAAATCAAGTCTATAACCCTCCTGAAAAGAAAATAGCCTCTTGTAGGTCTTAGAGCTGCACGATTCTGGATAAAATGAGAATCATGATTTTTTTGCTTAGAATAAAGATCATGATTCTCAGCTTAACATCATCTTTCGCATTATACAAAAAAAAATTTGGCCAACTTCACTGTTTAGTTTCTTTTTAATTCACTGAAGTGTATTTTCCCCCAAAAATTGCGTTTGAAAGACTGCTGCACACATACAGTGTGACAAAAAATATTGCAACGACCGCCATTTTATTCTCTAAGATCTCTGCTAAAAATATATATATAATGTTTGGGGGCTCTGTTATTTTCTAGCAAAAAATACTAATTTAACTTGTAAGCAACAAGTGTCAAAAAAAGGCTTAATTTGTAATAAAAACATCTTTGCCATTCTGTAGCTCCCCTCCAACCACTTTGCATATTATTGTATATATACTGTGATTCTGTGCTTGCCATATATGCTGCAGAAATCTCTCTTCACTGAGTCTGGCTGCATCCATTTTAACTGTGGGCAGCTGAAGCTGCTGCCTGTTCACTTCCTGGAATTACACAGACACACAGCCACCCTCCCTTCCTGGCAAACTCTCATGAGAGTGAAAGAGAGAGAGAGAGAGAGCTGTGCATGATGTCATAAGCCTAGGCTTTTTATCAGACAAGAAACAGGAAGTGGGCTGTATAAGGTATTTACTGGCAGAAATAAAATGTTTTACTTTCCAGCGTTAAAACAACAAGGGCAGAAGATTTAATAGATGGAAAGTTGAAAAAAATGACTGAAGGTCCGCTTTAAGTGGTTAAAGCAGAACTTTAGTAATTTTTTTATCTTTCCATCTATTAATTCGTCTGTCCTTGTTGTTTTAACTTTTTTTTGCCTTTAAATACCTTATACAACCCACTTCCTGTTTCTCGTCCGGTAAAAAGCCTAGGTTTATGACACCATACACAGCTCTCTCTCTCAGTGAGTTTGCCAGGAAAGGAGGGGGGGGGTGAGTCATAAGAGGGCCAGTGAGAGCTGCAGAGCTGGAGGTGTGCCTCTGTGTGTCTGTGTAAATCCAGGAAGTGAACAGGCAGCAGCTTCAGCTGCCCACAGTTGAAATGGATGCAGCCAGACTCAGTGGAGGGAGATTTCTGCAGCATATTTGGCAAATACAGAATCATAGTATATATAAAATATGCAAAGTGGTTGGAGGGAAGCTTCAGAATGGCAAAGATGTTTTTATTACAAGTTATGTGCGCAGACTGCAGTTCCTCTTTAAATTGACCTCATTTGCAGACCAAAATTCATCCCTTTGATCTCTATAAGAACAGAACAATACAATGTTACTTTTTATCCTTCTTTCAGTGCTGAGCAATGTTATTGATAAACATTGCCGGATGATTTTTGTAACAGCTGTGAGCAGGGAACTGCTCTGCACTTGTTACATGAATAGTGGAAATGCTAGATTAAGATCGTGAGGGGGTTGAATCGAGATCTCGATTTTTTGACGTTTAATTGTGCAGCTCTATTAGGTCTACTATAAAAAAGACTCTGCATTGCAGATATAGTTCATGTTTTTCCTACTATGAAGGATATAATTATTTTGTGCATAATAAATCAAAATAGATGGTTGAAAATGAATGATGTTGCTGAAGTTTCGTGTTAAAAAAAAAAACGATGTTGCTGAAGAAATGAGAAACAGCAAAAACAAGCAGGTATAAAAGGGTCACACCACGAAAAACTGGTCTAATTTGGGTAAATCCTGGTGGACTAAATCACACGTCAACTTTATCAATCTGGCAGGCAAGATTCCTGCACCTGAATTCCCAGCTCGCCCACCTTCTAGGGCCATTAGTGTTAACTTTATGTACTGGAATTGACAGGCTGCACCCATCTGTATCATTAAACTTTATGCATGCCGTTCAGTCAAAAATATGAACATCATACAACCCAGATTTTCTTGTCGGTATTATATATTGTGACTGTGTCCTTCATTCCATTGGTGGCCACACTCCCCAAGTAACAATCCTATATATGATTAATGGATTTTTATTTTGCCTGGATCTTAATATATGTTTAACTGGAGAATTTATACATGACTTCTTTCATATAGTTGGAAGCCATTTGTGGATTTGATTATGTATATTTGTGTATGCTAATAACTTTATTAGTGCGCACAAGTGTTTATATATTTTATGTAACCTGCCACAGGCCAACACTCTGCTTGTCTTGGAATTCATGATTGGAACACTATTAGACATATAATAATATTGCAAGTATATCTGTAATGTTTAATTTGCGCTGTGAGAAAAGTGCCTGGGAAATAAAATAAGTCCTGGTATCTACGGCCAAGACCAACTTTCTCAGTGTGATAATAAATAAGATGACAAGGGTGGAATGGAAAACTGGACTGTTTGCAATAATGATATTTGGAAATCGGTAAACTAGGGCGATGTAAACATGTTTAACATGTGTAGGGATAAATGAAATGTTATCTTCTGTCATATCACATCTTCTCAATTGTCACGGTGTTGATACATGGACTTAAATGCAGGAAATTTAGCAGTATTTACAGATATAAATTGGTCTAACATAGAAGTTAGTTTGAAGGTTGCTTGATTTAAAGTTAGCAGGAAATTCAGTGTAAACCTAGACTTATGCAGGTAAATTATAGCAATTTGTCAGTAAAAAAACAAAAAGAACCCTTACCTGTCTTGCTGACCGTACTCCACTGTCTTTAAAGCGGTTGTTAAGCCACTGTAATATAATCTTCCTATTCCCTCTGTATCATAAGAACATGTGTCCCTGTGGTTGTGTAATATAAAAAAATCAGCCGATCTGTAACGATATAAGCCCTGCTCCGGGCACACAGCTGATTGCTCTCCTCTCGTCCATCTTGGCTCACAGCTGCAGTGGGCGGGGCCGAGCTGTCCCACTGACATCAGCTGGGGAGGCGGGGGAGAGAGGAGAGAGAGAGCCGATGATCAGCTGGGCGCCGGGAGTCATACCATGATATCAGGAGCTTAGCGGCCATGATTATCGTGGTCTGTTTGCAGGGGGGAGGGTATAGCCAGGCAGGATCAGGTTTTTTAGGGTATACAGGGGGCCAAATGACACAGCACAAGCACTGTGCTGTATTACACGCTAACATGATTTAAGGGATCAGTTTGTTTGTTTTTTTGGGTTAACAAACGCTTTAAGGGAAGAATCTACTGTAAAAACCTCCAAAAGTGTCAGATGCCAACATCCCCTACTGCACGCTGTGGTTTTACCCACCGTCTCCTTTATCACTTCAGGACACAGAAGTAGTGTAGGAACAGAAGGAACCACAAAGAGGAGCAGGGAAAACAAGAATCCAACACACCCTGAAGCGTGGGGAATCCTGAACATTATTTAGGAAGCTCCACTCTTCACTACAGTGGACCTTAGCATTGGGGGCAGCAGGACAGGTATTTTTTAAAGCAGAATGTCAGTGAAAAATAAGACAAAAAAAATATTAACCCAATAAAAACAGATTTTCTGCAAAATTATCCTTCAATCCAGAGATTCCCCCCCCCCCCCCCCCGCAGTATTTCAATCTAGATGCTAGAGTCTGATGGCCAGCGTCATTCAACCCACTTCCCCTAAGCCTTAGTCATCCTGAACCTGCCCAGCCTGTGACTGGACAGTGATGGGTGAAGCAGCGTAGTGATGAGCTCATCTCTCTATCATGCTGCCCTCTCCACCTATCAGAACGCTGTTGCAATATGTGAACTCATTGGCTCCTTGTGCTGCATTCTCCTCTCACACGCTAGCTTGGCTATCCGCTGTACAGGGACTGCAAAAGGCTGATACCAGGTCAAATTCAGGTACTTACACTGCTTTTATTTAAAAAATGAAATGAATCATGCTTTAAACCCCTTTCACACTTAGCCGCGGCCGTGTTAGCGGTAAAGCGCCGCTAGTTTTAGCATCGTATTACCGTCATTTTAGCTGCGCTTTTCGGACTTCTTCTAAAGTCCTGCAAGCGCACCGCCCCAGTGTGAAAGCACTCGGGCTTTCACACTGGGGAGGCATTGGAGGCTTTTTTCAGGCGCTTTACAGGTGCTCTTTTTAGCGCTAAAACGCCTGAAAAACGCCTCCAGTGTGAAAGGTGTTTTACTGATTACAGAGCCTTTTACATTGTTTTCTTGGTTTAATTGTTTGCAAGAAACAGTTCTTTTTGTGTTTTTAAAAGTGAGTTGCCTATTTAGGTTTTTAATTAGCTTTGTATAGAATAGGAGAATAGGAGAGATTTAAAACCCTTGTTTGTTTGTTTTCTGACACAACAGCAAGTGAGGGGAAATCTCTTCAAAGTAAGGGAAATTTACCAATCTCTTGGTGGTTGTCAAATCAAATGTCCCCATGTTTCCCCTCTATTTCTACTAATAACCATACACATTTGGAATTCCCATCACTTTCTGTCCCAGTACCAATGGTCACCAGGACAAATTGAGATGCTAAACCTACCCTGAGGAGACACAGAATGCAATAAAAACTGGACATTGTTAACTCTCGTTCCCTTTCTATTCCGAACTAAAAAACAAATTTGGCTTTACGTACACTTTAAAGAGCTGCGGAAGGTATGGTCCAAAGATAATACAAAAATTCTTTAGATACAGTGCACACATGGCTGTGTGGTTTCAATTGCACATTACTCTGTGGTTACAAAGGAGAGCACAGGACGAAAAAATAGCATTAATGATAATATGTGAGAAGGGGTAAAAAAATATATATTTTCTTGAAGCAGAGGTTCAGTTAAATCCTAACTATACTTAAACCTGTTCCCACCCACAGACTATTCTAACTACCCTGTAAAAGGAAAGATGTCTATACTTACCTATTCTGAAGGTGCTCTGGTCCGATCAAATGATCTCCCCAGCAGCTGGATTAAGTGAAGAGAAGAGTTCGCCATCAATGGCTGCAGAGCCTATGCAGTGACATCACCCACAGGCTTATTATGGAGCATCTGTTATCGGATGTTCCTCCTCTACACTGAAGCTGCTGCTTGAAGCCAATCATGTGACCAAACTGAAGCATCCTCAGTATAGGTACAAAAGTGAGTACACAGTTAAACTAAATCTCCTGCGCTCAATGGTGGTGCGATGGCAGTGGAAGAAGCCTGGAATTCCAATGGCTCCCAGTACATGCACAGGCTTTGCTGCCCTCCTAGGGGCAGGGGAGACCCAACAGGAACACTGAGGGCTCTGAGGAAGAGGGGATCTCCCCTCGAAACGCCATTTGGAAGGTCTTCCGGTGTGTTGGACACAGTCTTGGTGACCTGGTTGCTGTTTGTCCATTGTGGACTTTAATATGATTTTACTATACACTTGTTTGTGGGTATGTTTCCTTCTTCTTTATTTTAATAAATATTACTTGGGTAATGCGCAAGGTTGGTGCGCCCTCTTTTCATTCTTAAAAGTGAGTACACCCCTCACATTTTTGTAAATATTTTATTATATCTTTTCATGTGACAACACTTAAGAAATGAAACGTTGCTACAATGTAAAGTAGTGAGTGTACAGCTTGTATAACAGTGTAAATTTGCTGTCCCTTCAAAACAACTCAACACACAGCCATTAATGTCTAAATCGCTGGCAACAAAAGTGACTACACCCCTAAGTGAAAATGTCAAAATTGGGCCCAATTAGCCATTTTCCCTCCCCGATGTCATGTGACTTGTTAGTGTTACAAGGTCTCAGGTGTGAATGGGGAGCAGGTGTGTTAAATTTGATGTTATCGCTCTCACTCTCTCATACTGGTCACTGGAAGTTCAACATGGCACCTCATAGCAAAGAACTCTTTGAGGATCTGAAAAAAAGAATTGTTGCTCTACATAAAGATGGCCTAGGCTATAAGAAGATTGCCTAGACCCTGAAACTGAGCTGCAGCATTTCACTTAGGGGTGTACTCACTTTTGTTGCCAGTGGTTTAGACATTATTGGCTGTGTGTTGAGTTATGTTGAGGGTACAGCAAGTTTACACTGTTATACAAGCTGTACACTCACTACTTTACATTGTAGCAAAGTGTAATTTCTTCAGTGTTGTCACATAAAAAGATATAATAAAATATTTACAAAAATGTGAGGGGTGAATTCACTTTTGTGAGATACTGTATGTATAGACATCTTTCCTTTCAAAGAGTAGTTAGAATAGGCTAAGAATTGGGGTGGGAGCAAGTTTGGGTGTAGCTGGGATTTGACTGAACTTCCACTTTAATGCTTGAGAGAGAGATGGTCCTGGCAAATACACATTTGCCTTATATGGAGGAAGCCAGAAATGGGTGAAGCTGGGAATACCTGCCTAGCAAAAGCACAGAATAGGTGGACTCAAAACTGCAGATAATCGACAATGGATATGAGATGGACAGCAGTTTAAAATAAATGATAATATGATTTATGCATAGGGGACTGAGACCCTAAGTATATAAAAAAAACTATACATATTTAGGTTTTATAAACATTTTTGTGCTTAATAGTAATAGTCCTAACCTGTAGCAACTAAGATACCCCTGTAGTAGAGGAATCAAACATTGATATTTTAAAGTCAATGGTAGTTCCCAATAATTAGTATTTAAAAATAATTGGTATTTAATTTTGAGTTGTACTGAAGTATAGCCTTAAAGGTTGACTCTGCTTTCAATAGAGATTTGGGTTTGACCTCTCTCCTCCATCCCTAATCACATTTTCCAAATTGTGACACGGGTCTCAGATGTGGATTAAAGTTTTAACCTGCTCAAGGTTCAGTCATGTTTAATACTTATCCAAGTGAACATTTTGCCATGCGTTTAAGAGCCACAGCCAAGATCACTGTCAATTTGGTCAGTACAAGGCACTTAACAAGTTTATTGTCATGGCCAGAGATGATCTGAAGCTGTCTGGTATTGATTTTCATCTTCCTTTGAGAGGTTTGCAAACTATTAGGATTCAAATCCTGCTCCAGGACAAAAGAAGGGGCACAGAGGACAATTCATCACATTGGAGATCTGGTAGGAAAACATGATGAGGACAGGAAGATCTGGATTTACTATGCATACTGTAATGGACTCACCTGAGGGGATTAGGGAAACAGATGGTAAGTATGTTGTAGAAATAAAGCCAGGGTACCCCTGCAAATAATTAGTATCTTCTTCATAGCTACATGAAGTAGAGGAAGCCTTTGTACATGCCTGTAACTAATAAAGGAAATCCTAGCTTATAGGAAACAGGAAAGCTGCCATTGCTAATGTTGCCTTCAGAAAATGCTAGCTGCCTCGCTGTCATACTGATCCATGACTTTTACAGTGTATGTAAACCCCAACAATAAACTTCTCTTTTTGCTCCTTTTTGTTCTGTTGAATATTTCATTAGAAGATTTTGTTATATCAGTTAGATGAGTTAAAAAATACCTGTGGTTCCCACCAGAAATCCTGTGAACTGATAACTTCCTTTGTTCTTTGGCTGTGCTACACTGTTATGTACTACATTGTTCTTTGTGGATTACAGAACCATTCTCTTCTATGTTATGGACAAGCAAGTGTGTTACTGGCAGGATCACCAGGTGAAAAAATAGGGAAAAAATGTTTCCAAACTAAACAAAAGAGCTAAAATTAACAATTTATTATATATACTGTATAGTATATATTTAGTTGGGATTCCACCATACCCTACTTTTTACTAGAAATACATGCTATGGTCAATTTACTATTTTAAAAGTCGCTCATAAATCAAAAATATTTTCCAGTGTTTTTCTATGTACTCTTCGCCTATTTTCTTAGGAGTGGTGTACTATCTGATCAAGCAGGGCAAGCTCCTGATTATCCAATGTAAACAGTAATCAGTCATTATTAATAATGTAATCTAACTTAGCAAAGGTTAATGGGTGGTAATAGTGCTTTTCGCTAAGTATAAACATGTCGTTTTGGTTACTCTGGCTCAACAATTAAGAGGTAACTGTAGCCAAAACCCTACAAGAGTTTTTTTTTCAAGCCAGTTCAAAACGCAACAATGAAATACAAAAATCCAACAGCCCACTAGATTTTTATTTGTCGATGATCGGTAGACTGGTAATTGGTTGCTATGGGTTAACATGACTTTAGCCAAAATACAGTTTAGTTTTGGATGGTCTAGAGAAGGGTAAAACACCTATATATTTAGTAATAGAAAATGAAAATGGCATTTGTAAGGCAGTCACATTTGGCCAAGAGAAGCTACATTTGTGTACAATCAAAAGGCAAATGACAAAAAAAAAGGCCACAACATTCAACCATAAGAACATGCAACTTCTGTCGCCTGACTATATAAGGGAATCCTGGGAGGCAAAAGTCTGTGTTCCATCCGGTAGCTAAGATACCTTCAAGTCTTTTGGACAACCAGCCCAACAGGCAGACAATAATCAAGAACAAAAGGCGATGGTCGGCCACATCCCCTATCATTTTTAATGTTTTGTTTTCTCTGTCCAAATGAAAGATTTTCCTTTACTTCCTGTCCTAAAAAAGCATCAGGAAATTAAAAGTAAATCTTTAAAATGAGCCCTCTCCAAGACAGCTGTCCTTGTCGACAGGAGTCCACAGTAAAGGATTTCTCTTTACCTCTTGTTCTGGTGAACACTTTTTTTTTTGACAGTTTTGAAATTTCTATTACTTTGTGTCTTGGTAACTATGGTAATATTTTTTATTTTCTTTGTCCAAATAAAGAAGATTATTCTACCTAGTGAATAGATAGCAATAAACCCTGGCAGGAGTTCTACTGTAATTTTTCCCTACTCTATCCAAAGAAAAACAAAAAAGTTTTGGCTATAGATACACTTTAATGCACTTTGCACATTATTTATTATTTGTCTTATAAGCCGGATCATGTGACATACTAATAACTTAAACATGGCTTTCAAAATGACAGTTTAGTAAGTGTTTCTGTTATTGCTCTTTTCTGTCACCTTAAACTCTGTTATGCAGAGTAATTAATTATTGAAGGTTTTTTTTTTTAAACCTTTTAATCTCTATACATATATTATTTTTGTGTATTTGGTGACCCGACACTCTACTGTTCTTCATGTTAAACAATGCACAAATCACTTTTCCTAAAAAACGCAAAGTTAAAAATGTAATTTAAAAATGTTAAAAATGGCAATTTATTTCAAACACAACAATTAATGGTTATGCTTGTTTGGTTAATGCTGTTGTTACCTCAGGTCCAGGAGGGCCTGGCAACCCCTGTGGTCCTCGATCGCCAATTTTTCCCTGAAAAAAAAATTAATGTTAATAACGATCATGTTAGAAATATGATACAGTTATATTTGAAAGCACCCACATATTGAAGGGTGAGTACTTAGCCATAATTGAAGGGTAAGTACAATAACATCAGGTGACCCATTCCTTGATCTCTTGAGAACTTTAAAGATAAGATCTCTTCGATACCGATCCCAGCTTAAGTTGGCCATAAAGTGGTAATGTTTGTTTGTTCGTCACGCAGGATACAGTCACTGTAAGCCAACAATTTTCCATACAATTTTGAATTAAATAGTGTCTGGCAGGAGGTTGCCGACAGGGCCACCTGCTAAGGGAACTTTAGCAGGTAATTAAGAATAATCAGCTTTACACATATCCCCTCCCATCCTGAGATTTAATAATCTTATGCTGCAATTTGCTACAACATAAAATAAATTAAAAAATAGTTTAAGTGGAACCACTTTTTAAGAATGCCTGACCTGGAAACAATAAACATTTCTGTAAACCCTTAGGCAAAATGGACCATTAGGTGGTTTAACCTTCTAACATCTACCGAAAAAACTAAACCTGCCTCGACAAATTTGTTAAATAACTGATTAACTGACCATTTGACAAACTGATCGCTGAGAATTTTCACTCTCCCCCCTACCTCCCTTTCACAGAATTTGACCCTTTACTGGGGTTCCATTTTGGGGAAGCCTGAATTATTCAGGGTGGTCCTCTGCTAAAGGGAAACCTTCAGAGCAACAACTCAGACAAAAAGGGGTTGGTTTACAAAAGGAGTAGAGCATGCTTACTTTTCAAAAGTGAATAAGGTGAAGCTGTGTCAGTTAGCTTAACCTCATTCACTAAGCTAAGTGAAAAGCTATTGTACCCACGTGCCTTTCTATATCACCTTATAATGATCAAATCTGTAAAAATTGTGAGTATAAAAAAACAACTGAGCAGCTCCAGCTTTTTCGTGCTGGCCTCCGGTGGATAAGATGTCTAAACTCCCATTGTTAGACATAAGTGGCCTCTATACAGAGTTCTTTTCCATTTTCATTCCCAACAAATGAAATAGAAATCCCCGTTTTAAATATTTTCTCCAATCCTCTCTTTATATTAGGAATTCTCTCTCACTTCATAAATAAACTTGCTCTGCTAGTTATTGGGGCTTAACACTGACCCTAACTACACCATCAAATACTTTAATTGAAATGTCAACTGCATTTAAATACTAATAATGCCTGAGCTTCAAATATAGTCATAAATTAAGTATTTTTGGTCCTTAACATGTAGCTATAACAAGCAATATGATCATGGACCCAGTTCTTGCTGGTAGTGTTGGCTATAGTTGTAAGACATTCCATTTTACAATGCTACAGAATTTAATTTCTTAGCAGGAATCTCTGCCCTCTTTTGGTGCTACCCCTTGCAACTCTGCAAAGTATCTCATAGAGATAGTAAAGTGAACTTGGGGCTAGGCTATAGACATTCACATCTTTACATAATCCTAACAAGTAGCCCATGAATGTTAAAACAAGCCTCCACTGTCCTCTGTAACTGCAGGTGCTGTGGAGAAATCCATTAGATAATTTCACAGCAGAAGCATTGACGACATCCAAGTTGTTCTTGCAGCAGCTCAGCTCACCCAACTCCCCTCTTTTAAGCAGTGACTCAGCAGCTCAGCTCACCCTGCTCCCCATCCTTGAGTCTTTAGGAATATGTAAAATACTTGAATATCTGTAACTTGGTCACAGATTCACTTCAAGACATTAAAGTGTTTCTCTGCCCAGGTACATTTATCTGCTACTGATAACTGGGTTGCCTCTAAAAAGAAGAGCAAGGCATCCATTGACAGCTGTTTCAATTGTACAGACTAAACTACTTCCTCTCCACTGCAGTTTTTTAAGTGCCTGCCTCCATAGGGTGTTATAGACTGATATTCAGCCTTTAGTTCCCAAAATGTCTTATTTTGATAACATGTACACTTAGTTGACAGCACAGTTCTTTTATAAATATAATAAATAAAAATAATACAGAGAGAGCTGAGATAGAGAGGACTAAGTGTGGGCCAACAGATTTTAATGGCCCCAGTGGTGGATTGGTTTAAACCTTATCTATTTGCATTTATAGTATGAATGTCTGCATCTATTGATACACCCCTGAAGAAGGAAGTAATTTCTGAAACGTGTTGGATGTGAAGCCTGCATTCTATACTGCGGTCTTTCAGGACCCTCATAACATCCAGTCATTATGTCATGTTGTCATGTAATTAATTATGTCATGTTGTCATGTAATTATATTAGCCACTTCTTTTTGAAGCAAGTATCTGTATGTCATGTATTTTTTGTAATCATTTATAGCATAATAAATGTCTATTTTTATATATAATACGTATTTTGTTTGTGGTTGTTATATCACCACTGGGGCCATTAAAATCCCATAAGGGGGAACCCTGTTCTTTGTATTTTATAAATATAAGTTCTTCATCCGCAGTTCTCTCACAAATTGCTGAATGAGATTTCTATGAACTAACCCCAAGTAAAACCTCAACTCTACATAAAAACATTCTGATTAGCATTCTTATTGTTGATCTTACTTGTAAACTAAAACAGGCTGACATACCGGGGGTCCTTGTTTTCCTTTCGGTCCTGGTGGCCCTGGCAAACCTATCACTCCCTGTTGAGAAAATAAAGAGTCAAGAACAAGACTATATATATATATATATATATATATACACATACATTTTAATTTCAGATAATATCATAGGAAACTTGATAAAACGTGATAAAATAATAACAATTTGAATGAACGTAGTGTCACAGAGATTTGTATGTGTACTAAGATCGATTTTAACAATAAAACAAATCCTTTATGCTCTAAGTACTCGAGTTTCCTAACTGCAGTTCATTTTCTCTGTAGGTGAATGCGGCAGGAAGTAGAAAGTCTGACATTTTTTCCACTCAAAGTAGACCATGGCCTTCTCCCCTCTCTTCCCCTTTACACAGGGAAGGGGGGGCACAGAGACACGGAATTTTTTCTTTACCTTAATGCAAGCAAAGCGTCAAGGTAAAAAACGTTTTAGTTTTAATAACACTTTAAGGTTAAAATTCTGAGATTAAAATTCAGAATTCAGAATTTTTATCTCAGCATTTTGGCTTAAAGAGGAAGTAAACCCATTATGTGTCACTTACCGGAAACCAAAGCCTGCGATGTCACCGCTGTCTCCACTAGCAGCGAGCATCCATCTTCACCCCTCTTCCTTCCAGGGCCGGAATCGCGTGACGTCACTCATGCGCATGTGCGTGGGAGCCGCCAGTCACGGCATGACCCCTTTAGAAACAGCACGATCTGCCCTTTCTAAAGTGCGCATGCGCCACAGACATTGGCGCATGGCTTTATTGTAAATATCTCCTAAACCATGGAGGTTTAGGAGATATTTCCAGCACCTACAGGTAAGCCTTAATATAGGCTTACCTGTAGGTAAAAGAGGTTGTACAGGGTGTACAACCACTTTAATAAAAACCTCAGAATTGTCTGATTAAAGGCAGAATTATGAATTTAAAGTCAGAACTCTAAGTTTGGAAGTTACACTTGTGAGTTGCAAAGTCAAAATTCTCAGATTAACAACCGGAAATTTGAGATTAAAAGTTCTGAAGTTTTAATAGAGTTCTGAGTTTTATTATTGGAATTTTGAGATTAAAAGTCAGAATTTTGTTTCATAAATTTCCTTTAGAATGACCCCAGGGCTCGTCCACATAGAGAAACATTTTCTGGAAGAAAAATATTTTAGTGGCTTCTTTTGACACCTATGAAATGAGGGCACGAGAAACAGTGTGGGGCTGATATTTTAATTTAGGTATGTGTGCCTTTCTTTTCAATTTCAACTCTAAGTAGATCACAGAAGATGGGAAGAAAAATGTCTAATAAAACCAGTTTGCAGTCCCCAAAATAAAGTCTTGCATAAAGAGTCCTGGGGCTAGCCTAAAGAAAATTTATGAAATTGAAATCTGACTTTTAATCTCAAAACTCTAACTTTAAAAATCATAAATCCGACAAAAAAAGTTTAATCTGAGAATTCTGACTTTAAAACTCAGAATTGTAACTTTGAATTCAGACTTTAACCACCTCACAATTCTGTCTTTACCTACTAAATTCTCACTTTTTTTATCAGAATGCTGAGATAATAATGTCAAAGATTTAAATGTTAGAATTCTGAGATTAAAACTCAGACTTATGACTTTATTATTTTAGCATTCTGACTTAACCTCCCTGGCGGTATTCCCGAGTCTGGCTCGGGGTGGATTTTCAATACCAAAAGCGGTATCCCCGAGCCAGACTCGGGATCGCATCGCAGGATCCATGTAGAGGATACTTATCTTGTCCCCTGGATCCTGCGATGTCTCCCCGCTGTGATCTGCGAGCCGCCGTGTCTCGCTCGATTCACAGTGCCGAGCTCCGTTCCCTGCGAGCGCTGCGACGCACGGGGACAGAGTTTGGCGCGAAATTCAAAAAGTGAAACACACAGTATAGATACATTATACTGTAATCTTACAGATTACAGTACTGTATCAAATAATTACACGTCCCCTTTGTCCCTAGTGGTCTGCCCAGTGTCCTGCATGCAGTTTTATATTATAAAAACTGTTCTTTCTGCCTGGAAACTGGAGATTGTCCATAGCAACCAAAACTGTCCCTTTACATCAAAAGTGGCTTTAGACCAGCTAGAAAACAGTGATAATAAATTAGAATCACTTGCAGAATTGAGTGATAGTGATTTGTGGGGAAATCCGTCACCAAACAATAAAAGTAACGAAAGCGACAATTCTGCAACTGAGCAAATTTCAGTGTTTTTGATTTGATTACATTATTGAATAATTTTTCTTATTATTATATTATTATTTGGTATAATTATTTATAGTTATTTATTATATTATAATTTTTTATTTCGTTTTTCAAACTTTATCATACCCGGGATGTCTACTAGACTCTTGTTTGGACAGATTTAAGTGAATTATTCCTAAGAATTACAGGCCTATAATATAAAACGCCAAATTTCTGTGCAAAATAATTGTACCGCTTTCAGCACCTAAAATCTGAAATAATAATACCGCCAGGGAGGTTAATAAAAAAAACTCAGAATTTGGTGATTAAAGGCAGAATCCTGAGGTTAAAGTCTAAATTCTAATTTTCAAAGTTACAATCCTGAGATTTAAAGTAATAATTCTGAGATTAGAAGTCAGAATTCTGACATCAAAAGAATTTGGTTTTATAAATTCCCTTAAGGATGGCCCTAGGGCTCTTTATGTAAGACAAGTATTTTAGGGACTTCTTTTGACACCTCAGAATAAAAGGCATGTGAACCCATATTTTTCTATGTATCAACATATTCTACAGAGTTCTCCACATTAATCTCTGCTCAAAAGGTACTTACACCTGAATCCCATAAACATATAGTGTCTGTACAGAATTCTGTTAATCTATATGTGGAGGTATCAAACCTACATGGGAAGAACATATTTGCTATGCAAACTCTGTCCCTAAGAGCTTGAGCAAATGAGCATTAAACCACATTATTTGGAGCAATGTCTTGAAACCCAGTGGATTGCATTCATCAGCATGTCCATTATGCGCCCCATTCATTTCTGTTGATATATTGGGTGTCAAAGTGCATCTCTGAAATCACAGTTTGATGCCAAAAGGTATTACAGCAGGTGCTTTGGATGCTGTTTGGAATATTGTGGCCAGCTCTCAGTCCAAGACTATTATATCTTGACAGAGCTTTCATCAGAAAAATCATTTTCATGTTAATTTGTTATGCATGACCTACCTTATCTCCTGGATAGCCAGACTCTCCTGGTTCACCTGAGAATCCAACTTCACCCTACATAATATATCATTGTAAGTCATAATATAACAACAACACTTCTGCAGGTTCTCTGGCAGCAATATCTGTATAAATTCTCAAGAATTAAATAGAATTAAAATTCCAAACTTCTGCCAAGTCTGTCATACCAAAAAGGCTTTGTTGTTAATTATTCTTTCAACAAATGTGATTAACTTTACAAGTGTGAGTTTAATGTGTAATAATATGTCACTTTTATAATAGAAATATTTAGATCACCTTATCACCTTTCAGTCCAAGCTGTCCCATTATTCCTGGAAGGCCCTAAAAGGGAAAATAATTCATTTTTTGTTGTTGGCATAACCCTACATGTAATTATCAGATATAGATATTGTATTATAATACCTGAGGACCAGGAATCCCTGGTGGTCCAGATGGGCCTGCTGGTCCAACTTCTCCCTGCATGACAAGAGATCGAACAATAATGATCTGTGGTCCCATGGTTACATACAATGAGTTTAATGGATCAGTCTACCAAAACTGATGTTAAGGCTGCTTGTAGGCTGCACCCCCCTATGCATTTAGTAAGGAGATCTCAAAATCTATATTCCTTGCAATGTAAACTAAACAAAAAATTCTTCTGGAATGGTATCATTTTTGTACTGGCCAAATCAGGAGGGTGGAGCTGGGAATGCAAGTGTTGATTTTGTAAGAAATATTAAACCTTGCCAGTATCTACCCAAAGTTCATCCTTTAATGAAATGTCAAACAAGGTGGAGGAAGTCAGCTTTGTATGGCCTTTTAAGGAAATTTATAATGAGGAAGTACAGAGGTTAACTTTGTTGACCTTTCTTTATAAAAATGCAAGTTAATTGGCTGCCATTCTAATATAATAACTTCAGTACTTAAAGTCACTGACCTGGAACAAGCATGCAAATATAGACATCTGGAAAAGGCCAGAGTTACACTTAAAGACAGAAAATCAGAACAACCACATCAACTCCAAAGTGGAGATTACTGAAATTTGGCAGTGATCCTCAAACAAAGCAGGTTTTAAAATATAAGGTCAAATATGCTGGCCTCTTTCTGCCTCTAAAAGCCTACTCAGACATGGCAGGCAGTTCAGACCCCTAAAAAACACCCCTTCTCTGAGCGTTAGGTCTGACAGAGCAAACATATGGACAATCATGGCATTGTGAAGGCTCCAAAATCCACCCTATCTCTGGTATTTTTCTCCAAAGACTCAGTGCACCAATGTCCAGCACCCAGTCTTCTTCTATATTGAATGACACCCAGCATTATTCAGCCCTCTTTCTGTGCGCTCAGATTGTAGTGAAAAATCATCTGGGGCAGCATTAACAAACTGCTTTTGGTTCGCAGGAGAATTCTGTTGACAAGGGTGCCATGTCCTAGAACTGTACGCTACAGGTTTTAGAACCCACCCACTGCTGAGGACAAAAGAGACGGAAGATGACCCCATCATGTGACCAGACTTAAGACACCTGCCAAAAAGGTATGTATTTAGGGATCATTCTTATTATCATTATAATACAAGATTTACAAACTGTGCCAACAGTTTGTGCAGTTTTTGAATAAAAAGTGAGACAGCGCATTTACAAAACAATTCAATACAAGAGGATTAGGAGGGTCCTGCTCATGGGAGCTCACAATCTAAAATGTAGGGGCACGTGGCACTAAAGGTAATGACTTTGAAGGATGAGCTGATTGGGAAGGCAGTAGAACAGTTTTATTGGTGGAGGCAGAATAGGCTTCCATGAAGAGATGACTTTTCAGGGATCAACTAAATGTGCACAGAGTAGGAGATAGGTAGACTGATTGAAGCAGAGAGTTCCAGAAGATGGGAGAAGCTCTGGAGAAGTCCTGGAAGTGAGAATGGGAGGAGGTGATGAGGGTGTCCGGTGGGAGAAAGTCTTGGGAATGAGCGAAGAGGACAGGTTGAATGATACTGGAGATAGGATATTGCTGGGGGAGGACAGTGCTTTAATACCTTCTAGCTAAAGTGACTCTGTTAATGCAGGAATTAAATCATTCATATTGAAGATTTTTACAAAGTGCATTACAGAAGAAACAACAGCCCAATACATTGCAACCAGAAAGATTATTTAACTTTTCTAGCTAGTAAAACAACAAAATGTAACCCCATTATGGTCAAAAGTCATAAAACCTGGAATAGTATCCTGTAACTTTTAAAACGATCAACTATAAATTTTCATGCCATGACAGGAAGTTTTCTCTTACACAGGGGAAATGTCTGTCTCTTGGACCACATCATAATGTGCAAACATAACCAAAAGCTCTTTAGTATATTTTATAAAGTGCTTTAAAGGGAATCTGCAGTACATTTTGAGTTAACTACTTTTTAAATTTTTCTTATGATGTTTACATGAAAGTAATTTTTATATGTTTAATTGTTTACAGTTCTGTATTTTTGAGACTGCATTTCAAAAAAAGATTTGTAAATGCTCTCTGTATATTTATATGAGGAAATGTTAATACTGAATATTATACTGTATGTAAATAGTTTTACTTTCTAAAGGCGTTTTAATCCACTTCAGCCAGTAAAGTACGTCACTCCTGCCACATTGCATAGCCAGATTCTGCAATCTACACTGCAGGCAATACTGTAGCTAAAGCATGGTCCAGGATGCCCGGAGTTTATTATTGGGCAAAGAAAAATTAATTGCATCATCCCTGAGCTTTCCTTTACTCTCCTTCTCCCAGCCTGAACACTTGTAATACTTACCTGTTCAGAAATCTCCACTATCTTGAAATGTTACCACTGCAGTAGAACCTTCTCCCTCTGACACACTTCTAGGTGTGCGAGATATCTGGTTCCCTATTGCCCGCTGTAGATCCACTTTGTATCCTGCAGTGAGATAGTGGCTTCTGGATGGAACTACAGTGCTTAGGAGAGGGCTGAGCAGTAAGGGTGTACTCACAGGTGAATTGTAAGCCTGGCTAGTTTGTGTAGTGTTTTTGCTTTTGTAGAGAGCTCAGGCACAGTTCAGTAAATCTTGCAGCAGACCGCCTGGAATGGGTTGTTTGGGTCATGGTTCAGAGACCTTGGTACAGTACGCCTAGGTGTGATCGCTAACCATGCCCAAGCATGAATCTCTCATTGATCACTGAGCACTTACAGACCACAAAAGCAGGGATCATTGTGGTCTGGCTGCAAAGATGATGAAATAAGCATGCACAGGCCCAGCACAATGCGAGCTCAGACCAGAGGGGAAGTGGGGAGAATAATACTTGGGCACTCTGCAAGGCAGCCATGCCTGTTATGAGTACACCTTTAGTGTTCTATTACAGGGAGCATTTTTTGCTTTAATTAAAAAAACATACTAAAACAAACCTGTGGATCTAGTGTGTACATACCCTAAAGGTTATTCCTGCAGTGGGGTCTTTACAACACTCATCCTGCCTCACATGTGACAGGTTTTAATAAACAGTCAACAATATCTGACCATGGCTACCTTCTGTATATAATCCTGTATACATTAGCAACCCCTATCTGTGATATTAAAAAATGATCGGCTTGATATAAATATAGATCAAACCAACCAGAGCTGGATGTGTACATCATCATGGTCAACAGGTGGTGCTAAAGAGCCTGTTTCTTGCATTGTAAAGGTAATATTTAGAGAACGATAATACCGTAGTATGTATGCACAGTTGTATAATAACGGATATGTAAAGATTTTGTAGCTCTCACTATTGCTTGATCATCTACCACTTGTGGCCTATCTTACAGCTTTCATAAAAAAAAATATATATATATATATTATATATATCTATATATATCTATATATATCTATATATATAGATATATATACAAACATCAAGAATACTATCAGCACACTTGAAATACAAGAGAGCAGCTGATACTTCAGATCAAAGACACATACATATAAAAAGCACCCCCAGTTTTCATTAGTCTGCCTACTCTAAGCTGATGAAAATTTATAATGACTGGCCACTCTGGGTTTCTGTCCATCACTGACTCTACACTGCTAAAGAAAGACTTTGTTTTAAAATGAGTAAATTGGTGGAATATGAGATTGCACGAGTATTAGTACTGCCAAATCCTGATTTTATTATACTACTAACCAACATATCAGTATGGATGTTTTCTAAAACTCAATCTTTCCAAAACTGAGTTCATAATATTTCTTCCCCAATGTGCCTCCTCACCTGACTTTTCCATTGAAGTTCATAACTAACTCTCAGTATCGCCCCCATCTTCATACCAGGGTGCTTGGTGAAATACTGCACTCTGTCCTCTCCTTCCAGTCCCCATTTCAAACCGTATCTAATTCTTGTAGCCTTCATTTCTGTATCATTTCTAAAATATGCCTCTTCTATACAAATGACAATACCAAGCTACTCATTCACTCCTTTGTTATCACTTGACTCGACTACTGTAACTCCCTCCTCATTGGCCTACTTCTACACAGACTATCCCCTCTTCAGTCCATCATGTTGTTGCTAGACTCATTTATCCTACCAACTGTTTAGTGCCCACGACTCCACTCTGTCAGTCCCTTCAATGGTGTAAATTTGCCAAACTAAAAATATTAGAAATAATATAACATACAAGACTACCCATAGCTCTGCTCCAAGCTACATCACCAACCTCGTCTGAAAATATTACCCAAACCATTCTCTAAGCTCCCTCATCACCTTCTCCCAAAAACTCAAGATGAAAGTGACCTGCAATAGAAGTATCATGTGGAAACAAAGAAGAATGGCGGCACATCCAGAAGTAAAATCAAAAGAGTTTATTGAAAGTCCATAAAATCAAGTGAACATGACAAACATCAATCCAAAAAAAGGTGCTCAGTGGACGCGTTTCACACAGACCTGCTTAATCAGTGATGAGTAGGAACGTCTGTGTGAAACGCGTCCGTTGAGCACCTTTTTTGGATTGATGTTTGTCATGTTCGCTTGATTTTATGGACTTTCAATAAATTCTTTTGATTTTAATTCTGGATGTGTTGCCATTCTTCTTTGTTTCCATTGGATTTCCCTGGCTGAGAACCAGGCAAGCACCCGGATCTCTTCAGCAGCTCATCAGATCCTCACAGGTGGCTTTGAGCGGTGTGTTCCCAGCTCTTTCCCTCAGAAGAGGTATCATACCCACCTTTCCAGTGGCTCGTCTTTTTGGCATTCAATGGAACCACTGCACGTGGTAGGGAACACTAACTATTGGATACTCTCAAATTAAAAAAAATGCAGAATCTGGGATTTTTTAAGCCAAATTCACAGTAAAATAACAAGATCTACACATTAGATCAGGGTCTCCTGCCCTTTAATTTCTGCTGTATAACAGTATTGCAAAGATGTACCTGTGGGAAGAAAAGTTAGAATATATACAGTCCCCCATGGCATCTAGGCAGTGGTGGCATCACCCACCATTCTCCCGATGAGAACCTCAGAAATGTTTTGTAGCCCAGATCTCATGAGAAGTCATTCCTGCACTATGCTGGAGCATCAGCTCACTGGATTTGGTCTACCCGGTAGAAGGATGGTGAAATCACCCTCTGCAATACAGAAGCTGGGAAAAAAGTAAGTAGGCTGGTGGGATAGGGCCAGTAGGGTGGCTCCTAATCCATGCACCCGGCCCCTAATCATGAATAGAGCCTAAGGCTCTAATTGGCTTCAAAAAAGGATGAGCCCACCCAGTTTTGTGACAACAGCAAATTAATATTCGCTATCGTCTTCCTGATTCTCCTCCCGGCCAATCAGGAAGCGGATCCTGAGACCTGTTACCTGATTGGCAGTGAGAAGAAGCGATCCTATTGGCCACTGAGGAGGAGAAGGGAGGAGACGTAGGGGAAGCCGCCGTAAAACCCAGGAGGAGGAAGCTATGGTGCTGAACATAGCTTCCTAAAAAAAGCTCCCTGCCTCGGTACTCCTCTCAGAGTCTTCAGCCCTGAGGGAAACAGTGGGCTGGCTCTTGAGAGGAGGTAGAGTGCCTTTGGTAACACTCACATGTAATGCTTAGCCTCCAGTTTTGGGCGGTACTCACATGGCAATGCAGAGCTGAGAGATCGCACCAAACCCACCCTTTTTTGAAGCCAATTAGAGCCTCAGGCTCTAATCATGTGCTTAAAAAAAACCCATTGAAATCCATGCGTCCGGTGCCCTGCATGTAGATTAGGGGCCGGGCGCATAGATTAGGGAGACGGCGCTCCTGTGTCCCGTATGAAGCGGCCACCACTGCATGAAATCTAATGAATGTAAGGGACAGGCCAGAAACAGTAAGGCTGGGGAGGAAAGCGCCAGATGATTCTGGACATCCTCCAGCCAAGGAATAAGGCATAATAAGTCTATCTGACTTGCTGCAGCATCTAACGAACTCTATGAGATGCTCACTGTGTGCAGAGTAAGCAATTTCAGTACAGGAGAGGGGCCTTTACAACTGTGCATTACTGAATGTTAAGGCCGGAGTTCAGCTTTAAATATAATGTTTGATTTATGTTTGGATATTGCTTGCATCTGTTAGCTTGTTGAAAAATATAACTTGTCTGTAAATATTTCTGGTTTGGCTTGGTGTATCAATTCCATGAATGGGCCATTTGTATACATGAGGGATTACAAGCATATATATTTACAGATCTACTTTTAGTGCTTACACATGTTTGCATTTCTTGTAATACATTGTGCATATTATACGTTTATGTATATTTAGAATGAGTTTTGCATGTTTATCAGATGTTATTGTAAGTTTATATGGAGAATACAACTGATATGCACAGTAAGAAAACTGACTGTGAAAAATAGTTTATTTGGCGCCATGTACATAATACATGTTTTCATGTGCGGCAAAGAATTTGAGATGTTAAGCTAAATTCAAAGCCTTTACAAGGGTGGGATCAGTTTAAGAAAGATAATCAAGTATTAAAGATTGGTTTACAGCCCCACCTTTTACAGTTTTGTATTAAAAGATCATCAGATTATTTTTGATAACCATAGCCAAATCCCAAATCCATAAAAATCCTTCCTATTGGATCACATTTTTGTGTGTGTGTGTATATATATATATATATATATATATATATATATATATAATGAAAAGTTTTCATATCAGGAATCTGTGCTAATTAACATGATACAAAGTCTGCCAAGTTTTTCATTCCAAAGTATCAGAAGGCTTCAAATATTCCCTTGCATACTAAATAGAAAAATATTCAAATTCAAATAATACAGTCGGAAAAAATTCAACTCTAACCCCAGGCTATGCTCCATCCCAATACCTCATCCAGAGGCTTCTCTGACTGTATTTAGATTTATATTAGAATTACAGTATATTTATATTATAATTATATTTATTTTCTAATTTATATTATACTCACCTTTATTAGATGTCTTTAGGTTGTTTACATGACATGCAGGGCTCCTCTTTTAAAGCGCTGGCTGGTCCTTAATCACTTGATGATGTCATTGACACTCTATGCATCATTACACTGTGGGAGCAGGGTACTAAGGTTACGCCCCTTCAAGTGATAGCTCCATGACGCCCTACACTTACAGGATGTCCTCATTCTTCCAATTTGAATGACGCTGTTGTGTCACCTTGGATATTATGCCATCACTTATTTAACACACGTTAGGACACTGGAGCATACACTCCAAAGCAAACCACATTTGTTAGTAAATCCAGCATATTTTGGCTGCAGATGCATCCATGTAAATCTAGGCCATAGATACTGATGGTTTTACACTTTGTATATTAAGGACCAAATGATGTGTTTTACCAGGGCAACCTTTAGATCTGAACTCCAAGCCAAGAGATAAATACACTGCTTAAAAACATCTATGGGACCTATCCTACCTACCAAAGGATTTATATTTCAGTTCATTCAGTCCTGTGATTAGACAGTAAAAGTGTAGCAACACGCTGATTAGATCATTTACCTGCTCTCTCCTACTGGCAACATATTCCTTGTCAGCACAAGGAAACATCTTCCTTGGAAGATGGCCTCACAGAAAGCTAAGAGGATCAACTGTGCAGACATAGAGAGTGGTAAGAAGATCCAGGCCCGGTAGGATTTAAAAATTGCAATGACTCATGGCTGTAAGGACCCAGCAAGTTTGAAGCTAGGGTTGGGAAGGGGGGGTTGGAAACATCTTCCTTGGAAGATGGCCTCACAGAAAGCTAAGAGGATCAACTGTGCAGACATAGAGAGTGGTAAGAATATCCAGGCCCAGAATGATGTAAACATCGCGATGGCTCATGGCTATAAGGACCCAGCAAGTATTAAGTTAGGGTTGGGAAGGGTGGATTGGAAACTTCTTACTTGTAAGATGGCCCCATAGAAAGCTAAGAGGATCAACTGTGCAGGAATGGAGAGCGGAAAAATGATCTAGGTTCGAATGGACATAAACATTGCGATGGCTCGTGGCTGCAAGAACCCAGCAAAAATGCAGCTAGGATTGGGAAGGGTGGGCTAATTAAGGTCAAGAGAGGGATATCCAAACTGAGAAAGTACTTTCTGTGATTTTTTTATTATTATATATACCTGCATTCATTGGGTTTTTGTATCTGCTTGGAATTCATCTTTCAATCAGCTTGTAAAATGTAAGGACCATTCATTTGTTGAGTCCCGGACAAGCCTCTTGAGTTTCAGTAGCTGAGAACTGTAAGTTGTAATAAATCACAGGGCTCTTATGAACCGGAGCTCTACAGCTGGGATGGAAGTTCTGTGTTGGCAGCTCAGTAACACTCTTTTGTCTCAAACTAGTAAAATGTTCCAGGCTGATTGTGTGTAAAGTCCAGCAAGCTAGAGGGCAGGAGGCCAGCTGGCAGAGCCCGCTGTGGACAGGAAAAAAGATAATGTTCTGTACAAATCCTCTGTGGAGCAGTCAGCACCTTCCACTAGAGGACTATTTACATATCGACTTAACTGAATGTAATTCAATGTCAAGTGTTGTTCACAAATACCAACTCTTATGAATACAAACTCCTTAAATGAGGCTCCTACTGAGAACAATATGAAGGCTGCCAATTCAGATCTTCTAAAAAAATGCTAATTTTCTGGCTTCAATTCTTTCACAGTGACTGACAAGAATAAGCATGCAGAAGGTGAAATTAGGACTGCTGGTCTGCATACTTGTACTTGCTGTCAGTATCTCAGAAAGTACTGAAACCACTGAATTAGCAAGATAGCCAGACAGCTGGAGCTCTCAGAAGGTGCGGTCAGCATTAATAGCAGGTTTTCCGTAAAGCAAATCACTAGGCTAGCTTTCCCCAAAACTTTTAACATGCTAAAACCCTTGAAATAACTTTCAAAGCTCAGGAAACCCCTGCTAATAATTACTATATCTAAGGTCATAGTACATTAATGTCAGTGGAAAAAATGCTCCTTACATTTGTGATTATGGGAATAATCCCTCATACAGATAGCTAAAAAGATGTTGATAATGGTTACTCATTTGAGAGTCTCCTCTACACAAATATAAAAAACACTAATTAATGCAGCTTTGTGACCATTAACACATCAAAGAATGTATTTCTTAAGTGCAAGCAGTGTATGTAACTATATTTGAACTGATATCGATCTCATGCAGTCCCTGTACAGCAGAGCTGAAGCGTAAAAGGAAAAAGCATCACAAGGAACCAAGAAGTTGATGTGCTGACAAGGAAAGAGAAAGCATAGTGACAAAGAGATGAGTTTATCGCTACGTTGCTTCTCTTTTCACTGTCCAGTCATATGCTGAGGGCTGGGTTCAGGAGATGAGGGGACGAGTGTCGCTGGCCATCAGAGTGAGAATATCTAGTTGAAGAAAAAATTTTGTCTGGGAAATTTTTTGGACTAAAGGTGATTATTGCACCAAAGTTGGTTTTCTTATTTTATTTTTCAATAGGATTTTCGTTTTCGTTTTCCAGGTGAAATGTTAATTTTATCTAGATCTTTCAAGTGAAACCCCTAGCACCCCTATTCAGATCCACAAGTGGCTGAATGGTAGTCCAGCCTGGCAGCTGTTGGTGTAGGAAGAGGAACAGGAGTGCTGTAGTTGAAGTTGTAGTTGAGTCCTGTTCAATTTGCTATTCTAGCCCTGCAGGGTCAGAAGGTATAACCTATTCCCTATTGCCACATGCTTATAAGAATAACTTTGGCTTTACAATAATATCTAAAACATATATAAGAAATATATTAGACAAACGCTGAAGAATTATACTTACTCTCAAACCAGGAAACCCAGGAGGTCCAACACCACCAACAGTTCCCTACAAAACAAGAATAGGTAATGTCAAATAAGGCTAAAAAAATCTAACCTTACCATATATACGTCCAATTTTAAACAGTTTTCCTCCCTTGTCATCTTAATAGTTTGCTGAATTTGCCCACAAGTGTCCAGACATGGCCAGGCAAGGCAAAAAAAGAAAAGTTCACTTCTTTTCCTAATTCAGCAGGGCCAAACCTGAACTACACAGAAGTCAAATGTAGTACCTACTGCTCACTCTGATGGCAGGTGGGTGTTTGTGATGTCAAGAGTATGAATCAGTGCAGCTTGGTTCTTGAATGGTCAGGCTGCCTTTGATCTTTACCCATGTTAAGGTAGATGGAGCATTGGAAGTAGAATGCACTGTGTAGAACAGAAAGTTCCACAGCTACTGCCAGGGATTTAAGTAAAATCTATAAAAGTCTCCTATAATGTGCAATCTGCCTGGCCATGATCTATATACTTGTGAGAATGGGCAAAGCCCCAGTAGACAGTGGGTACTACATACACCAGGCAAGCTAGACAGTTTTATCACCTTTGCCTTGGATTTAGGTAAGTTCTACAATAGGTCTCTATGATGTGCAATCCCAGCACTATTAAGCCAGCAAAGTTCCACTGAAAGTATGCTTTTTTTTTAAAGAGAACAAAGAAGTTGTAATGCATTGTATTGATCCTGTCCTCTCGTATCTGACTGTCCTAAGCACTGATACATACCATTGAATGTGCTTAAATACTTGTAACAAATGTGTTACTTCCTTAAACAGTAAATTTGAGCACTTGGCATTCTAAAAAATAAAGTTTGCGATCAATCTTTGCCAAGCTTCCAGGCAGCAATGCAGATACTCCCAAATTACGGTGAATAGTGATGTTTTTTTAAAAGTTATGCTCAATGCATCCCACAGGAACTCACAAAAGTCCAAATACTGCTCAGAAGACCAGCCCATTTGGCAAATACATGAACTGTCAAATTACCACCCTATTTCTAAATGACTTACAGAAAAACAAATGACAAATACATCAAACTGTAGTGATACAAAAATACAACTAGTTCACATTGAACGTGACTAACTACTACTAGATATATTATGACCTGGATAGGAACCTTAACAGACAACGTGTCTAATAATAAAGCCTTAGGGCATTCAGAATCAAATCATTAATTTCAAGTATTATTTAATGATTAAAAGTAGGGTTCACTTCATATTTAAAATATGATAAATGAGTAATTTACATGATTATTATCAGTCTGTAATTTCACTTAAGATCCAAAAGTGTACCAGACGTTAAAAAGAAACATATCATTTCATGAAGATTAATGATGGATGTACGGAACTGATTTGGTGAACTGATGAAAGGAATTGCTTAAATGGAATAAATTAATTATTATTGCCTTGAATTAATTACTCCTCATCACAAGCACCTTTCAAAGGCTTTGGGGACATTATGTTCATGTTGCCCCGAGCTAAGTTAAGCTTACAAATTGTTATACAAACACAATCCAGTGTTACCAATTTTAAGGTTTAGCATTTCAGCAATACACTGAAGCTCTGTAAATGAAGCAGATACTTACCGGGCTCCCATCTGGTCCGTGAGGCCCTCTATCACCCAGGTCTCCAAGAAAACCCTAGAGGAAGCACAGACATAAAACAAAGGATTGTTCAGAAGTATGGCCAGTATTGACATATGCATTCATGCATAACATTGCAAGTTGAAAAATATACACATTGTGCAATATAGTATAACCAGTCCAGTGAAGCGGCCAAGAAGAAACAAGAAGCCTTCAAGTAAAATATTCTGCACTGCCTACTTTAAATGAAAGGCATACTGTATTTCCTTATTTTTAATTATAATTGCAAATACAGTATGTTTATGATATTCTCATTTTTACAGATATACAATTTCATATTTTTCTTATTGTATTAAATTATGGTATTATTAACTTTGCCACCAGAGAGAGTTCCCTGCTTCTTGCTTAAAGCGTTTGTTACCCCAACACTTCCTATTTCTGATATGCGCCTGCTGTACCATGTACTTGTATGAGAAAGTATCCTGTTCTCTTTGTATTGCTTCTCTTATGTGAAATCTGTGGCGTTGCTGCCAGTTCCCTTGCATTCCAATTAAAAACTCACCACACTAAGCAGGAGAGCACACTGAGGTCAGTTCTCTATCTATGCTGGTAACTCAGTGTGCTCTTCTCCAATGATCAGACCTGTCCTGACACAATGATTTTGGCTGAAATCAGCTGATTGGCTGTGTCCAATCACACACAGAGTTTTGTGTGCATATAAACAGCTATCTGGCTGTTTCTTCTCCCTGAAAAGCAGGGAGAAAAAACAGCCAGATCAGAAAGTAAAAGCAGCACACATTACACATTGTTAGGCACACATTAAACCCCTTGATTGCCCCTAGATGTTAACCCCTTCTCAGCCAGTGTCATTAGTACAATGGCAGTGTACAGTATTATCACTGTATTAGTGTCGCCAGCAACATCAGTGTCAGTTAGTGACCCTCCTAGATAGTGTCTGTTAGCACCAGATTGAAAAGCACCCTATCAAGGTCAGCAACATCAGTGTCAGTTAGTGACCCTCCTAGATAGTGTCTGTTAGCACCAGATTGAAAAGCACCCTATCAAGGTCAGCAACATCAATGTGAGTTAGTGACCCTCCTAGATAGTGTCTGTTAGCACCAGATTGACAACCACCCTATCAAGGTCACACTATAAGTTGCTGATCACCACCATTACAGTATAGCATCTACAGCTGCAAAAAAATCAATTATATAAATCACAGTTTGTATATGCTAGAACTTTTGCACAATCCAAATAATATACACTTATTGTAATTTTTTTTTTAACAAGACATGTAGAAGAATACTAAACATTTTGGCCTAAATGTAGTATATATATATATATATATATATATATATGTGTGTGTGTGTGTTTTATAATAGAAAGTAAAAAATATTGGGGTTTTTTTTCAAAATGTTCAATCTTTTTCATTTATATAATAAAAAATAAAAAATAAAAACCCCAGTGGTGATCAAATACCACCAAAAGAAAGCTCTATTTGTGTGAAAAAAATTATATTGGGTGGTCGCCAAGTGGTTAAATGGGTGCTGCATTCCTATACATGTCTATGGTAATGCAAAAGCCACCTAAATTAGGTCAAATGCAGGTCAGAAGTAGGTCAAATACACCTGCCACACAAGCACAAAGCCCATTAACACAGGCCATTACATGTACTGTATATCTAAAGAAAGTTAAAAAGGACCATACAACCCCTTTAAACTATTTTTGTCAGCATTTTCCCAAATTTCTAAATAAGACATGTATTCATTTTTTAAGAACACTGAGAGGTGCTAATAAAATATTTCTCCAAATGCCAATGGTGTATTTAGATCCACCAATATATATATAAACTGAATTTTAGAAAGTATTAAAATAATACATATAATCCTGTTAAATATTGATCTCACACTGGGTTGGGCACTAAAAGTTGAACTTAACACACAAACTAGGCACAAAACTTTGATTTACCAGTAAATATATTCCTAAATAGCCAAAAGTGATAAAAATCAAGTTTGTGTGCACAACATTGCATTTACAAATCCAGATATAAATTTGAAAAAAAAAAAAAAGCAGTGAAAATATCTCTTTGCTGTACATACCTTGTACAGGGAGCAGAGCTGTGGGGGGAGCCAGCAGGCTCCACCCACTACAGGCTGCCTGCAGATAATGACAGAAGGGGGCGGAGACAAGACCAGTCACCCTGCACAAGGAGAGAGAGCAGCAGTGACCAGTCTTTATTACAGGAAGCTCCTGTACAGAGGGAAAGTTTCACACTGAATTACTGCACAGATCTGGAAAAAATACCCAGAGGATACCAAGATTCAAGTAGGAATACAATAGCCACTTAGAGTTTCAATTGAAGGCCCCTGTGACAGTGTGACAATGCAAGAACAGAATTGGGAGATAGGGACACAGCGTATCACCCTATACCAGGGAATGAACATTGACCTTGATGGCAAGATCACCAAACATACATTTTGTGAAAGCTGCAGGTTAAAAATATTGAAAATGACTTGTTTAAGCTTATATGAGATTTTAGAAATTGGGTTTATATTTACTTGAAACCTTTTGGCTTTTAATCTAGTTTAATCTGGTGGAACATTTACAGGAAAACAAAAGGCACAGCAAGGAAGTCTCAGCATCCATTTCCTCCTCATCCTCTGCACTGCAGAGATGACATCACTCCCTTCGCTTTGATAAGACGCAGTGATACTCAGCCTGTGAACAGCTGTTGCAGATCACTCTCCCAGTGTCCTCAGTATGTCTTCCTTTGAGAATTTATCCTGTGAAGTGCTGATTATTGGAAACAGGGATACTGCAAAAATGTGCAAAATTGGGATTTGCTTTGGCTTGTTTACTGATAAAGCTACATGTTTAAGAGAAACACTTTTAGTTAAAGCTAAACTCCATGCACCAATCATTGACCCTCATCACTAAACAGAATTTGCAATAATGTACGAGTCCAAGTACCTTTTCTGTAACTAGAGTTTGCCTCCCTGTTATGGCGTCCATACATGTTTTGTAAAACAGGAACATAGAAGAGTGATAGCAGAGAAAAGAAGACCAAGTGGTCCATTGAGTCTGCCCCCTTTTTTTTAAAGTTATAAATGTTTTTTTCTTGTATAAGAAGTTATGGCTATTTGATTCTTTTCAGATTCAATCATTTTGAATGAATCATACATCGATGAAATGATAAAATCAAAGCATGTATAGCCACCATTACACTGCAGACCCAAAGGCAACTGATAAAATGTTACTCTGGGGAGTGTAGTGCATTGCAGCACCTCTGGTACAAGCCAGTGATGTGGAGATATCACAAGATATCATATTTTATCATGACATAGGAAAAGGAAATCCAATGGGTTTCAGGGGGTCAAAACTTCCCCTTCTTTAGGGCTTGTGTGCTGGCAGTGAGTTTATTTTCATCCTGGACAACAACTGCAAAACAAAACTGGATATGATCAAAATGACCTGGGTTGCTAAACTGACCAGGAATGGCTATCAGTTACTCATTTGCAGTTAACGGATACATACTAAGTGGCTGTACCCAGCACCTTGTAACACCAATGGATGACGCAGCATGTCACAACTGTGTTACATGGTCCTAATGCACACGGGGGGGGGGGGGCATTGGAGACCAGATTTTGCATGGTGAGGCATCAGATGGCCCAATAGTGCTTTCAAAGGTATAATATAAACTAAAATATGCTAAGGTAATATTAGTATATTTTTGTGCCCAGAGGTCAACTTTAAAGGACAACCTTACTTTCAAATCTTAAGCTGCCACACCTAGATGTGATCATTTTCAGGCAATTTTGGAGTGTTTTTTCTTAGATTTTTTTTTTTTGGCATATTTAGGCATGAGCGTTTTTATTTTAGTCAATGGAAAGCTAGTTACTAGGAGGACGAGATGGTTGTTTATGCCTGAAAACCGCTAATCTTCAGGTATTTTTAGGCATTTTTCAAAGGCTCCCATGGAGCCAAAAAATGTCCTATTCTGCTTCAAAAGTAGCTCATGTACCAATTTGAGCTTCAGGTGTCGAGCTACAGGTACCGAGTGCTCATTTGGGAACAGGACAATTTAAAAGCATGGGATTTAGTTTGCTGAGTGTGTTGGAGCTATGAGCTTCAAGCTACAAAGAGCTCAGGTATGAATCGGCTAAATTATCTACCCTCCTGAACCAGCCTGCACTAACACTCCCCACCTCAGTTTCTGACTTACCTCTGCAGCGGGGTCACATCCCGTGCAATGTTTACTTCACTTTGGGTAGAGATCCTCTTTGGTGCAGAGCACACCTGTGCACTGAACACTTAAATACTTGTATAAGGCTACCCTGGACACTGGCATTGCAT